>NC_042621.1:281330443-281656067 GCF_901001135.1 Rhinatrema bivittatum | reverse complement strand
TTTATTTCAGGTACCTTACAGGGAACAGGTACTCACTCCTCAAGGACCTACTCTCCCTGCCTCGGTGCCTGTACCTTCTACAACGAACTGGTGAAATCGCATATCAACAGCAAACACCTAGTGAGTACTCTAACTCTCAGCCTATCTCATCCACAGTATCTCCTCGCTGGGAGACCTGCTGCGGAACCTCCTGACGTCATCTAGGAGAGAAGGGCTCCCTCGGCCAAGGTCCCTGAGACTGCAACTACAAGACTGCCTCACTACTGCCACCTCTGGTGGTTCCATTCAAGCTGTTTAATAAAAGAACTCTTGAGTTTGTGTAGTGTGAGTCTAGCCCAGTGCTGTGGCTCCTCACGGGGCTCCTCCCCGTGGGTATGGTCACCTCCACAGCACCCAAGGATCCACAAACACACATAATTACAACAGATTGCTAACTCCATGGATCCGGCTCAGCTCACTGCGTTGCAAGCCATTCCAGGCCTGGCCCAGAGGATCTACGAACAGCAGACTGTGCTGGAAGGACTGACCGCTGCATTTAATCTACTGCACACACAGATGGACTCGCCTTCCACCTCAGGTAAAGAAGCTAAACCATCTGAGGTGATGGTCAAGACTACCGTGATTCTTGCAGCTCCCACCCGCTTCTCGGGAGAAGTCTGGAGATGCAGAGACTTCATTAACCAGTGCTGCATGCATTTTGCATTACAACCTAGCCACTTTCCCACAGCCTATGCCAAGGCCACCTATATCCTGTTGTACCTAGATGGATGAGCATTGTCTTGGGGCTCTTCACTGTGGGAGTGCGAGGATCCAATTCTTCATGACCTTGAAGGATTTCTCGAACTCTTTAAGTCAGTTTTCGATGATCCTGCCCGGTATACCATTGCAGGATCTTCTTTGGTTCACCTGAAACAAGGGAACAAACCACTAGCTGACCACTATAGAATTCAACACACTGGCGGGTATGAATTATCTTGGGACCCGAGATGCCTGAAGACCCTCATCTTTGAAGGACTGAACTCCCATTTGAAAGACGAACTCGCCGCTCGTGAAATGCCTGAGTCATTGAGAACTTGTGAAATTGGCAACAAAGATCGATTGCTGACTTCTCGATAAGGTTCAAGACTTCCAGGAGACCCTTTCTGGGTGAACTTCGAGTCATGTCCACACCCAGGCCTGTTCCTTTGGTCCCAGCAGCCAGTGGAGAAGAACCTATAAGTTAGGCCGCAGCTACCTGACATCAAAAGAGAGAAGAATGCGGAAGAAATTAGGGCTGTGTATGTACTGTAGACAAGCTGGTCATGCTGTCCAAACTTGCCCTATATGTCCGGGAAAACTGGCAGACCTAAGTCCTGCGGGAGGACTCTTCTTCGGTCTCACCACTCCTTCTCCTCCGCACTCTATTCCTGTATCTTTGTCTGTGGACCTTTAGAGTACCAGACTCTTGACCTAGTAGATTCCGGGGCAGGAGGCAATTTTATTCTACAACGATTAGTGGAGCACCTAAGGATCCTCACTTCCACTATGAAGCCTCCACTACTTCTTTCTTCCATCCATGGAGAGCCCATACCGGGTGAAGTAACTCTACGCACCGAACCAGTGTGATTACGGACCGGTGCCCTCCATTCTGAGACCATCACCTTCTTTGTTTTAGAGAAGGCCATGCACCCTATAGTTCTGGGATTACCTTGGCTGCAGCATCATATGCCTCAATTCAATTGGGCTAAACTGGAACTGCCAAGATGGGGTCCAGACTGCCATGATAAATGCCTGATGGAGGTAGCTCCGTTACCCTGTATGCCTACCACCCCAATAATGCCGGGGTTGCCGCCTCAATATGCATCTTTCCAAGATGTCTTTTCGAAAGAAGCTGCAGATGTACTTCCGCCTCACAGACCTTATGACTACACTATTAATCTGAAGCCTAATACGGAGCCATCCAAGGGTAGAGTGTACTCCCTGTCCATGGCAGAAAATAAAGCCATGTCCGAATATATCCAGGAAAATCTCCAAAAGGGCTTCATAAGACCATCCAAGTCCCCTGCTGGTGCAGGCTTTTTCTTTGTGGACAAAAAGGATGGTACGCTACGTCCATGTATAGATTACAGAGGCCTCAACGAAATAATAATAAAAGATCGCTACCCTCTGCCTCGGATATCAGAGCTATTTGACAGACTAGAAGTAGCTCAAATCTTTTCCAAACTAGATCTGAAAGGAGCCTACAATTTACTTCGCATTCGAGCTGGCGATGAGTGGAAGACGGCCTTCAACACTCGGGATGGCCACTTCGGCCTGTGCAACATTTCAAAATTTAATGAACGACATTTTCCGGGATCTCCTCTATAAGTGTGTTGTTTTTTTATTTGGACGACATCTTGATTTTCTCTCAAGACATGATCACTCATCTGGAGGATGTTAAGAGAGTACTACAGAGGCTCCGTGAGAACCATCTCTACGCCAAGTTATCCAAATGTGAATTTCACAGACAGTGCCTTTCCTAGGCTACATAGTCTCCAATTAACGCTTTCAAATGGATCCACAGAAGCTGGAGAGTATCCAAAAATGGGCGCAACCCACCGGGTTAAAAGCTCTCAGATGCTTCTTAGGTTTCACCAACTATTTCAGGAACTTCATCAAGAATTACTCTTCATTTACAGTGCCGCTTACAGCTATGACGAAAAAAGGTGCCAATGTTGCTAATTGGTCTCCAGAGGCTATAGCTGCATTGCAGAAACTAAAAGATGCCTTTTCAAGCAAGCCGTGTCTTCGAAACCCAGATCCCTCCAAGCCTTTCATCGTGGAGGTTGATGCTTCAGACATTGGCGTAGGGGCCGTATTAAGCCAGGCTGGTGATTCAAAGGTTCCACAACCCTGCTCATTCTTCTCCCGTCGCTTCTCTCCTGCAGAGAAAAATTACGGAATAGGAGATAAGGAGCTTCTGGCTATTAAGATGGCATTTGAAAAATGGTGCCCTTGGCTCGAAGGAGCGTAACATCAAGTAACGGTCTTCACAGACCATATGAATCTGGAGTACCTCCGCCACGCACAGCGCCTGAACCATAGGCAAGCGAGATGTTCTCTGTTTTTCAACAGATTCAACTTTATGCTCAAGTCTCGCTCTGGAGATAAGAATATCAGAGCTGACGCTCTATCTCGCTCATTCCTCTCCGAGGACATTCCAGAGGAACCGCAACACATCATTGCCCTGAGAAGTGGCAGCTACCCACTCAGTACCTGCAGGAAAGACCATCGTACCCAAAAACCTCAGAAAGAAGTTATTGGCTTGGGCCCACGACTCTAAACTTTCAGGACACCCAGACCTATTACTGGTGGCTCACCATGAAGGAAGACACATTCTCCTACGTCGATTCCTGCGCAAACTGCGCTAAACAGAAGATGCTGCCAGGTCATCCATGGGGTCTACTCCAACCCTTGCCAGTGCCAGAAGAACCATGGACACATATTGCCACAGATTTTGTGGTCGATTTACCATCTTCAGGAGAAAACAACACCATTTGGGTAACCGTAGATCGGTTCTCGAAGATGGCTCATTTTGTGGCTCTCCCAGGCTTACCCACCGCCATGGAGCTCGCCAAGCTATTCATTATGCACCTCTTCTGCCTGCATGGCTTGCCTAAGCACATAGTCTCCGATCGAGGAGCCCAATTCACAGCTAACTTCTGGAAGGCACTATGTAAGAAGTTTGATATTTCCCTTGACTTCACATTGGCATATCATCCTCAATCCAACGGGCAGACAGAGAGGATGGACAGGACACTGAAGCAGTTCATTTGTGCCTACTTGAACACTCACCAGAATGATTGGAGTGAACTGTTGCCCTGGGCAGAACTTGCCATTAATTCTCATCCACCAACATCACTGGATCAACACCATTCGAAGTGGTTTATGGACGACTACCACTGCCACCACTGCCACTTCCGTTATCAGTGTCGTCCTCAGCAGCTCAATCTACTGCCAAAGATATCCAACAACTTTGGACTCAGACTAAAGACATGCTTGTTAAAGCAGGACTTCAAGCAAAGAAAGGATACGATGCCCATCAATGTAAGGCTCCAGACTTCAAGCCTGGTGATAACGTCTGGCTTGCCACAAAGCACTTAAGACTTAAACTTCCTTCAGCTTGCTTCGCTCCATGTTTCATTGGACCATTTCCCATTCTCCGACGAGTGGGCAATTTCACCTACAGTCTGAAGCTACCATCTACTTTAAAGATCCACAATGCATTCCACATCTCACTATTGAAGCCATTGATCCTTAGTGAGTTCTCCAACAACATACCTGATGTCACACCTATAGATGCAGAAGAAGACATTGAATATAAAGTAGACGCAGTTCTCAATGTGAGAAGACGAGGCAGAGTATGGGAATACCTCCTGTCATGGGATGGGTATGGCCCTGAAGAAAACTCTTGGACACTAATGTCTAATATCCTGGATAAAGAGATGCTACAGGACTTTCATCACTTTCATCCTCAAAAACCTAGACCTGGTAGGAAACAGTGTGGATGCCCTTTGAAGGGGGGTACTGTTGCATCCGTCAGTCCTCGACGGCTTCACCCCATTTGCCTCACCTTATTTACGGCTCCTCCCACTTACCTGGGCAAGATGGCTACTGCCGCGTCTACAAGCCGACCTCTCTGGCGTCCCCGGAATGGCTATGGTGCAGCCTCCCGCCATTGCTCCTCCCAGGTACCAGCACATGTGTGCGCAACCCACGTCTTTGTACCACCCTTGGCACGAACCTCGAGGGCGTTCCCTCATTCTGACGTCACGCCATCCGGGTATATTACCTTCACTCATTTGCTAGCTCCCCGAGTTAGCAAGGACTCAAATCCGTTCTTCTTTACGCTACTCTGCCGTTTCCATGCTGCCACAGGAAACTCTATCTGCCCTTCGGGGTATATGCTAACCTGGGTACCCTCTGCTTTATTTCAGGTGACTTACAGGGAACAGGTACTCGCTCCTCGAGGGCCTGCTCTCCCTGCCTCGGTGCCTGTACGTTCTACAATGACCTGGTGGACTCGCATATCAACAGCAAACACTTAGTGAGTACTCTAACTCTCAGTCTATCTCATCCACATTATCTCCTCGCTGGGAGACCTGCTGCAGAACCTCCTGACGTCATCTAGGAGAGAAGGGCTCCCTCTGCTGAGGTCCCTGAGACTGCAACTATGAGACTGCCACTTCTGGTGGTTCCTTTCACGTTGTTTAATAAAAGAACTCTTGTGTTTGTGTAGTATGAGTCTAGCCCAGTGCTGTGGCTCCTCACGGGGTTACTCCCTGTGGGCGTGGTCACCTCCACAGCACCCAAGGATCCACAAACACACATAATTACAACACCCATGTGGAACCATAGCCCTCATCCCCTCAAACTCTGACCCCACTATCCACCCCACCACACTGACTCTCTCCCTTCCAGCACTCTTGAGGCAACCCCACTACACAGCACTAGCTCTCTGTCTTCCAGCAGCTATATCTCTGCACTAGGAAGTTTTCTCTCCCAGGATTCACATCTCAACTCCTCTGCATGAGTTAACTTTCTCTCTCCTGGCAAGTTAAACCTCACTTCCAGTGACGCTGCTGTTTCTGCTGATGACGCACTCAGGATGAATCCAGCAAGCTCTTCCTTCCGGGTTGTTTGAATCACAGCTGTTCATGCTCCCTCTGGATTCACGCAGCCAAAATCAGATCCAATTTTGGAAATTTTGCACCAGAGCAGAATTCTGTGCAAATTCTACCTGCACATTTGTTAAGAATTCCCCAAAGGAGTAATTGTTGTAACAATAACCATTTCTGCTTCAAACTCTCATCATGTTCACAATTTTTTTTTTTTTTTTACTTCCCTTCCTCCCACATAGCGTCCCTGAACTCTGAGCTGCCACAGTCAAAAAAGCAAACAGAA
The DNA here is from genome assembly GCF_901001135.1 of Rhinatrema bivittatum. NCBI lineage: Eukaryota > Metazoa > Chordata > Amphibia > Gymnophiona > Rhinatrematidae > Rhinatrema > Rhinatrema bivittatum. The sequence goes on along the minus strand of NC_042621.1, from coordinate 281,650,145 downwards.
TGTTAGGAATTATTAGGAAGGGAATGGTGAATAAAATGGAAAATGTCATAATGCCCCTGTATCGCTGTTATGACTGTTGCTGCTCGACATCTCCACTCCGCCCTCCTTACCTCTCTGGCGACACCTCCTGCGGTTGACGGATGTTTGGCTGCCGCAGCGTCTGCCTGCCGTCCTCTCCGGCGTCCCCGGTCCAGCTTGGGCGCTGCCTCCCGCCATGCTGTCCAGCTGCCTTAGGGCGTGCACGCTGCGTGGCCCTGTTTCAAATACTTTCTTTGCCATGAACCTCAGGGGCGTCCCCCTGTGATGACGTCATGCATCCCAGATACAAAAAGCCTACGATAGTGCTAGCTAATCAAGTTAGCAAGGTGAACGCCTTACGGATGGGATTCGCTCTCTGTACCTAGCTACTCTGCCTCTCTATTATTGGACTTACTCTATTTGGGGTACCCGCTCCTCAGGGGCCTCTCTCTTCTCTTTCAGGCTGCTGTCTGGAACCTTTCTCGCTCCTCGAGGGCCCATGTTCCCGGACTCGCTGCCTGGACTTCACTTCTGCCTGGAAGATACCGCTGCCTACACCATCAGTGAGATTCCATCTTCTTCTCTCAGAGCTGTTCCCTGGAACCAGGTACTCGCTCCTCGAGGGCTTGCCTCTACTCCAGCTCCTGTGATTCCTACCGAGAGAAACCGCTGTGTGAGTACTCAATCAATGAGGCTCTATTCCAGAACCCTGCATATATGTCATTGTACTCACTATCTCAGTTTCTCTTCACTACAGCACAGCCATTGTGGGATCGCGTTCCAGAGCCCTGAGGGACTACAAGCCCAGCCGGGCTTCATCTCTGCTCACTACTGCCACCTCTGTTGGCTCCTCAATACTGTTAATAAAAGATCTATCTGGGTTGTATATCCTAAGCTGAGCCTGACCTGTGGCCCCTCACGGGACTTACCCCCGTGGGCGTGGTCAGCAGCCACAGTGTCCAAGGGTCCACCCAAAACCTTACAAACAATAACAGATTGCTAACTCCATGGATCCGGCACAGCTCAATGCCCTGCAGGCCATTCCGGGCCTGGCCCTGAGCATTTTTGAACAGCAAAACGCATTGGAGAAACTCACTTCAGCGTTTCATCAGCTGCACACACAGAAGACCCAAGGTGCTAATTCCAGCAATGAAGGTCAGTTACATGAAGTAACTTTAAAGACTGCTGTATCGCTGGCTACTCCAGTTCATTTCTTGAGAGAGATTCAGAAGACCAGGGGCTTTTTAAACCAGTGCTGCATGAATTTTGCATTACAACCTTCTCAGTTCCCCACAGCTTTTTCCAAGACTACTTACATTCTATCTTATCTTTATGGAAAGGCCTTGTCTTGGGCTTCTACACTGTGGGAATGCAAGGATCCTATTTTGCAGGACTTATTTAAATACGTTTTCGATAATCCTGCTCGAGTGACCATTGCCGGTTTTGCTCTAGTGGACCGGAAGCAAGGCAACCGACCACTGGCTGATTTTGCGATAGAGTTTAAGACTCTTGCTACAGAACTCTGCTGGGACCCCAAATGCCTGAAGACCCTCTTCTTCAGAGGCCTGGATACTCGCTTGAAAGACGAGCTGGCTGCTCGTGAAACACCTGACTCGCTGGATGAACTAGTGGTTTTGGCTACTAGGATCGATCACCGGCTTCGTGATAAGGTGAAAGAGATCTGGCCTAATAGAGGACTTGGTCAGAAGGAGGCTAGTGCTAAACCTGCACCTCGGATTGTTCCAGTAATTCCTGCTGCCAGTGGAGATGAACCGATGCAACTTGGTCGCAGACATTTGACTTCCAAAAGAGAGAAGACTTCGGAAGAGGCATGGTCTATGCATGTACTGTGGACAGACTGGTCACGATGTCCCAACATGCACAATTTGTCCGGGAAACGGACGGGCCTAAGTCCTGCAGGAGGACTGTTCTTAGGCTTTACTATGCCCTCTCCTCCGTTCTCTCTCCCAGGCTCCTTGATCTGCGGACCGTCTAAGGTTCAAACTCTTGCCCTGGTGGATTCAGGGGCAGGAGGCAACTTTATTCTTCGACGCCTAGTTGAACATTTGAGGATTCCCCTCGTCACCTTGAAGGTTCCACTACTCCTATCCTCCATGCTTGGAAAGCCCTTACCAGGTGACGTGACTTGCCAAACTGTACCAGTAACTCTCCGCACCGGAGCTCTCCATATTGAGTCAATTCCCTTCTTTGTGTTAGAGAAGGCCATGCAATCTGTCGTCCTGGGGTTACCCTGGTTGCAGTCGCACCAACCCCAATTTGACTGGGCATCCTTGGAACTCTCCGGCTGGGGCCCAGGTTGTCATGGGAAGTGCCTTAAGGAGATTGCTCCTGTCATCTGCATGCCTACTACTCCAGCAATGCCAGGACTGCCGCCCCAATACGCATCTTTTAGTGATGTGTTTTCCAAAGAAGCTGCTGTCATCCTTCCTCCGTATAGGTCCTATGACTGTGCCATAAGACTGAAACCCAATACTGAACCTTCTAAAGGACATGTCTATCCACTCTCAGTGATTGAGAACAAGGCGATGTCCGAATACATCGAGGAGAATTTACAGAAGGGGTTTATTAGACCATCGAAGTCTCCAGCCGGTGCAGGCTTCTTCTTTGAGGGGAAGAAGGACGGTACCCTATGTCCTTGTATCGATTACCGAGGTCTGAATGAGATCATGATTAAAGACCGCTACCCCCTGCCTTTAATCTCAGAGCTGTTTGACTGGCTTCAGGGGGCCAAAATTATCTCAAAACGTGACCTGAAGGGGACCTACAACTTAGTTCGCATTCGTAGTGGTGATGAATGGAAAACAGCATTCAACACTCGAGATGGCCATTTTGAGTACTTAGTTATGCCCTTCGGCCTGTGCAACACACCGGCTATATTTCAGAACATGATGACATCCTGTGGGACCTGCTGTACAAGAGTGTCGTGGTATACCTGGATGATATCCTGATATTTTCCCAGGATTTGCCCACTCATCTAGAGGATGTCAAGCAAGTACTACGCCAACTCCGTGAACACCGGCTCTACGCCAAACTCTCCAAGTGCGAATTTCATAAAGACTCAGTCCCTTTTCTTGGCTATATCGTGTCTAAAGAAGGCTTCCAGATGGACCCTCAAAAGCTTGAGAGTATCAAAAATTGGTCCCAACCTACCAGCCTGAAGGCCCTGAGATGATTCCTGGGGTTTACCAACTATTATAGAAGCTTTATAAAGAACTACTCTTCTTTAACAGTACCCTTGACCGCAATGACCTGTAAGGGTGCCAACGCTTCAAAATGGTCTGCGGAGGCCATTTCCGCATTAGAGAAACTAAAGACTGCCTTTTCCATGGAACCATGCTTGCGGCATCCTGACCCCAACAAGCCCTTTATCGTAGAAGTGGACGCTTCAGATGTCGGCGTGGGGGCTGTATTGAGCCAGACTGGAGACTCTAAAACCTTACGTCCCTGCTCTTTCTTCTCACGACATTTCTCCCCGGCAGAGAAGAAATATGGGATCGGCGATAAAGAGCTCTTGGCAATAAAGCTTGCATTCGAGGAATGGTGGCCTTGGCTCGAAGGCGCTCAACATCAAATAACCGTATTCACAGACCACAAAAATCTAGAGTATCTCCGCCATGTGCAACGTCTTAACCACAGACAAGCTAGATGGTCCTTATTTTTCAATCATTTCGACTTTGTGCTTAAATATCGCCCCGGAGACAGAAATACCAGAGCTGATGCCTTCTCAAGCTCCTTTCTCTTGGAGGATGTGCCTGAAGAACCTCAGCATATAATTGACCCAAAGAAAGTCATCTTGGTGACTACACATTCTGTGCCTGCTGGTAAGACCATCGTGTCTAAACAACTCTGGAAGAAAGTGCTCTTTTGGGCGCACGATTCCAAGCTGGCTGGCTATCCTGGTCAACACCATACCCTGCTCAAGATCCAGAAGTTTTATTGGTGGCCTACTGTCAAGAAGGATACCCTATCCTATGTGGCATCCTGTACCAACTGTGCCAAACACAAACCTGCTTCTGGCCAACCGTGGGGATTGCTGCAAACACTGCCAGTTCCGGAACAGCCCTGGTCACACATCACTACTGATTTTGTAGTCGATTTATCCCCTTCTGGAGGAATGAATACCATCTGGGTAACAGTCGATCACTTCAGCAAGATGGCCCATTTCGTGGTGCTGCCTGGCTTACCTTCAGCCTTGGACCTTGCGAAGCTCTTCATATCGGACATTTTTCGTCTTCACGGCTTACCAAGACACATTGTCTCAGACCGAGGATCTCAATTCATGGCAAGATTTTGGAGGGCCTTGTGCAAGTTATTTGACATCTCTCTAAACTACACTTCAGCCTATCATCCGCAATCAAATGGCCAAACAGAACAGATGAATAGAACCTTAAAACAGATCATTCAAGCCTACTTGAGCTGCTGTCAGAATAACTGGGCCGAACTGTTACCTTGGGCTGAATTTGCCATCAACTCTCATCCAGCAACATCAACTGGATCAACACCTTTTGAAGTGGTATATGGACGCTCTCCAACACCGCCACTTCCACTGAAGCTCTCAGTGACGTCCCCAGCAGCTCAATCTACTGCTGATGAAATCCATAACCTGTGGACTCAGACGAAAGACATGCTAGTTAAAGCGAGTGACTGCGCTAAGAAGTTCTATGATGCTCACCATTCTCAAGCGCCTGTCTTCAAGCCCGGAGACAAAGTCTGGTTATCTACCAAGCATCTCAGACTGAAGTTACCCTCCACTTCGTTCTCTCCTCGCAACATTGGACCATTTCCAATCCTCCGACGTCTTGGCAACATCACCTAGAGTCTGAAGTTACCACCCAGACTAAACATCCACAACGCTTTTCACGTTTCACTCTTGAAACCTCTCATACTCAGTGAATTCTCTTCCAAGACTCAGGAAACATCTGCCATCAACGCAGAAGATTACCTAGAATTCAAGGTCGAAGAGATTCTTGATGTCCGGAGACGAGGCAAAACACTTGAGTACCTCCTTTCTTGGGAGGGTTTCGGCCCCGAAGAAAACTCTTGGGAGCCTCAGGCTAACATCCTTGATAAAGAGATGCCATGTCAATTTCATCTCGCACATCCTTTAAAACCTAAACCTGGTACCCGCAGAGGAGACCGCCCTTTGAAGGGGGGGTACTGTTACGACTGTCGCTGCCCGCCTCCACTCCGCCCTCCTTACCTCTCTGGCGACTCCTCCCACGGTTGACGGATGTTTGGCTGCCGCGGCGTCTGCCTGCCGTCCTCTCCAGAGTCCCCGGTCCAGCTTGGGCGCTGCTTCCCGCCATGCTGTCCAGCTGTCTTAGGGTACGCGCACTGCGTGGCCCTGTTTCAAATACTTTCTTTGGTGCGAACCTTAGGGGCGTCCCCCTGTGATGACGTCACACATCCCGGATACAAAAAGCCTACGCTACTGCCAGCTAATCAAGTTAGCAAGGTGAACTCCTTACGGATGGGATTCGCTCTCTGTACCTAGCTACTCTGCCTCTCTATCATTGGACTTACTCTATTTGGGGTACCCGCTCCTCGGGGGCCTCTCTCTTCTCTTTCAGGTCGCTGTCTGGAACCGGTACTCGCTCCTCAAGGGCCCATGTTCCCGGACTCGCTGCCTGGGCTTCACTTCTGCCTGGAAGATACCGCTGCCTACACCATCAGTGAGTTTCCATCTACTTCTCTCAGAGCTGTTCCCTGGAACCAGGTACTTGCTCCTCGAGGGCCTGCTTCTACTCCAGCTCCTGTGATTCCTACCGAGAGAAACCACTGTGTGTGAGTACTCAATCAACGAGGCTCTATTCCAGAACCCTGCATATACTTCATTGTACTCACTATCTCAGTTTCTCTTCACTACAGCACAGCCATTGTGGGATCGCTGTTCGAGAGCCCTGAGGGACTACAAGCCCAGCCGGGCTTCATCTCTGCTCACTACTGCCACCTCTGGTGGCTCCTCAATACTATTAATAAAAGATCTGTCTGTGTTGTGTGTCCTAAGCTGAGCCTGACCTGTGGCCCCTCATGGGACTTCCCCCCGTGGGCGTGATCAGCAGCCACAGTGTCCAAGGGTCCACCCAAAACCTTACAAACAATAACAGATTGCTAACTCCATGGATCCAGCACAACTCAATGCCCTGCAGGCCATTCCGGGCCTGGCCCTGCGCATTTCTGAACAGCAAGACGCATTGGAGAAACTCACTTCAGCGTTTCATCAGCTGCACACACAGAAGACCCAAGGCGCTAAATCCAGCAATGAAGGTCAGTTACATGAAGTAACTTTAAAGACTGCTGTACCGCTGGCTGCTCCAGTTCGTTTCTCGGGAGAGATTCAGAAGACCAGGGGCTTTTTAAACCAGTGCTGCATGCATTTTGCATTACAGCCTTCTCAGTTCCCCACAGCTTTTTCCAAGACTACCTACATTCTATCTTATCTTGATGGAAGGGCCTTGTCTTGGGCCTCTACACTGGATCCTTGGGCCACTGCCACCCATAGTGGCCCAAGGAGCCACTGTGGGTGGATCCTTGGGCCTCTACACTGTGGGAACACAAGGATCCTATTTTGCAGGACATAGATGGATTTTTGTACTTATTTAAATCCGTTTTCGATGATCCTGCTCGAGTGACTGTTGCCAGTGGAGATGAACCGATGCAACCTGGTCGCGGACATTTGACTTCCAAAGAGAGAAGACTTCGGAAGAGGCGTGGTTTATGCATGTACTGTGGACAGACTGGTCACGATGTCCCACCCACACCCTCACAAACACACACCTTCATACGCCACACACACTCACACACAAAACTCTGCTAGTTTCTTTGGTGACAGAGCAAGACCTTTCTAATCTTGTGAAATTCTATTCTAGAAATATGAATAATTCTTTTTTTGGATGAAATATTAGGATCTATCCTTATTTATCTAGGATAACCCAGGAAAGCGGGATAGGATATCTTGCTTTTAGACAAGAGATTCGAGCTTTAGCTGATTCTTGTTGCTGCCCGACGTCTCCCCTCCACCCCCCTTACCTCTTTGGCGACTCCCTCCTGGGTTGATTGAAGTTTGGCTGCCGTGGCGTCATCTTGCCGACCTCCTCCGGCGTTCCCGGACTGGCTAGACGCTGCCTTCCGCCATGTTCTCCTGAGGCCTAAGGGTGCGTGCGCTCACGGCGCGGCCCTGACTCCAGTACCAGCATTGGCGCGAACCTCAAGGACGTCCCCCTGAGATGACATCATCATCTTCGTATATTTAAAGGTCTTTCATTTCGCTAACTAATCGAGTTAGCAAAGGGTTTCCTACCTAGCTGCCTCCAGGTATCGCTGCGGATGGGATTCGCTCTCCGCATACCTTGCTACTCTGCCTCCTCGGACTTTACCAGGGGTACCCGCTCCTCGGGGACCTCGCTCTCTCTTTTACTTTTCAGGTCGCAGTCTGGAACCGGTACTCGCTCCTCGAGGGCCCACGTTCCCGGACCTGCTACTGAATATAACATCTGCCAGGAAGTCACCGCTGCCTACAACACCAGTGAGTTGCCATCTCTCTCTCAGAGCTTTCCCTGGAACCAGGTACTCGCTCCTCGAGGGCCTACTTCATTCCAGCTCCTGGGCTATTCTAAGAGACTACAGTGTGAGTGTTACCATCAAGGTTCTGTTCCTGAACTCTGCATACTCTGCTTACTCACTATCTTAGTTTCTCTACAGCTCAACCTTCCTGGGATTGCTGTTCCAGTGCCTGAGGGACTACAGCCCAGCCAGGCTATTCCAGCTCACTACTGCCACCTCTGGTGGTTCTCAAAAACCGTTTAATAAAAGAACTTGTGTGTGTCTGTCTCCCAACTCTGAGCCTGACCGGTGATCCATCTCTGGATCTTCCCCCGAGGGCGTGGTCAGCTGCCACCGGCCCAAGGATCCACCCACAACCATCACAAATAATAACAATTCTTTTGTTCTAAGACATCCATGTAAGTGTGTTATGCATGCTATGTTTTTTGTTGCCCTAGAACAAGTGAAGTCATGTTTTGGATTTGAGAAGAGTAATAACATCTTTTCCAGCTCGCAGTTAGCTCTAATGTATTGATTTTGTTTTTCCATAAAACAGGACCTGTCACTTTATGGCTGTTTTCTTCACTGGCTGTTTAAATTCTCCTTGGTTTTCTTTCTTCCCCCTACATTTTTGCTATATGGTTGATAAATGGGGATACTTATTTTGTTTTTCTTGTCTTAATGAATATCATTTTCTTCTTTTCTCCATTGTATTTCTCTGAGCATGGTGTTAATGCATTGTATTGTTTAAAAGGATAAATATAACATTTAAAAAAATCTTACCTCTTTGAGTAACAACTTTACTGTACTGCACTATAAATTAACTACTACTCAAATACAGTGATTATATTGTTTTATCTGAACAAATAAAGTCTGCAGAATTTTAAAATATTTTGGGCAGAATTTATTTTTTTTGCACAGAATCCCCCCAGGAGTATTGTGTATATGGATGTGTGAGTAAGTGAGAGAGAGAGAGATCAGGCTTAGGTGCCACAGTGGTGGAGAGGGCTAGGCCCTATCAGGACCACGGCACCAGTGGGACTTAGGATTTAGGCATAAAAGACAATGTAAATACAATGAAAGTCCCATTGTACCTCCAGTGGTGTTTATAATCACACATCCTAGTCAGCTATACATTATTCACAATAATCATTTGCCGAGTTGGACTACAAAATCCAAGCTAGATAAATGAGATCTCAGACATGAAAAATGGGTAGTACAAGATCCACTGAATTATATTTATAGTGCCTGCGTCAGATGCCATAGAGAAAAAAATAAAAGCTGTATCACAATGAGGCAACTAATGAAATTATAATTATTGCATTCATTCACAGAACTCTAGTAGCCATCCTGGTCCTGCAATAAACTGGATTCTTTGAAGGCTGTGATATCTTTTGTTAGATTAACGGCCAGATTTTAAAAGGCCTGCGCACGTAAAATCCGGGCTTTACATGTGTGGCTGGGTCTTGCATGCACTGCATGCATTTTCAAAGGGGCCCAGCCATGCACTTAAACCCTGATACGTGCACAAGTTGCAGGCCTCTTCAAAGGGGCGGGCCTGGGCGGGGCCAGGATAGCACCATTGAACGCAGTCCCGAAGACTCGAGATCTGAAGTAAGTTCTAAAACAAAAAATAAAGAAGGATAGGTAGGGTTTAGGCAGGGAGTGTGGAAGAGGGAAGAGGGAGGGAGTTTAGGTAGGGGGGGTTAGGGAAGTTCCCTCCCAGACCTCTCCTTAACTGGAGCGGACTGGGAGGGAACTGGGGAAGGCCCGAATGCGTCTCCCCCCTTTTGCACGTTGCCCACACATACGCACTTGGATTATGAAATTGGCGAGTCCATGTGTGCGTGCCAGGAACATGGACATGAGCGTGTACGTTATAAAATCTACCCCTTTTATAATATCCAAAAAAATTATTAAGAGCTATTTTCAAAAGCCATTTACATGGATAAATGCTCATTTACCTGAAGTAATGGGGTTTAGAAAAGTCCTCACCTTATGTATGGGTAAAGTTACACACTTAGTCCCACTGCACATATAGTTTTATTCACAGTAGGCCTGATTTTCAGAAGCATTTACACATGTAAAACTGGGTTTTACACGTGTAAATGCACTTTACCCATGTAAGTGAGGTTCTGAAAATTGCTACAATACATGCCATTGAATGAGCCATAGGATTTAACCATATAAGTGCACTTTATGCATGTAAATGGCTTTTGAAAATTGTTACAATCGTATGTTACATTGACATTTTCACCTCTTTGTTGGGGAGCCATTCCTGGAGACAGAGTAGGGGAGGAGTTTGCACAAATGTTCATAATGATGGGTTTTTCAAACATATGCAAGCAAATTTACCCAGAAAAAGTATCCACACAAAAAGCAGGTACAAAGTTGTACTGTTACTTTTGTTAGTCAATTTTCCTAGGGAAAGTTTTCTCTTTGAAAGTCCACAGGTAAAAAGTACCAATCAACCTTCCACTTCTTTGGGGAATTTGAAAATTGCTCTGTTTGAGGTGAATTTTAAAAGCCCAGCGCACGCCAAGATTGGGAGATAACACACACACAAGTCTGGCTCGCATGCGCCCACTGAATTTTAGAAGCCTCCCAGATGTGTGCGTATCTCCCGCTGCGCGCACATCTCAAAAGTTTCCAAAAAGGGGAGAAGCATGGACTTGGGTCAGGGCATTTCGGGGTATGGCCACAAGATGTGCACGTAAATACTTACACATCTGGGCAGACACCCAGAACCCCTGCTGCGTAACTTTACTTCTGTAGGCACGAGGTATAAGTTAAACATTTTAAAGAAAGAGCTATTTCTTAGGGGTTTAAAGGATCTGGGGTAACCGGGAGGAGTGCAGACTATCAAACCAGGGGATTTGGAGGATCTAGCCGTTAACTGGATGAATTGGTGGACGTGCTGGTGAAACTGGCAATGGTGTGGGTGCGCTCCACTTTTAAAATTTCCCGACTTAGGCGGTACAAGTGGGATTTACGCACACAGGCATGCACCTATTTAAAATTGGGAGCAGATATGCACATATATGCGCACAAGTTATAAAATGGCCGCATAACTGGGTACGCGCTGATGCACACAGGCCAAAGGACGCCTATGTGCCGGTTTGTCCCAATGTATACATTTTTTGGACTTGTGTGATCTTAAACAACATGTTCAGATAATCCTCATGACTAATTCAAGGTATCATAATTTGCAAATAATCCTAATTTTACATTTATACACACACACACGTGCTAGATGAAACCTGCAAAACATTTGCAATGAAATTAATATCTTTGTAGGAAGGCTTTGCCTCTGTCACTAATATTATCTCTTTTTTCAGCTGTTAAGGGTTTTTGCCTTTTGGGGGTCTTTGGCTGGCCAGAAAACAGATTTGCTAATTGCAAAAATACAAAACAGAAATGGCTCTGTTTACCTTAGCAGTCTTCAAAAGTAAAAATACAGTGATGCAAATGACAGCTAGTCAAGAGTAAACTTTTTTAGGCTTCCTTCTCTTCCCTGGGGCCCTCTGTTCTGCCTCGGTCTAGCTTTTTATCCTCTTCTAAGGAAATAAACTGCATTAATTGTCTTGTCTGGTTCTAACTCTTGTTTAATGGTTCTTTAAATAGTTAAGAACATAAGAAATTGCCATACTGGATCAAACTAAGGGTCCATCAAGCCCAGCATCTTGTTTCCAAAAGAGGCCAAACCAGGTCACAAAAACCTGGCAAGTACCCAAAGACCAAGAAGATTCCATGCTACTGATGCAATTAATAGCAGTGGCTATTCCCTAAGTCAACTTGATTAATAGCAGTTAATGGATTTCTCCTCCAAGAACTCATCCAAACCTTCTTTAAACCCAGCTACACTAACTGCACCAACCACATCCTCTGGCAACAAATTCCAGAGCTTTATTGTGCGTTAGGTGAAAAAGAATTTTCTCCGATTAATCTTAAACGTGCTATTTGCTAACTTCATGGAGTGCCCAGTAGTCCTTCTATTATCCGAAAGTGTAAATAACCGATTCACATCTACTCGTTCAAGACCTCTCATGATTTTAAAGACCTCTATCTTATCCCCCCTCAGCCGTCTCTTCTCCAAGCTGAACAGCCCTAATCTCTTCAGCTTTTCCTCATAGGGGAGCTGCCCTTCTCTGTACCTTCTCCATCGCAACTATATCTTTTTTTAGATGCGGCGACCAGAATTATATACCATATTTGGTATATATAATATATGGATATTCACACAAGCATTCCCGGACTCAAACTGATCTATTTCATCCATACCAATCCCTACCTTCACCTACACCATGATTAACCATCTCCGCTATCGTTTATATGTTTGAATTAATGACCTGTCCTTTCTCTTCTTCCTCTGCCAAGTTCTAATCACCCTGTTATATGTAACTGCCTTTTTCTGCACCATTGTTTAGTTTATGTTTACGATACACCCTTGTTTTATGTGAACCAGCATGATGGGACTGCGTTCTCGAATGCCAGTATATAAAAACCCGAAATAAATAAATAAATAAATATTCAAGGTGTGGTCTCACCATGGAGCGATACAGAGGCATTATGACATTTTCCATTTTATTAACCATTCCCTTCCTAATAATTCCTAACATTCTGTTTGCTTTTTTGACTGCGGCAGCACACTAAGCCGACGATTTCAAAGTATTTTCCACTATGATGCCTAGATCTTTTTTCTGGGTGGTAGCTCCTAATATGGAACCTAACATCATGTAACTACAGCATGGGTTATCTTTCCCTATATGTATGCAACACCTTGCACTTGTCCACGTTAAATTTCATCTGCCATTTGGATGCCCAATCTTCCAGTCTTGCAAGGTCCTCTTGTAATGTATCATAATCCGCTTGTGATTTAACTACTCTGAATAATTTTGTATCATCCGCAAATTTGATAACTTCACTCGTCGTATTCCTTTCCAGATCATTTATAAATAATTGAAAAGCACCCGTCCAAGTACAGATCCCTGAGGCACTCCACTGTTTACCCTTTTCCAATGAGAAAATTGACCATTTAATCCAACTCTCTGTTTCCTGTCTTTTAATCAGTTTGTGATCCACGAAAGGACATTGCCTCCTATCCCATGACTTAGAAGCCTCTCATGAGGGACTTTGTCAAACGCCTTCTGAAAATCCAAATATACTACATCTACTGGTTCACTTTTATCCACATGTTTATTAACCCCTTAAAAAAAATGAAGATTTGTTAGTCAAGACTTCCCTTGCATAAATCCATGTTGACTGTGTTTCATTAAACCATGTCTTTCTACATGCTCTATGATTTTGATCTTTAGAATAGTTTCCATTATTTGTCCCGGCACTGAAGTCAGGCTCACTGGTCTATAGTTTCCCAGATCACCCCTGGAGCCCTTTTAAAATATTGTGGTTACACTGGCCACCCTCCAGTCTTCAGGTACAATGGATGATTTTAATGATAGGTTACAAATTTTAACTAATAGTTCTGAAATTTCATTTTTGGGTTCTTTCAGTACCCTAGGATGCATACCATCCAGTCCAGATGATTTGTTACTCTTTAGTTTGTCAATCTGGCCTACTACATCTTCCAGGTTCAGAGTGATTTCGTTCAGTTCGTCTGACTCATCACCCTTGAAAACCATCTCCAGAACTGGTATCTCCCCAACATCCTCATTAGTAAACACGGAAGCAAAGAATTCATTTAGTTTTTCTGCAATGGTCTTATCTTCCCTAATAGCCCCTTTAAGCCCTCGGTCATCTAATGGTCCAACTGACTCCCTCACAGGTTTCTTGCTTCGGATATATTTTTAAAAGTTTTTATTATGAGTTTTTGCCTCTACGGCTAACTTAATTTCAAATTTTCTCTTCGCCTGTCTTATCAATGTTTTACACTTAAGTTGACAATGCTTATGCTTTATCCTATTTTCTTCAGATGGATTCTTCTTCCAATTATTGAAGGATGCTTTTTTTTTTGGCTAAAATAGACTCTTTCACCTCACCTTTTAACCATGCCGGTAATCGTTTTGCCTTCCTTCCAACTTTCTTAATGCATGGAATACATCTGGACTGCGCGTCTAGAATTGTATTTTTAAACAATGTCCATGCCTGTTGAACACTTTTAACCTTTGCAGCTGCATCGTTCAGTTTTTTTTCTAACTATTTTCCTCATTTAATCAAAGTTTCCCTTTTGAAAATTTAGTGTTAAAGCTGTAGATTTACGTATTGTCACCCTTCCAGTTATTAGTTTAAATTTGATCATGTTATGATCACTATTGCCAAGTGGCCCCTCCACCGTTACCTCTCTCACCAAATCCTGTGTTCCACTAAGAATTAAATCTAAAATAGCTCCCTCTCTCGTTGGTTCCTGAACCAATTGCTCCATGAAGCAGACATTTATTACATCCAGGAACTTTATGTCTCTAGCAAGTCCTGATATTAAATTCACCCAGTCAATATTGGGGTAATTGAAATCTTCCATTATTATTGCACTGCCAAATTGGTTAGCTTCCCTGATTTCTCTTAGCATGTCATCATCTGTCTGACCATTTTGTCCTCCTATTACTATACTCCTATCACTATACTCTTACCCAGCACACATGGGATTTCTACCCATATAGATTCTACTGAGCACTTAGTCTCTTGCATGATCTTTATCCTGTTGGACTCTATACCCTCCTGGACATAAAGTGCCACACCCCCACCAAGTTGATCCTTCCTATCATTGAAATATAATTTGTACCTGATATAGCACTGTCCCATTGGTTATCCTCCTTCCACCAGGTCTCTGTGATGCCAATTATTTCAATCTCATCATTTGCTGCTATACACTCTAACTCTCCCATCTTACTTCTTAGACTTCTGGCATTGGCATACAAACATTTCAAAGTGTGGTTTTTGCTTGTTTTAACAACCTGCTTTTCAGTTGTTTGGGATAATTCGGAAATCATTAGCTTTGGTGATTTTTTACATATAGGCATATGAACTACATTTACTTTTATTGGAATCTCTCTGTTGGGATGTCCTAACTCTCCTGTTTCATTAGTATCCTTCAAGGATACATTCCTCCGAACCATGCACTGCTGACTGACTGTCAGCTTTCCCTCTTATTCTAGTTTAAAAGCTGCTTTTTCCCACAACTAGTAAACAGTGGGTAGAAGCTGTTGGTTTTGAAGAACTGGAGTTATTTAGTGTTGGAACAAGGGGATTTTTTTTCAATTCTGCCTTTTGTCTTATGCTAGTTGTCGAGGAGAATTTTCCCACCTTCCACGGGGAAGGAATATTGGAAACTGGAACCCTCTCAAACACACACATATCTGTAACCAATCCCCTCTCTCACTCACGCACGCACCCCAGGTGCACACCCCCCCAGCCTCTGCCAATTCCCTCTCTCATGGCCTTCTGATGACTCCTCCAGCCGTCCAGCGCCTGCAGCAATGGTAGCTCTCAGGGCACCTAAGCTGCAGGATGCCGGCCAGAGCCTCACACTGCCTTCAAAGCACAATCACAAGAAATTGCTGTGAAGCCATGTGTCAGGATTTACGTCCTGCACAAAGGAAATGATAGAGAGTGCCATGGTTTAGCCCCAGAAGGAAAATTAGGTAAAAAACATAAGGAATAGATCCTATGTCTGAGACAAAACTCTGAGGAAGAGGAAGGGTCAAAGCTCCAGGAACTTATCCTGTTTGCCTCCTCAAATAGGCTGGGGATCATACAGAGGAAACAGAAGGGGGAAGGAGTGTGATGAGGCTCACTGTTTACCCAGTAAGGAAAACCCAGACTGGATAACCCCAGGGAGAGCCAGAGGCAGACCTCAAAGAGTCAGGAGGGAAACTACATTTCCCAGGCTCTTAGAGCCTCTGAGAGGCCAATGGGAAGAGGGAGAGAGAGCTGGCCATTGACTGGGGGGCGTGACCCTGGGGATTGGACACACACAGGTGAGCCCCTGAGTAGGGAGGAGGAAGTACAAGAGGATGCCGGGGGGTTTAAATTGGCAACCAGCCCCATGAAAGGGTAGCAGGACATGGAGGTGGATTGCCCGGAGGCAGAAACCCAGACGGGGATGAAAGAGGACTAAGGTGAGCGTACTCTGACTATTTTTTTGGCTTGGTCTTGTTCTGTAGGAGCGGGAAGGCTGTTGCCTGGAACACAACGGTGGGGAGAAAGCGTGAGTTGTGCTACAGCCTAAGCGACCTGAAAAGGTGTCGTAGTACAGTTTTTTTCTTTTTGTTTTCTTTTTCTCCCTATGACTTGGGTGGACTTAAATTTAGGTTTGTTTGTGAAAGGGTTTTTGTTAAAAAAAAAAAAAAAAAAGAAAAGTGTGAAATGGTGCAAGATTATGGACAAAACTACCATCTTGTTAGGATCTGTGGGTATGTGGGCCCTTTGGCCGAGGTGAGAGACGGTACCGCCCAAGGGAGAAGCCCCACTGAGCCTCACCATTGGGAGGCGAGGTCTCGGCTGCGGGATGGTATACAGCAGAGGAGAGTAGGAGAGAGAGAGGGTGATGGAGGGGCCACGGAGCGACAGTGCAGGTGCTGATGTCAGACTCAGCTCGGGAACTGGAGTCAGGTAATAGGTGCGGCACTACCCGAGGAGCGGGGGGTGCCGAGCAAAAGAACAGTCACTGAAGTTACATGGGGTCCATAGAGATGGTACACAAAGGGGCAGATTTTCAAAGGGTTATGCGCGTAACCCCGAAAACCTGCTCCTGCACGCGCCGAGCCTATTTTGCACGCGCATATGTCCCGGGGCTTTGAAAAAGGGGCGGGAAGGGGACGGGGGCGTGGCGCATGTCCGGGGGTGGTCCGGGGTGGGACCGAGGCCTCTGGCACAGCGGCTGTGCCGGGGGATGGCGCGCCGGCAGCTGGCCGTGCGCGCAAGATACACCTGCCAGAGGCAGGCATAAATAATTGAAATAAGGTGGGGGGGGGGGGATTTAGGTAGGGCTGGGGGGTGGGTTAGATAGGGGAAGGGAGGGGAAGGTGGGGGGGAACGGAAGAAAAGTTCCCTCCAAGGCCGCTCCGAAATCGGAGTCCTGCAGAGTGGAACTGCTTACAAAAATGTACAATGCTTACAGCCAAGGCTCGGATCTACTCCAGGTGACTACCATGGGACAGGAGAAAAGGAAGAAACTAGTCAGCTGGAGTGTCATCTCTCTGAACTAATGACAGAGAGAGAGAGAGAGAGAGAGAATAGTGCCTGTTAATTTTGCTTTCCTGTTTAACCATCATGTGTCCAAAGTGTGTTACAAGAAATAGCTCATATGAACATAAAATAGATTACAATAATTAATACATCCATAATAAAAAAAATAAAACATATACAATAAATAAAATATAAAAAATAACATAAATCACAACCTATAAACTAAATATAACCAACAAAACATGACCACCATCACTCTGTTACCCAAATGTACTTAAAGCAGGAATCCTAATTACTTCTCTACAAATTATACACAGCTCACAGACTCCTGTTAATAAAGAGTCTATCTGAATGTCTGTGTAAATAACCAAACTTTAATGCTCTTCCTTTATACAAAGTAGCTTATCTACATGCGAGCTTCTAAGGGATGGAATTCCATAGAACTGGGACATAATAGCTAACTGAATTATGTCTAATCAAAACCAACTTAACAGTTCCTAGCACAAGGATATATAGTGGAGCCTGTTGAGACTAACACATATTCCTGGAAGGTTTATAGGCACTTAATATATCCATGAAATATTTAGGCCCTACATAACAAACATTTGAGCACAAGGGATAGAATCTTAAATCTGATCCTACTCTTCATGGAAAACCAGTGCAACTCCTCCAGAAGAGGGAAACATATGATCTGAACTCTTCTTATCCATCAGCAGTCTAGCTACCGCCCTGGAAAATTAGAACTCTTATTCTTTTTTGGGCTGTCTATCCCAGGTAGAGGGAATTTCAGTAGCCAGTAGGTTTGTGATTAAGGAAAGGATGTCGGTTATAAGATCCTTCCTTTCCAAAAAAAAAGGGCTAAGATGGGGGATTAAGCAGAAATTAGGAAAAAATTATCTCCAAATAGATGAGATTTGCATATGCATTGACAACATGTCCAATGAACGACACCTACACTGATTTCAGTTCAGAGTTTAAGCAGAAAAATCAATAATCCTTTCCCCTCAGTATTTAATTTTTTCTGGTCACCAGATACCTTTTATTGGATATGTCAGAAATGTAGGGACTATTTTAGAATCCGATCTATCATTTACAATTCATACGAGTCAGCAGGTTCAAAAATCATTTTGGAAATTGAGAATGTTTCGTAGATTGAAGCCATATTTAAAAATGACTGATTTTCATGCAGTGCTACAAGCACTGATTTTTCCCTTGCATTGATTACTGTAACTCTTTATACCTAGGCTTACTTGCATATAACGATTAAAGCCCTGCAAATAATTCATAACTCTGCGGCTAGAATCCTAACTGGTGCATCCACGTTCAATTATATCAGCCCCCATCTGAATTCCCTACACCAGCTTCTTGTTGATTTCCAAATACAATACAAAGTACTCACCATGATACACAACACACAAAGACAGTAATTTCTAAACCGGTGCATGGGCGCACATGTGCACACATTTGCTGGCTCATACCTAGGGACGCAGATATTTTATAACATCCGCACGCACATGTGCGCTCAATTTTAAGTGGGCACGTGCCTACGCACGCAAATGCTGCTTCTACTGCATAAGCGGGGGGGATTTTAATAGACATGCGCACCATCATTGCCTGTTTTCCTAGTTCATTCCCAGTTTGCCCAGTTAAGGGTAGGACTTCCAAACCCCCCTAGTTTAATAGCTCTCCTTTAGTCCTGGGGGAATTCTGCGCTACTGTGGAGCGCAGAATTTGCACAGAATTCCCCCCCCCTGCGCAGAATTGCCAAATTCTGCGCAGAAAATAGCAGAGGAGACCCCAGCATGCCGCGAATGGAGCGCGTCCCGCGTATGCCGTGGGATGTGCTCCGTTCGCAGCGAAGATGGAAGGCCCCAGTGAGAGAGAATGTGTGTGTGTGTGAGGGGAGGGTGAGAGAGAGCAGGAGGATGTGAGAGAGAGCATGGGAGGTAAGAGAACGAGGGGGGGGGATGTTTGAGTATGGATTTCAGAGAGAAGAAGCCTATATAAGGGGAGGGGGTGTGGGGGAAGGGAGGGTGAGAGAAAGCATGGGAGGTAAGGGGGAGGGATGCTTGAGAGTGGGTTTCAGAGAGAGGAAGCTTATATGAGGGAAGGTGGTGTGGGGGAGGGGAGAGTGAGAGAGCGCAGCAGGGTGTGTGAGAGAGAGCATGGGAGGTAAGAGAGCGGGGGGATGTTTGAGTGTGGGTTTCAGAGAGAGGAAGCCTATATGAGGAGATTGTGAAGGAATGTGTATGTGTGTGAGAGATTGGGAGCTCGTGTGTATGAAAAAGGGGATGTGTGAGTGTGCGAGAGAGTGAGGGAGCCTGTATGAAGGTGTGTTTATGTGTATTAGAGAGAGGGAGCATGTGTGTGAGAGAGGGAGGGACAGAGGGAACCTGTGTGAGGGGCAGTACTGAGAACGGGGTCAAACTCTGGGACTGGCGATAGAGTGGAAGGGGTTGAGCCTAGAGGTGGAGGGGAGAGATACTGGCAGGTGGAGGAGTTGGGGCCTGAGAGGGCAAAGTGGCCAGGGGAGTAGGGAGAGCGAGTGGAAGGGACACTCTTACAGTGAATTTCTAGGGAAATGCTGCTCAAAATATTTAAAATTCTCTATCTTTAAGTAATAACTTTTTTCTGTATTAATTTAAAATGTAATTACTTAAAGACTGTCATATAAATTGTGTTATTTTGACCAATATAAAGTTTGCACAATTTAAAGTTTTTGTGCACATAATTTAACATTTTTTTGAGCTGAATTCCCCCAGGAGTCCTTCCCCCATGTTAGCCCTGACCAATAAAACCCCGCTGATCTATTTAGTGTTTTTTGTTTTATGACTAGCATGCCATCCATAGCAGAAGTAAAGTCACTTGGCAGGGGACCCTGGGGTGTACTTGTCCGCGTAAGTATTTACATGCTAATTTCAATGTGAAATCCAGGAACACCCAGACCAAGCCCATATCTCGCTCCTTTTTAAGAAAAATATTTTTGTACGTGCAACGGGAGATACGTGCGTATCTGGGTGGCTTTTAAAATCTGCATAACATATTCTTCCATCCCCTAATTTCGGCATGCAGTAGGCTTTTAAAATTCAGCTTCAAATGATTAATCTCCAATGTGCATTAATCAGTTATTAAAAAATACACCATCTGGTCAGAAACCTAAAGATCTGAAGGCCAAAGCCTACCGGAAATTCCCAGTTATACAACTGTCCATTTTATAACCTCAAGATAAAGACTGCTTTCAGTGGCAGGCACTGATCTTTGGAATCGGCTACATATTGCCTTCCACAAACAAACATGTACAAAAGCATTTAAGAAATCACAAAAGAACACCTGTTCCTACAGGCTTTTTAACTAGTTGATATTTAAGGTGCCTACACCATGTCTCAAATAATGCATTTTACAATTTACAATGGCTAGCGCCTTCAAATTGTTATTGATGGTTATATTATACTATTTGTGTATGTATTTTAATTATGAATGTCTTGATGTGAGCCGCCTAGGTCATGGGATAACACAGCATATACACATTTTTTAAATTAAATCAAATTACATTTCTCTCCCAATAGTGATAGCATGGTAATAAGCATTCTCCTGTTTTTACTTAAATAGAGCAACTCCGACTTTGCAGAGATTCAAGGCAAGTGTTTAAATTTAGTACAGCAGAGCTTTGATCCTTATCAAATGTGGTACACGTCTACGACCCTTAAGATTGAACTGAACCAGCTCCAAGCCATGCCCATAACTCCAGTTTCCTTGAGGCCATGGACAATGGTGCTGAATGTTGAAGGCAAATCTAAAGGTATATGTAAAGAGGCTGCACCTTTGAAGTCATTCAACCACCAATGAGTAAGGAAACAGGACATTTTCTATCCCATTTCCTTGCCAAAGCCTGATTGATAAGAGTGTAGAACATTAATCTCCTCAAGAAAATGCAACAATTGGGAATAAACCACTTTTTAAACTAGTTTCCCTAGAAAAGGAAGGTTGGAACCTGGTCAGTAATGGCCCAAAATTCTTGGATCTGACCTTAGTATTTTTACCTTCTGCTAGCAAGCCAGGACAAAAACCATCTTTAATTTCTTTAACAACTTTCAATAGTAGTGAGTCTAAGCAACAGGAACTAGCTTTCATTCCCTGAAGAATTAAACTTATCTCTCTGATAGACACTCCAGTAAAACTAGAAAACAACAGAATTTCACCACTTGGAGCTCCAGAGAAATCTAGTGAAACGAGAAAGGGTGACTATGAACTCTAAACTGTCTACAAACTGACGAATAATCACACAAGAAAAGTCCAAATCCAATTACAAGAAAAACACCAGGTTAATAGAGTTGCAATTTTAAGTTTTAAGACAAAAGACGTTTCAATGGAATGAAAGGACCTTCATAACACCGAGCATTACGTAGCCAAGTACGATGTTTCTACGGCTGCATTGGTCATATATAATCATGGCTCTCACAAGCGCTGTTTTGTTTTGTTTTTTTCCACTTTTTTTTTTAACTGGTACCAGGCCTTTACCTTTTTGTTCATGGGGACTTTTGTTTCATAGACAAGAGCACAAGTCGGCGTTTCCTATTGCTTTTCATATGCGTTTCCTATTGCTTTTCATATGCGCCTCTGATGAACTCAGCAATCATCTAATCACGGAACTTTCACACATGGACTTCACATCACCCAATGCAGCCGTTAATTCCTGGTCCTCCATAACAGAAACCGTGGCAAACAAACTATGTCCGTGGATAACAAAAAAAGTCAAACAAGGTGCGTCAAAAAGGCAGCCATGGTTTACAAATGAACTTAAAAACCTCAAACTCGACCTGCGTCAAAAAGAAAGTAAATGGCGTAAAGCCCCTTCCCCCTCCACACTTTCTACATACAAACTCGCCCTCCAATCATACAAGAGCTCCACTTTAAAAACAAAAAGGGACTTCTATGCACACAAGATTCATAACATTATATTCGATTCCAAAGCGCTATTCACATTTGTCTCCAATCTAACTCAGGCAAACCCTCCTGACATACCACCTAACCAAGCTCAAACAAAAGCTGATGAGCTGGCACTCTTCTTCAGTAAGAAAATCACGAACCTACTAACACAATTAAAGCATAATACCGGCACACCAACCAGCAATTACATTCTTCATAATAAAGACATCTCCCTCCAATCTCTTGAACTCACCTCTTCCTCAGAGATCCAAACACTTCTTAAGAAAATGAAACCCTCATCGCATCCACTAGACCAGATTCCGTCTAAATTACTACTGCTAATCCCGGACACCATAACCAAAACCCTAGCAGACATTATAAACTGCTCATTCATCCAGGGTTTCTACCCAGACGACCTCAAAATAGCATCCATCAAACCGCTACTTAAGAAGCCTAACTTGGACCCCAAAGATCCTAACAACTTCCGTCCAATCTCAAATCTGCCTTTCATTGCCAAGGTGATGGAGAAACTAGTTAACACACAACTAGCAGATTACATAGAAGAACACAAAATTCTTTTCCCCACTCAATTCGGTTTTAGAAAAGCCTCAAGCACCGAATCCCTTCTCATCTCACTGACTGACTACATTATTTTGGGCCTCGATAAAGGACAGGCCTTCCTACTGATCTTATTGGATCTATCGGCAGCGTTCGATACTGTGAACCATGCCATATTACTAAATCAACTAGCGAACATCGGTATTGCAGGATCAGCACTAACATGGTTCAAAACATTCCTAGAAAACAGGGGTTTCAAAGTTAAAATCCACAACAAAGAATCCTCCAGATACCCATCATCACAAGGAGTTCCTCAGGGTTCCTCTCTCTCACCAACACTTTTCAACTTATACCTTCTCCCGCTTTGCCAACAGCTAAACAAATTGAACCTAAAACACTTCATATTTGCCGATGACGTCCAGATTGTGATCCCCATCAAATAATCCATCACTAAAGCGCTAGAACTTTGGGAAAATTGCTTTCAAGAAATTAACGAGCTCTTATCCAGCTTAAATCTAATCCTAAACCAATCAAAAAGTGAATTCATTCTAATCTCTCCAGATAATTGCAAAATCACTACAAACCCGCCAGCCAACTTGCAAACCTCAAAAGTAAGAGACTTAGGAGTCTCCATAGACAACCGGCTAAATTTGAAATCGTTTATCAACCAAACAACCAAAGACTGCTTCCACAAACTGCATGTATTAAAAAGAATAAAACCCCTATTTCACTTCCATGATTATAGAACAGTGCTCCAAGCAATAATATTTGCGAAAATTGATTACTGCAACTCGATCCTACTAGGCCTCTCATCATCACATACTAAACCGCTCCAAATGATACAGAACACCGCAGCAAGAATTCTAACAAACAAAAGAAGAAGAGATCACATTACACCAGTCCTTAAAGACCTTCACTGGTTACCAATCCACTACAGAATAATTCATAAATCCCTCACCACAATCTACAAGAATATCCATGGACTGGCTCCACTCCATCTACAAATAGCTCTTAAAAAACACTCCTCCAACAGACCCATCAGAGAAGCATATAGAGAATATCTACAGGTACCCCACAACAATACCACCCAACATATAACATTGAGAGATCGGGCCTTCTCCA
The DNA here is from genome assembly GCF_901001135.1 of Rhinatrema bivittatum. NCBI lineage: Eukaryota > Metazoa > Chordata > Amphibia > Gymnophiona > Rhinatrematidae > Rhinatrema > Rhinatrema bivittatum. The sequence goes on along the minus strand of NC_042621.1, from coordinate 281,626,817 downwards.
CAGCAGGTCCCCCACTGTGGAACTCCATCCCCCTAGAACTTAGACAGGAACCATGTCTTCCAACCTTCAGGAAAAGACTGAAAACATGGCTGTTCAAGAAAGCATTTCCGGACCCTTAAAGATTCACTACCATCAAATGCAGCATTACTGAACATTTCCTATTAAACTGAAACAGTCACTATCTACCAATCATTACAATGTTTTACTTCTGGTTAAACTTTTTATCTTTCCTCTAACTCTAATCCCAGTTAGAATGACCCCCGTTTTATTGTAACTTTTTCTTCCATGCACTTGTTTTACTTTTTAATGTATACTCTTATGTTATTAGTTATTTACGTTATAATGTATTTCTCACCCCTTGTTTTATGTAAACCGACATGATACGAACTCCGTGAATGCCGGTATAGAAAAATACAAATAAATAAATAAATAAATAAATAAATCCCCTGAAGCAGTGTCCTCGAAACATGGCTCCATGACCGGCTCACAGATTGAATTATACTCAAGCACTGCACGGAATTCAGGTATACGGATAGCACCCTTTCATTTTTTATCAGCAACAAAAAAATCCAAACAAAACAGCGCTTGTGGGACCCATGATTATATATGACCAATGCAGCGGTAGATACATCATACTTGGCTAAGTAACCGCTCAGTGTTATTGAGGTCCTTTCATTCTATTGAAATGTCTTTTGTCTCAAAACTTTAAATTGCAAATCTATTATCCAGGTGTTTTTCTTGTAATTTATAAATTGGCGAATACCAGGTTAGATGACCAAGCATAATAGCCATCCCTGGACTTAGATATCCCCGGGTGAAGAAGTCCACGAGGAGAGTGTGGTGCCAACTGGGACCATGTGCTAAGGCAATGTAGTTTTAGAAGAGAAATTCTATACAGCACAATGCTCCGGCAGTACACAGTTTGAAAAGCTTTCTAATTGCTCGTGTGTTTGGATTTCAAATGGTATGCATTTGTGGCAAACTTAGATTAAGGCTGAACTACAGTAAGGACATTCATAGACTTCCAAACTTGCCAGCATGGCGGCAGAAAACGGGGCAATAAAATTTAGTTAATGCAATTCAACTTTATAATAGCAACAATGTACTCTGGAGTATGCACTATCATGTATGTGAAAGCCCTATGTCTGACCTCAAGTCACCTCTCACAACCAAACTATATAAAATGTGTTTTTTTGGTTTCTTTTTAATGCCGCTACCAAACATTTCCTGACATACTTCAGTTGACTCTGTGTGAATTACGGAGTGAAAGCACCACCTTTCCAGGCCGCCCATTCATACCCTCTGGCGGATGGCATGCCCTGGAGTTTTCTTTCTGCCTGTTCCTGGTCTACTCACAGGTCACATGGAGGAAGAGGAAGGCAGTGTCCGAGCCCACGTTGTTTTCCGCATGAGCAGCCACCTGAAATATGCCAGCACTCTTGTACACATGCTTCACGCCATCCTCTATCTGACTGAAGTTAGCGTAGGACACAGCAATCCCATCTCCGAAATCAAGCTGTATGGCTGTCCTCTGGAGATCGCCCTGCAAGAGAGAACATTACATTTATGAACACACAACCAGCCACACTAATAACACAAGATTTACTACCATTTGGTCTCATGCCTACTCTCAGTTTATTGAGATGACTATGGATGCCGGAGTACAGCCAAATTAGCAGTTAATAGTATGCCATATATAAAACCAATAACTCCAGCTTTAATGTTTATTATATTATTATTTATAGAATGCTACTGATACTTACACTGCAGCAGAGAGTAATAAAGCAAGGAAAACACCGTCAAATAAATAAATCAACGCTACCTTCCTCTGAGATATAATGTTCTTTGGGAAATGCCTGCTGGAGGTTCAGATCCCAGTAGGGTAAACTGTTTTCCTCCTTTTAAAGCAGATATAATCATTATCAATTACTCGTGACCGAGTGATAAAAAATCGTGCAATCTAACTGAAAAGTGAAACAGAAACACACACATACAGTATGCACAACATAAAACATATAATAACCTTTAGATTTTAACTGCCCCCCCCCAGTACTGTCTTAGTATAATATGTTTTAAGAGGGTAATTGTCAACATTTTTTATGTGAATAAACACTCAGGCATTAACCAATGTAAAAACGTCTTTTACTGTGGGTAAAACTTTGCGTGCTTTTAACAGCGCACTTACTTTTTTCCGGAGGAAAAAGGGGGCATGGTTAGGTCAGAGAAGGGAAAGCGCACACTGGGATTTCATTTTGAAATCCCTAGGCATACTTTCATGCAGCCACTTTGCTTGGTGACCTGCTTCGAAGTTGATGCAAAGTACGCGCATTCCCCCCCGCTGCTTTTGCTTGTTACCCTGCACATGAATTTATTATAAGAGTGAAATGTGACTCAACTCATTGTGACCCAAACCAAATTCAGACAGGAAGGTCAGACTGAAAAATGATCATAGGGGCCTCCAGGCCACAATTCACAGAAATAAGATTGGCCCATTTTTAGAGGCACCCTCACTTTCTAGCCGACTGCTAAGGAATCTGTTCACTGGTTAGGAAAGGGGATGCCATATCTCAGAGAGAATGTGCGTTGTTAAACAATGACATTTATTTACAGAAAGCAGACCTCAGAAAGAAACAAATATAGGGGGCTTATGTACTAAAAAGTACACTAAAATTGGCCTTGGAAACTTTAATATGCTTTTTTGCTCTCTGCAGTACATTGGGCTTTGGTACTAGAATAATATGTAAAACATATGCTGGAAGAGTTATATTAAAGGAAACAGAGCCCTAGGACCATGCGAGTCCTTTACATATGGTTTCGTCTCCCCTTTGCTAACTGGCCCAAACCTAAGGGTCCCATTCATCTCGAGAAGTCCCTCACAAGCCAACAGATGTGGCTCCCAAAACCACCCTCTTCAATGGTAAGCACATCTGGACCTCAAACATCTCCCTACAGTGAACACATCCCACCCGCAAACATTCCCCCTCAGTAAAAAAAAATTCAGTTCTCAAAACTCCTTCCTCAGGCAACACGTGTGGCCCTCTGAACCCGCGCCGTTCGACAAATCTCAAACCCCACATCCCATTCAGACCCTCCATAACCTATCCCCTGGTCAAGCTGACAGGGAGATATATCTTATCTCCTACTGGCTCGGCCTCCAGTATTCTTCTCATGCTGTTTAGCCGTACATTGAATTCTGAAGTACTAGGTGATGCCAGAATAACTGGAGGCTATGCTAGTATGAAATAAAATGAAATGCTGCTGCTGGATGATTCAGAGAGAGGTAGACAGGCCAAATTTGTTGGTTTAGAGAGTTTGACAGGCTGGATATTATTGTTGGCTGTGGGTGGATGCATTGTCCAAAGAGAGTCTGAGGGATAAACCCCTTATGTATATTTTGGATTTTGTATTATGCTGCAATTGTAGACGCCTCTCAGGATTTAGTCATGAGGTTGATGTGGCTGTTCCAATACAGACCAGTGGGTGCTGGAGGGTAGGCCTGGCTCAAGCACGAGGGTGGAGAGGCCCCATGACAAGATAAAGAGATGCTGCGTCCTTAGTGGAATTCTCTTTTTCCCGCAAGCCGGTTCAAGAAGGCAGTGGCAGGAGAAGGACTGGTGGTGATGGTGAACTCTGAGCTGAATCACTGGAATAAGCTCTAGGCAGCTCCAGGGGAGGACTTGCAGGGTATTCAGCAGTGGAGCTCTACAGTGACGCCAACATGCACATTTGTGATCTCCCTCCATTTTCCCCAATGTCGCATCATTGCCAGCTACTTTTGAAGTTATAGCCCAGCATTGCAAGAGGAGCCTGGAACTCCAGAGGGAGAGTTTCCCTTTTGGGAAACGTTGCTGTGAGACATGAATCGATATCCACATGTTTCTCAGGACTCTACATATCTGATGGGATTTACTTATCCCCTATTTTAATATTCTTTATATCACTTTAGGCAAACATGTTTGAGGCTGGGACTGCAGTCTAGAAATTTGATATATAAATAAGAATGCACATTTTAAGTACTATCAAGACACAATATAGGCAGCCTTGCATTGAGGATTTAGGCCACAGTGAGCTGGGGGAGTTAGGGTGAGAAAGAGTGATGCCCTATCTCTTGGCAGTAAATAGGGTCTGATCCCATGTTCTTCACAACTCAGATGGAAGAGAATGGACAAGGCAATACTTTATTTAGAGAGCCTACAGGATCTCTACTAAGAGGAATGGGCCAACATTTGGGGGAACCAAATGCAATGGTATTAGTATGAGCTTTAGCTCCTCCTGAGATGGATCCACCACCATCTTAGGTTGTGGATGTTTGAGTTGATCCTCCTAGGGGCAGCATCCCCTTTTTGTGGCTCCCTCTTGCTTTAGTTTTCTAGGGAAGAACCCTATGGTCTCTAGGGTCAAGACCTGGGAAAAGTAAAGAAGGTAGGGTGCCTTTCCCTACTTATTACCATGTATTTTGGAAACCTTTATTTTGTTTTAGTTTCCCTTTTCCTTAATAAACTGTTTTACCTAGGGCTCAGGGTCTCCGTGTTTTCCTAACATCTCGAGGAAGGATGTCTCGCAGAGAGACAGAGCCACAGAACCATCAGGACCCTTGAGGAGGGCTGAATTATTCATTTACAGGAAAAAAGAATATCTGAAGGGAGATGAAGACCTGTGGCACCAATCAGGTGTATGCATAAGCATCTCAATGAGATCTACAGGGAAGAAAGCAGCAGAAAATGTACTACCCAGGTATGAAGTAGAGGAAAGAGGAGAAGAAGGATTAACTGCAGAAAAAGTATGCAAACTGGGACTTGATTTTGACACAACTAAATTGGGATAAATTCCTATCTACCAATTATTGAGAAGAAGCTTGGAAACTGCTTCAATGATTTGTATGGAGAAGGAACAAAATTATCAATTTGAATTGGTTTTAACATCAGAATAACTTTATTGGAAGTCTAAGGTCACAAATGTATTGAAAATCCAAAAATGTGAAAAGGAATTTGTATACATCAAGAGCTATAAAGAACCCATTTACATTCTTTCCATTCTCATAATCAGCAAAAACTTAAGTTAGACACCACATCAACTTCCAGGATGATAATTAGTGTTTTTTACAATGGACTTCAATGCTTAAGAACTTTCCTTGTATTGGCATGTATGTCTGGCAGGCCACTGGCAGGCTGGCTGCAAGCGAGGAATTAGGAAAACAGTTTTCAAGTGACACAATCTGTTTTATATATCATGCTTGTAAAGGCCAAAACAAGTTAGTTAGGATGCATAAGATGTATTGTATTTAAGCTTTGTATTATAAATAAAGCTGCGGACCAACTTCTTCACAAAGACCATTGCTGCTACTGCTACTTAACATTTCTAGAGCACTACTGGATGTATACAGCACTGTACAAACAACACACAAGAGACATTCCCTGCTCAATAGTGCTTACAGTCTAATCAAGACAAACATACAGGTTAAAAGACAATTGTTAAAATTAGTTAACGAGGCTGAAGGTGGACCACTAACAACAAGCTTAAGATTTAAAAGCAGCCTCAAAAGACCACCCCACAGCTCTCATAGAAACATAGAAACATAGAAATGACGGCAGAAGACGACCAACCGGTCCATCCAGTCTGCCCAGCAAGCCTTACACTTATTTTTTCTCATACTTAACTGTTTCTCTTGGCTCTTAGTAACCTTATGTTCTAATTCCCTTTTCACCCCCACTATTAATGTAGAGAGCAGTGATGGAGCTGCTTCCAAGTGAAATATTAAGTTTGATTAGTTGGGTAAGCGGCAGCATAGCTCTCTGCCATGAAGCAGAGGGCAATGCTGGAAATGTGTGAAGTATCAGTTTTTCTTTTCCCCTGTCATTGAAGCAGGGAGTCATGCCGGACATGCACCGAAAGTGAAGCATGCCTTGAAAGTCACATTAACTATCATCAAATATTGAAAAGCCTAATAATTGGTAATACCTATAGCCCATGAACCCATCCCTGTTTTTTTCTTTTTTTTTTTAATTGGGAGATGGATGCCCTTCATCCTTCTACTCTGTGAAGGTGGACACCTACCACCGGCCACTGGCATCCCGCTCCGTTAATGCCTCTGTGGCTACTGCTGCTCCATGCAGTGTTTTACTACCTGCTCTTTATATGCGTCCTCTAGAACTGATGGATCCCATCCCTGGTTTTTTTTTATTATTTATTTAATTGGGAGATGACAGCCCTCCATCCTTCCGCTCCGTGAAGGTGGACACCTACCACTGGCCACTGGCATCCCGCTCCGTGAATGCCTCTGTGGCTACTGCCGCTCTGTGCAGTATTTTACTACCTGCTCTTTATATGGACACCTACCACTGGCCACTGGCATCCCGCTCCGTGAATGCCTCTGTGGCTACTGCCGCTCCGTGCAGTATTTTACTACCTGCTCTTTATATGCGTCCTCTAGACCTGATGGATCCCATCCCTGTTTTGTTTTTTGGGTTTTTTTTAATTTAATTGGGAGATGACAGCCCTCCATCCTTCCGCTCCGTGAAGGTGGACACCTACCACTGGCCACTGGCATCCCACTCCGTGAATGCCTCTGTGGCTACTGCCGCTCCGTGCAGTATTTTACTACCTGCTCTTTATATGCGTTCTCTAGACCTGATGGATCCCATCCCTGTTTTGTTTTTTGTTTTTTTTTATTTAATTGGGAGATGACAGCCCTCCATCCTTCCGCTCCGTGAAGGTGGAACACCTACCACTGGCCACTGGCATCCCGCTCCGTGAATGCCTCTGTGGCTACTGCTGCTCCGTGCAGTGTTTTGCTACCTGCTCTTTTATACGTGTCCTCTGGACCTGATGGATCCACAATGTTTATCCCATGCCCCTTTGAAGTGCTTCACAGTTTTGGACTTCACCACTTCCTCCGGAAGGGCATTCCAGGCATCCACCACTCTCTCCGTGAAGAAATTCTTCCTGACATTGGTTCTTAGTCTTCCTCCTTGGAGCTTCAGCTCGTGACCTCTGGTTCTGCTGATTTTTTTCTGTTGGAAAAGGTTTGTCGTTGTCTTTGGATCGTTAAAGTTTTTCAAGTATCTGAAAGTTTGAATCATATCACCCCTGCTCCTCCTTTCCTCCAGGGTGTACATATTTAGATTCTTCAATCTCTCCTCGTATGTCAACCGATGAAGACCCTCCACCTTCCTGGTCGCCCTTCTCTGTACCGCTTCCAACTTGTCCTTGTCTCTTTGTAGATACGGTCTCCAGAATTGAACACAGTACTCCAGGTGAGGCCTCACCAAGGACCTGTACAAGGGGATAATCACTTCCCTTTTCTTACTCGATATTCCTCTCTCTATGCATCCCAGCATTCTTCTGGCTTTTGCAATCGCCTTGTCGCATTGTTTCGCCGACTTCATATCATTAGACACTATCACCCCAAGGTCTCTCTCCTGCTCCGTGCACATCAGCCTTTCCCCCCCCATCGAATACAGTTCATTCGGATTTCCACTCCCCAAATGCATGACTTTGCACTTCTTGGCATTGAATTTCAGCTGCCATATCTTCGACCACTCTTCCAGCTTCCTTAAATCCCGTCTCATTCTCTCCACTCCTTCCGGCGTGTCCACTCTGTTGCAGATCTTAGTGTCGCCCGCAAAAAGACAAACCTTACCTTCTATCCCATCCGCAATGTCGCTCACAAAGATATTGAACAGGACCGGTCCCAACACCGATCCTTGCGGTACACCACTTAAAACCGCTCTCTCTTCAGAGAAAGTTCCATTTACCATCACGCATTGTCTTCTGTCCGTCAACCAGTTTGCAATCCAGGTCACCACTTCGGCACTCACTCCCAAGCTTATTTGTTTTATTCACCAGTCTCCTGTGCGGAACCGTATCAAAAGCTTTGCTGAAATCCAAGTAGATGACATCTAGCGCTCTTCCTTGATCCAATTCCTTGGTTACCCAGTCGAAAAAGTCAATCAGATTTGTCTGACAGGATCTTCCCCTGGTGAATCCATGCTGCCTCTGGTCCATCAATTCTCCGGACTGTAGATAGTTCACTATTCTCTCTTTCAACAGTGACTCCATTACTTTTCCCACACCGATTACAAGTAGGGACATTGGTTGGGGGGGGGGGGGGGTTGAAGGATCTGTTGGAAACAAGCTGGTGGCAGGGCCGATGATGTAACGCATGTTGAGTATGGGTTCACCAATACAAAGATGTGACCAAACAGAAACTAAATTAGCATGCCTATCCTTCTGAGCCCAGTCAGAGTACTAAGACTTTACTACAAACCCAAACTAGAAGTTACATTTTACATGCGTGGCCGACCACTTGGTCCACCACTATATGGCCCTAGATTCCTAACCATTAATACTAGCAGCTTAGTGGGATTTTCCATTCCATGTCAGTCTCTCATATAAGGTTGATTGTGATTGGCTATCCCGAGGGCACTAGGGGGAGTTAGTGGTATAGAGAGCTTGGTCATTTTGAGTTGGATCTTGAAGAGTAAGGAGTTATTTCTCCCTGTGCCCCGACAAAGTTGGGCCCACTAACCTAACTTGGTGTTTTCTTGCATTTAGAGGACATTCCTCATTAGTACACTCCCCATCTTAAAGGATCTGCCTCAGTTTTGAAGAAGAGAGAGATTTTGCCAGGATTTTTATTAGTTGTTCTCATTCTGGGGAACACCTTGTCACCTTTGGAAAGGGACAAACCCCAATCCAGAGAGCAGGGGCTGGAGATTTGTGAGCTATCCTTCTACTCTCTAAAGGAAGCAAGACCAATGACAGCATTACCCAGTGTGGGATTTTTGGATTTAGAGTAATTTCGATTTTTCCCCTTTTGGCTGGTGTGGAGCTTTTTCCTCACTCCTTCCCACAGACTGGAGTCAGGAGAGTGAGAACTTGGTTCAAGACTGGAAACATCAGACTATTCCCACCAGAAAAGTCACACAGATTTGAAAGAAAGGTGCTGAACAAAACAGCAAGATCTGGAGACTCCCAACCGGATCGCCACCCCCAAGGGACCAGGATATAGCCCTGTGAGTAAGAGACAGAGCGTTGGAGTCCAGTAGGATTTTTGCATGCTTTTGGAGTGGACTGGGAGGGAACTGGGGGAGGCCCAACTGCATCACCATGTGTAGGTTATAAAATCCTCCCCCCCTGCGCGCATGATCACGGGCCGCCCCGCACATGCATGCATGGATTTTAAAATCCGGCATGCATGTGCGCACGGCCATCGGATTTTATAACATGCAAGCGCCAGCGTGTGCATGTTATAAAATCGACACGTCCACGTGAGCACACCGGGAACCACATGCACAGACTTTATAAAATCGACCCCTAAAGGGGGGGTGCTCCTGGCGCACACACATGGATGCACCAATTTTAAAAGGGGCAGGCCGGGGTGCGTAGTCTGGGTGGGGAGGGGTGGGGTAAGGGGGCAGGCTGAGACAGTGGCATTAGCCGCTGTCCCGGGGAAGTGCGCGCCGGCAGCAGGCTGGCGCACAGAATTAACTTCTGCTCTGAGGAGCAGTAAGTGTAAAAATTAAAAAAATGGGGAAGATTAGGGTTACTTTAGGGGTTGGGGAGGAGAGGGGAAGAGGAAGGAAGGATAGGGTTGGGGTAGGAAAGTTCCTTTCCAGTCCGCTCCTTAATTGGAGTGGACTGGGAAGGAACTGGGCATAGGCTCAATCACATTGCCGAGTATACTTTAGAATATTTCACCCCCTTCACGTGCAAGTCATGGGCCGCCCGCACATGTGCACGCGGATATTAAAATACGGAGCACATGTGCACGCGTATATCGCATGTTATAAAATGATCGTGTCCATGTTTACACACCGGGAACTGCGAGCACATGGACGCACACTCCCTTTAAAATCTACCTTTTGATGCACTAGGAGAGCAATTGTCACAGATTCTTGCAAAGGTAAATAAGTGCTTGTTTTAAAAATCCTCCTCCCTCACCTTCATTGTAAATAGAAGTAACATGCACTTTTAGCTGTTGGGGAAAAGGGAGAGGGGTTAGGGCAGGGAAGGAAAGTGCATAATGGGGATTTAATTTTGAAATCCCCATGAACACTGTACACGTGCTTCAAAGCAGCTGCAAAGTACGCAGGGGCAAATGTCCTCGCATTCCCCACAGGTCCAAATTTTCAAAGAGAAAACCCATGGGGATATGTGTTTGAAAATGAGTTTGCAAGCCCGTGGGTACTTTGCAAGCTCCCCGGCAAAACTGGAACTTACCCCCAAGCCCCTAGAGCAGATGACATGAGCTTGACACAGAGAAGGTGCAAAGTATTGTACTGAAACTGCTAAAATATTATCAGAGTAACAAAAACAGCTTAAATGAAACAACTTATTGGATTAAGATCACATTTTGCCTCTAACTAGTCTCCACTTGTCTTCCAATACAGAAATAATGAATATCACCCCTTAGGATTTATTTTATTATCCTGTATCAAAAAACTTTTTTTCTTATTCTTTAAAACATTTGTATCCCCCTTTTATATATATATTTCTAAACATAATTTTTATTTTTTTTCTCATATAACACCACTTGAAAAAGGAATGAAAAAGCTAGTTCATTCCAACAATTTGTGTTCCAACTGCAAGTGGCAGTTACATTGTGTGATGAAGCAGTCTAGAGAGACAGAACAGTTGGAAACTCCAGAAGGCAAAGGGTGCTCTGATGGGAGATCCTCGGAGAACACTGCTTCAAAGGGAAAAGAAAAACTGAATAAGTGTTGACTAGAGGACTGTAAAGATAGATGGAAGAGGAAACCCAGGGCTGCTGGGAGATGGAGTTCTGAAGCCTTAGCAAAGAAGTAATCAGAATCCAGGCTACAGCCAGAGTCTGACTTAACTGAGATTGACTACGGAATCAGCATCCGGCAAGCCAGAGAGAACCCTGTCTTGGAGGAGAAAAACAGAGAACCAGAACCAGACCTAATCCCAGACCAGGTTTATCTGGATCTAGAAGGAGACTGCAAAAGGTACTGTTGAGAAATAAATACTGTAAGATCCTAGGAGTAAGGTCTGGTTTAAACTTGAATGATCTAACTGTATGCAGAACACCCATATGTGGTAAAAACTAAGTTCCAATGGTATAACCCCATTCAGTCATTATATTCCGACAGTAATGAATTCCTTTGTGTACCTACAACTAGGGATTACCAGCTCCAGCAAACAAGGCCTAGGGCTTTTTCTTATGCATCACCAATAATGTGTCATGTGTTGCCAGCCTACCTTTCGGGCCAATTCAGTAAAAACGCGGGAAAGTGGACGAACACCCGCTCTCCCGGCGCGCACACCAGCCACTCGCCGGTGCGTGCGATTCAGTATGTAAATGAGGTGGTGCGGTAGAAACGGGCAAAAGGAGGCGCTAGGGACACTAGCGCGTCCCTAGCGCCTCCTTTTGACCCGGAGCGGCGGCTGTCAGCGGGTTTGAGAGCTGACGCTCAATTTTGCCGGCGTTGGTTCTCAAGCCCGCTGACAGCCACGGGCTCGGAAACCGGACGCCGGCAAAATTGAGCGTCCGGTTTTCGGCCCGACAGCCGCCGGCCCAATTTAAATTTTTTTTTTTTTTTTTTTTACTTTTACACTCTTCGGGACCTCCGACTTAATATCGCTATGATATTAAGTTGGAGGTTGCACAGAAAAGCGCTAATTTCTTAGAGTAAAATTTGCGGCTTGGCTGCACATTTTACTTACTGTATCCCGCGCGCATACCTAATAGCGCCCTCAACATGCATTTGCATGTTGAGGGCGCTATTAGGTGCCGCGGGTTGGACGCGCGTTTTCCGCCCCTTACTGAATAAGGGGTAAGGGAAAACGCGCGTCCAAGAGCAGGCTGACAGTGCGCTCCGTCGGAGTGCACTGTACTGTATCGACCTGTTTGAGAGGAGAGGGATATAAAGATGTTTAGATAGCAGGTTAAAGTGATCTTGCATATAGAAGCATTTGGATGATGGATGATTTTGGGTTGCTTGTTATTTTTATCTGTTTGCAGTTTGTTTATAATTTTAATGTAATATATTCATTTTATCTGTTTTATACTTGTGGTATTGTAATCCTTACTGAACGCTTTTAGCTGGGAAGTTGCAGAATATAAGATTTTAAATAAATAAATAAATAAATAAATAATGTAGCATTCTGGGGTGATCCTGGTGACTCAGGAGAGAAACTGTAAAGTTTGAATGCTGATACATGGAATACGAATGGATAGTAGATGCGCCAAAATGAATGGTGTGTGTGTGTGTGTAGTCGGTGTGTACATACATGCACACCATCTGTTTTGGTGCGCCTAATATCCATTCATGAGATTCGCACATACTGCCGAAACAAATGAAACGAATGGAGCAACGAATGAACATCCCTATGGAATAAAGCTGTTTCTTACTGTAAGTGCCTGTCTCCAAGTAGTGCGTCCCAGAGAACTGTCAGCAGGTTCTGCAAGGATAAGGGATGGCCTGTGACAATTGCTTTGAAATTATTACCAGCTAAAAAAACACTTCAAAATTCCAATATCCTGCAGATTAAAACAACTCATGGATCTCATAGAGAAAAAAAATATTCTAAGTGGATTTTTACTAAATATGTAACCACAAAACCTATATGCACGGTCGGCGCTGAAAGCCCGTCGGGGGTAAGGCCTTCTATATCCGCTCTCACCTCCCACGGGCTCCCCCACCGACCACGAGGCTGATCTTCTCGGCCCTCCGATCCGCCGAATCTCGTGCCATTCCTCGAACCTTTCTCGCCAGCCAATCCGGAGCAGGGCGCTTGAGTGACATCACCAGCCGGCGACCTTCGGGGATTTAAATCCCAGCCTTCTCCCGGCGTCGCGCGCCGAACTTCGTGCAACCACTAAAGTGCCCGGAACTCATCAAAGTAGGGCCAGCGCCCTTTTACAAGTACAGCGCTGAGTGAAAATCCTCCCTTACCTACGCTTATTGTCTCCCTCATCACCTCCCCGTGCAAACCGGCACAAGACCCTTTAGGGTCCAGGAGAACCAACACGCCATTCAGTTCAGTGCCCCCTCTGGTGCACCATATAGTGTATAACATTATTTTGCATACTGTTTTTCCCTTACCTCCACTTTCTCCTTTGCCCCGCCTTGAATAGTTATAATTGGTCCCCACACTGCATCCTTGAAGCTCACCCCCCCCCCCCCCCCCCCAACCTATAACAATGTCACCAGTCTTATGCCACTGTCCTTTCTCTGCTCAGAGGAAATATCCTTCAAAATACTCCTTCCCTTCCCCTAACCCTCCCACCCAGCTGCAAAGAAGGCTAATCCCTATCCTGTCATCCCCCCTCACTCAATTTCTAGGCCTCTCCCTAATCTCATTTCTCCTTTTCAATGCCCAGTCGCTTCAAAAAAAACAAAACACATTTACTCCATGACTTCCTAACTGACTCCAAGCCTGAGATCTGCACCATAACTGAAACGTGGCTTAAACCCCCTGATATCTCTCTTCTTAACCAGCTTCCCACTGATATTTATGACATTTTCTCTATACCCCGCAAAAAGAAAAGAGGAGGTTTACTCCTCGTAGCGAAAAAAGAACTAAAACTTATACTCCAAAAATGCAACCTTCCTAATCGATACAAAATTGTTTGTTTTTTTTAAATCAAAACTCCTCCAAGTTTGCCTTATCTACACCCCTCCTGGTCTCCTAGAGAATGACTCCTCTCCTCTTATAAAATTCTTTGCTGACTCACTTTCCCCTGACCTAAACGCTAAAATAAATAAATAAATGTCATTTCCGGTACATTCGAAATCCCTACCAAGGCCATCTGTTTCACACACTCGTGGTTTCTTCAGGGGAAACTCAAATTAAAAAAAAAAAATAGCACCACTTATCTTTTGAACAAAAATTGGTCTCAGGATTCCTAAGTGTTTCTAACATGTTTCAACTGCCTTTGTGATATGAAGAAAGAGAGACATTGTTACAGCTTGCAAAGAAACAAGTGCATTATTAAAACATAAGGAAAACTCATCAAGACTTCATATGAAATTTACTGAAAATACTCCGATGAGTTCCAGAAACAATGCTGAGTGTAAAGATCAGTTCTAAGATGCTCGAGACATATTTGATCAAAAGCTAAGAGCCACTATATTTTTTTTCAGAAAACATTTGAGTTTCCCCCGAAGAAGCCTCAAGTGGGTGAAACAAATGGTATTTGTAGGGATCAGGGATGAAATGGACAATGACAGAGAAATATTTTGACTATGTATTTATTAAAAATTCACTTAAGTTATTCTTGATAACATAATATGGAAAATCTGTAATTATTTGTTTATTTTCTTCTATGTAAGATTGTTAAAATCAGCATAAATAAAAAATTAAAAAAAAAATTCACTTATAATATTTTTTCTGTATGAGACCTATGAATTTTTTTAATCTACAGGACACTGGAATTTTGCAGGATCAAGTATCAAAATGCGTTATGGCATTAACGCATGCGATATTTATCGCAATGTACAGCGGGAATGCTAATTTTACAAATTTATTCAAAAGGGCGGGATTAGGGGTTTGGGTAGGATCAATGAAAATGAGGGACATTATCACAGCATGCGATAGTGTAATATACATATTTAACGCCGGAAATAACTGCAACTTTTTTCCTGGCGGAAACTGTGCAATATGCCCGAAAGGATGCTTTGAAGTATTATGATGCAATGGACATACACATGAAGGTCTATAGTATCAATAAGTTTTTTAAATACACTTTTGGGATGTAACGTCATGCACAGGAGGGACTGTAAACAATAAAATAACTTTAAGATGTATGAATGTTTTTGCCAGTGATGACTAAAACAACAAATTAGCCCGTATAACACAATCACATATGGTGGCGTGTTTATAGGGTTATAAACTGGCTTTCATCCTTTCTAGATAAAAATTAACAGTAAAAAAAAATCAAACAATATACAATGAACAAGCAGAGGGTTTCTTTTTCTGTAGCTGGCTTTGTGAACACATAGTTGGGAACTTTAAGTAATTTTCTTGTCAGAGAAAGGAAGGTTCAAGTCAGATTTTCCATGCTTTAAGATTGCAGTACCTTTAAATATGCTTTCTACCTCTGTTACAAAATGCTGGTATGAGTACAGCTGCAAATGTATAAATGATCCAGATGTTCCACGGATCTCTTTCTCCTGACGAAGCCCTTTTCAGGGTGAAACAAAGGACCCTTTGTCGAGAGTGGAGACAGCTATTATTTTAGCCTATAGAGCCACTGAAGAAGTTTCATTAGTCATTGCTTGTGAAGAGCTGTGACTTGCAGTTAAACAACTTTTATGGAAACGTTACCACATTAACAAGAAGAAACATTAATATAGTTCAAGCTTTTTGCAATGGACTATTGGATCATTGTCCTATTCAAATAGGGGCGGATTTTAAAAGGAGCGCGAATAGCCTACTTTTGTTTGCGCTCCAGGCGCAAACAAAAGTACGCTGGATTTTAGTAGATACGCGCGGAGCCGCGCGTATCTGCTAAAAACCTGGATTGGTGCGCGCAAGGCTATGGATTTTGTATAGCCGGCGCGCGCCGAGCCGCGCAGCCTACCCCCGTTCCCTCCAAGGCCGCTTCGAAATCGGAGCGGCCTCGGAGGGAACTTTCCTTTGCCCTCCCCTCACCTTCCCCTCCCTTCCCCTACCTAACCCACCCGCCCGGCCCTGTCTACACCCCCCCCTTACCTTTCTCCGGGGATTTATGCCTCCCGGAGGGAGGAGTAAATCCCCGCGCGCGAGCGGGCCTCCTGCGCGCCGGGCAGCGACCTGGGGGCGGGTACGGAGGGCGCGGCCACGCCCCCGGACCGCCCCGGGCCGTAGCCACGCCCCCGTTCCCGCCCCCAAAACGCTGCCGACACGCCCCCGAAACGCCGCGACGACCGGGCCCGCCCCCGACACGCCCCCGACACGCCCCCTCGGAGAACCCCGGGACTTACGCGAGTCCCGGGGCTCTGCGCGCGCCGGTAGGCCTATGTAAAATAGGCTTCCCGGCACGCAGGGCCCTGCTCGCGTAAATCCACCCGGTTTTGGGCGGATTTACGCGAGCAGGGCTCTTAAAATCCGCCCCATATCTTTCTGCCAGAGGATTATTTACGGACTGTTCTGCTCTTTAATTGTGATTTGTGATTCAATATATTAGGGATATAGTGTGAACTTTTTTAGCTTTATTAAAATACATTTTTCATGTCAAATTTTGAGCAATTTTTGTAATAATCTGATATACATATTGGGGTAGATTTTCAAAGGGTTACGCGCATTACCCCGAAAACCTGCTCCTGCACGAGCCGAGCCTATTTTGCATAGGCTCGGCGGCGCGCACAAGCCCCGGGACGCGCGTATATCCCGGGGCTTTGAAAAAGGGACAGGAAGGGGGCAGGGTTGTGGGCGTGGCGCCGATCTGGGGGCGGGACCCAGGGCCTCCGGCACAGTGGCTGCAGGCGTAAATAAGTAAAACAAGGTAGGGGGGGATTTAGATAGGGCTGGGGGGTGGGTTAGATAGGGGAAGGGAGGGGAAGGGAAGGTGGGGGGAGCGGAGAAAAGTTCCCTCCGAGGGAATGCATCCCGGCCTTCCCCAGTTCCCTCCCAGTCCGCTTCTTGATTGGACTCCAATCAAGGAGCGGACTGGGAGGGAACTGTCCTACCCCCCCTACTTAATGTCCCATCTCCTTCCCCTCTCCTCCCCACCCCCTAAATCTCACCTACCTTCTTTTTTTTTTTTTAAGTTGCTGCTCCTCTGGAGCAGAAGCAGCTTGCATCCGTCGGCCGACTGCCGGCGCCAGCTTCCCCAGCACAGCAGCAAATGGCCACTGTAATGGCCGCCTCCAACCCCACCCCTCCCCCTTTACGGGCCCCGGCATTTAATCACGTACCGGGGTTTACGCGCGTGGCTGAGCCTGTTTGAAAATTGGCCCGGCGCGCGCAAGGCCCCCGGAATTTATGCGCAGGGCCGAATTAAATTCTACCCGTAAGGCAGTTGAATATACTTAATAGTGTTCCTGATGTGAGTACATAAAGTAAATATAGAGGAATAGGATCACCTTACGGATTGGCACAAAAATAACAAAAAAATCTATTTATTCATTTTTCATAATTATATAAAATAGGACAATATAGAAAAGGACTGGCTAGCACCAGATGTTGAAAAGGGTAAAAGTCCAAAAAGAAATGATGACAGCATACTTTCCCTTTGAAAAATCGGTGCAAAGAACCCTCTGACCTTGTACCTATGTGGTCTGTTTGAAACATGCCACGTATCAGTCTCCTCTCATATCACAGTTTATATTTGCTATCCAGTAATATTTGAAAAACATTTCCAAAAAAGGAATTTTTGTTTGTTTTTTTTTTTTTTAAATTGCCCCTTTTTGTGGTTTTTCCATTTGGCCTCCTTTACATCTTCCTCTAAAGGCAACAGGAAGCGTAATTAGAGATGATTAAAAAAAAAAAAAGAAACAGAAATCAGCATGTAGCAATTCCTCTGACATGTTAAATATGGTAAAAGCAACTTCTAAAAGTTTTATGTCTTGTAAGATTCGAAGAGAGTTCTAACGATCTGCTTATTTAATTCATGTGTTACTGGTGTTGGCATGGTTTTCAATGAAATATTATGCAAAGCGGAGGCGCACAGCTCTGCCATATGGGAGCTGTCAGGGATAAAAATGGATTTTCAGACCTCAGGCTGAAAGAGGCACTTTGGTTTCTGCAGACTGGCACGCTTATCCTCCAGCAGGAAATGTGCCAGTTGCGCTGGTCTTTTGTGAAATCCCCCTCGGCCAACTCATCGAGACAAGCTCCAGAGGAAACACCTTTCCTTTGCCCACAGGCAACGCAAGGCAAAGCAAGGTGTCACAATCATGGCAAACAGCCTAACGCACAGCAGTTAACATGGAGGAGGCTGGAGACCAGGAATAGTAAATAACAGCTAGAATATGATCCCCTATGTTAGTGCATCAGTCTGTTGATTTCAAAAAATGTGCATACTGCAGAATGGATTACCTCAGCAATTGTAACAAGTTCTGGGGCCGATGTACAGTGCTAAGAAAAAAAATGCTTGCGAACCCTCTAGGAAGGACTATATTTTAGCCTAATTTACACTCTCATCTAAACCCTAAGAGAGAAAGAGAATCTCATTCAATAAATACTCAAACAAGGATATATTTTGATTATTCATTCAACAATAAGATTCAACAGTGAGTATCCTTGAGTAAATACATGCGTGAATGTGAACCTTTCATTGAATAACAGGTGGCACCTCCCTTAGCAGCAATAACTTCAATTAAACGATTCCTGTAATTCTTGACTAGCCTCTCACATTACCTGGAGGAATTTTGGCCCATTCTCCCCCACAGAACTGTTCCAAGCTCTGCTACACTGGAGAGCTTGATTGCATGAACAGCTCACTTCAAGTCTTGCCACATCATTTCAATAAGGCTTAGGTTGGGCGTCTGAATTGGCCAATAGGGATGATCACTACTACTATTATCACTACTGCTTAACATTGCTAGAGGGCTACTCAAAACAACACACAAGAGACGTTCCCTGCTCAACAGAGCAAACAATCTAATCAAGACAAATATACAGGTCAGCAGACAATTGTTAAAATTAGTTAATGAGGCTGAAGGAGGATCAACAGGCATTAAGGCGAGTTTTAAAAGCCCGACACGCACATTAATTAGGGGGTACGGGAATATGTCAAGCTATTGCGCACCGAGTAGATATTAAAAGCCGCCAAGATACACGCCATATTTCCCGGAGCAGCTCATCTCAAAAGTCTTCAAAATGGGGATGGAGCATGGGCGTGGTCTGGGTGGGGCATGGGCATTTCAGGGCGTGACCCTGAGATGCGCGCGTTCATAAGTACGTGATCTGACACACGCCAAAGTCCCCTGCCGCATTACTTTACTTCTGCTGTGGATGACATGCAAGTTAAAAAAAAAAATGAAGAAAAATAGGCAGATCTGCAGGTTTGGAGGACCTGTCCCTTGACTGGGCAAACTGGTGATGAACTGGGAATAGCGCAGGCACACGCCACTTTTAAAACCCTACGATTTATGCGGTAAAAGCAGCATTAGAGTGCATACGGGCACACTCACTTAAAACTGGGCACACGTGTGTGCAGCCAGGCTATTTTATAATATGCATGCATTTTCTAAGGATGCACGCACACCGACGCAATTACCAGTTAAACCAGTTAAATCCCACTTTGCCCAGTTACAGGATAGGACTTCCTAACCCCCCCCCCCCCCCCCCCCCCAGCTAACTATCCTCTCTTTTATCCTACCTGCCCCAACCCTTAAAACCCCACTGACTAACCTAGTTTTTTTTGTTTTATAACTTACACGCCATCTATAGCAGAAGTAAAGTTACACGGTAGTGGACTCTGGTGCGCACTTGTGCACATAAAGACTTAAGCGCTGGTTTCCATTTAAATTCCCGGAACACCCATGCCCTGCCAGACCACACCCCCCCCCCCTTTTTTTTTTGTGTGCATACTGGGAGATACACACATCCATGGACGCTTCTTAAAATACGTGTGACGCACACTGGCCCGAGAGACATGCATATCTCCCTGATTTGGCACACATAGGGCTTTTAAAATCTACCCCAAAATCTCTTCATCTTTAGCCATTCCGTAATGGATTTACTTGAATTTTTAGGGTCATTGCTTGAAGCAGGACCCACTTTTGGCTCAGTTTCAGCTCACGGATGGATGGCCTGATTAGTCTCCCCTTAAATTTTCTGATATAAAGCTGAATTCATGGTTCCATCAGTTATGGCAAGCCATCCAGATGCTGATGCACATCATGATACGTCCACCACCACCACATTTGACAGAATGAGGTTCTTACTCCGGAAGGTAGTGTTTGGTTTCCACCAAAGAAAAGGTTTATTATTGTGACTGAAAAGTTCAATTTTTGACTCGTCTGTTCAGAGAACATTATTCCAGAAGCCTTGTGGGTCATCCGCATACTGTTTGGCAAACTGAAGGTGGGCAGCAATGTTCTTTATAGAGAGCAGTGGTTCATTCCTAGCTTTTCTCCTATGAACATCATTCCTATTCAGTTTTTACCTGGTGGTTGATGCATGAATGCTCACATTAACCACAGCTAGAAAGACTTGTAGATGATTTTCCAGTTTGCTGTTGGGGTGACCTTGGCAGGACAACTGCTCATGGATGTAGTCACTGTATTCTTCGACTTTTCTCATTAGTATTCTGTCTGTCAGTGGATGGATGGAGCCCCTCTCTGGAGAGATGAGAATCAACTACTCTTTCTTGTAGGTTCTCTGAAATTTCTTTTGATCATGGCATAATAAGTTCCCATTAATTTTTAAGATGAAGACCAAACTCAAAGTCTTTTAGATCTTTATACAGTCGGGATGCCCAATATAAGTTGTGCAGATTTATTCTATAGGGTGATTTATTTATTATCTAATTATTTAAGCACCAGGTTCTAATGAGCCAATTAACTGTGCTAAGGAACTAGGGGTTCATTTACTATTCCACACACACAGTGCTTCTGAATTAGTCTTATTGCTCCTATTTTTTACATTATTGTGTCTCAAGAAAGATGAAATTGCTTCATTTATTTGTATAAGAAAAGACTGATTTCATTCAAGCAAAGGTATTATGGTAAAAACTTGTAATTCTCATTATTATACTTAGGGATAACAAACTTTCTCTGAACACTGTACTAAAGTGTGCTATCAGCCATTAATGTGTCTATGGTGCACATTAACAGCCAGTGTTAATGAAATACAAATGATGCATGAGTTACTACAAAAGTACGCATGGTATTGCAAAAACTGAATTATACCTCCCTGAAGTGTACTTAGGTTTTTTCACTAATGCATCCGCAAAACATTTTGCACACATACTTACTTTTACACTGCGCTAATAAGTAATGATCTGCTTTGCATAGCTTTCCATCCCTACCTTATTAGCACAGATTTGGCATTAAGAATATCGCAAACTACTTTGCATGTGTTAATGCAATGAATGCGTGTTAACCATTTGTGATAGCATTAACGCACTTTAGTACATTGACCCTTTTTATTACTAAACAATTGTCTACAATTTGTGTTAAAATATTCCAGGGCAAAGGTATTTATTTTTATAGAATTAGAGAACAAAAAAAAATGGTAACTGAGAATTCTGATTTCAGCTGCGGCTTCAGTTTCCAGGTTTAATCAGCTTCTCCTTGTCTGACTGAGCTTTTGAAGCAATGTACTGCTGGAGATGTTCCATTTCTGAAAGAGAATAACGTATTTGCCCAGATCCTGCATTTATTAGCTTAATTCTTTTCCCGAACCTTCAGCAAGTCATTTCTTTGACATTTTCTCACGCAGGTGAAGATTTAAAGGGGTTTATAATTTTCACCATAAGAAAATGACAATACTGATAATTCCATTAACCTAATGGACTCGATATGAACTGGCAAGCTGCTTCTCTTCCTCCTCCAGACTCACCTATCTTTTTCTTTATCCACCATGCAGTATCTAAAATACTGAAAGGCATGCGTTCACTCCATTCAATATAACCATCAGAAATGTATGAATATAAATTAAAGTGAAAATGAACCAGAGGGATTTCAAATGGATGCGATTGCTGCTCTCCAGAGCCATTCATGTGACAAATTTTATAGCTTTACTTTTGTAAACTATCCAGAGAAAATATAATGACCTGCCATAGGCATACAACCCTTCAAAGATGCAAAATGAAGGATGTTAGGTATAAGGGACTTCTATGAACAGACTCTTGAGGATAGAACTCATGATTAAGATTTTAAAACTTCAGAATGTGTTTCAAATATAAGTGTTTAAAAGGCCCAGTAATGTTCTGAGGAACATGAAATATCCCCCAAATTAATGCAAGCTTATGTATCTGTGATACATAGTAACTTGAATACTGTGTACAATTCTGGTCGCCGCATCTCAAAAAAGATATAGTTGTGATGGAGAAGGTACAGAGAAGGGCAACCAAAATGATAAAGGGGATGGAACAGCTCCCCAATGAGGAAAGGCTGAAGAGGTTAGGGCTGTTCAGCTTGGAGAAGAGACGGCTGAGGGGGGATATGATAGAGGTCTTTAAGATCATGAGAGATCTTGAATGAGTAGATGTGAATCGGGTATTTACACTTTCGAATAATAGAAGGACTAGGGGGCATTCCATGAAGTTAGAAAGTAGCACATTTAAGAGTAATCGGAGAAAATTCTTTTTCACTCAACGCACAATAAAGCTCTGGAATTTGTTGCCAGAGGATGTGGTTAGTGCAGTTAGTGTAGCTGGGTTCAAAAAAGGTTTGGATAAGTTCTTGGAAGAGAAGTCCATTAATGGCTATTAATCAAGTTTACTTAGGGAATAGCCACTGCTATTAATTGCATCAGTAGCATGGGATCTTCTTAGTGTTTGGGTAATTGCCAGGTTCTTGTGGCCTGGTTTTGGCCTCTGTTGGAAACAGGATGTTGGGCTTGATGGACCCTTGGTCTGACCCAGCATGGCAATTTCTTATGTTCTTATGTTCTACCTTGGAGGAAAGCCTGTGTAAGCAGAGGGAAGGTGAGAATTAAGCCCATAGTTGCATCAGGCTGGCCTTCATCATCATGAGTTAAAACTGAATTTGTGCCCTATTACTTTCATTGACATAATCAGCTTTAGGGAGATAGAGGTGAATGATTAGGACTTGATACAAACAAGCTTCTATTGAAAGGAGCTCCAATCTGCAGATCTGTATATAACACTGCTAGAAGGTTTCCTGTTTGTGAAAAGTCCTCTAAATTTCAGCTGTCTCCCCATTCTGTAAAGTTAATAGTGGTGAAGCAGACACAATTTTCCCTCTATAGGCTATAACATTGTTTGTGGCTGGGACACACACATATCTCTAGCACAGCTCTGATGTGTTGTGCCCATTACAGCAAGGACATTCATGGGAGCTGGGTACAGAATGGTGACCCAATTAAACAGGAGCTACACTGAAACAACTGTAAGGGTAGACGAGTCGATGGTAGAGGTTAGAGGAAAGAGCTGCATGCCTAGCTATATGCTATATTCCTCTGTATATGGGAATAAAAATGATATGAACAACCTCAATGCAGTAATAGTTCTACACACCTGATATTGTTATAGTGATGTAAAACGTATGTAGGTAATCG
Organism: Rhinatrema bivittatum; assembly: GCF_901001135.1. Classification (NCBI taxonomy): domain Eukaryota; kingdom Metazoa; phylum Chordata; class Amphibia; order Gymnophiona; family Rhinatrematidae; genus Rhinatrema; species Rhinatrema bivittatum. Next base: position 281,603,675 of record NC_042621.1, on the reverse strand, counting down.
ATTGTAATCTTGGATTATTGAATATTATTTGTGCATACAGATGTTTTTATATGGTTGGTGTGTGATTGATGGATGAATGTGCGAGTTTAGATTTTAAATGTTTAGATAGGTAAATACCTTGTGATTTCTAATAAATGATTAATTATAATTTACATGTATGTGGTCTCTCTGTGATGTGATATGGTTATGTGATATCAGAGAGTTTAGTTAAAAAGGCATTTCCCTCTGTAAAATTACCTAAATCAATAGTAGTAGCTCTGGTTGTGAGATCTTAAGTTTAAATGGGTGATAAAGAGGAGGACCATGCTTCCCTGAAGCAGAAGAAACATCCTCAAAACATCTGGACAAACACTGTGGATCCCTAAAGGCTAAGGGGTAGATTTTCAAAAACCGCGAATTGGCCTACTTTTGCTGGCGCATCAGGCGCAAGCAAAAGTAAGCTGGATTTTAGTAGATACGCGCGGAGCCGCGCGTATCTGCTAAAAACCTGGATCGGCGCGCGCAAGGCTATTGATTTTGTATAGCCGGCGCGCACCGAGCCGCGCAGCCTACCCCCGTTCCCTCCGAGGCCGCTCCGAAATCGGAGCGGCCTCGGAGGGAACTTCCTTTTGCCCTCCCCTCACCTTCCCCTCCCTTCCCCTACCTAACCCACCCACCCGGCCCTGTCTAAGCTCCCCCCTTACCTTTGTCGGGGGATTTACGCCAGCGGGCCTCTTGCGCGCCGGGACGCGACCTGGGGGCGGGTACGGAGGGCGCAGCCATGCCCCCGGACCGCCCCGGGCCGTAGCCACGCCCCCGGACCCGCCCCCAAAATGCTCCCGACACGCCCCGAAAACGCCGCGCGGTTCGGGCCCGCCCCCGACACGCCCCCTCCAAAAACCCCGGGACTTACGCGAGTCCCAGGGCTCTGCGCGCGCCGGTAGGCCTATGTAAAATAGGCTTACCGGCGCGCAGGGCCCTGCACGCCTAAATCCGCCCGGATTTGGGCGGATTTAGGCGAGCAGGGCTCTTAAAATCCGCCCCTAAGGGTAGTAACTGTTCGGTGCACTCATGATGATTACTACCCTTAACCAATAAGCCTTGATGCTTTTGACATGGACAGACTGGGAGTGGGGTGAAGGGTCCCTTGCTCCCAGCAAACTAATTTAAAGGTATTGGGGGGATTGGGAGGGTCAGGGGAAAGGGATGGGGGCACTGCCATATAGTAAACACTTGCAGGTGGGAGGGAAAGGAGCGCACAGTCTGCTTTGATAATTTCTGCTACACCTGGATGAGGGGGAGGAGTTATTTATATTTTAAGAAGTTGGGGAATAAGGAGGGCCTTTATTGGTTTTCATGTTTTATAGTTATCTGGCCCCGTGGGGCTGGATAATGTGCTTGTTACCCGGATATCTTTAAAGATGTCCGGTTAAGTATGGGAAAATATTTAGTAAATGCTATAAGAGGTGGAAAATCACTTGTCCAAGACAGTACGAAATAAAGGTGGGATTTAGCCCTGAGTCTCCATGCATACAGGTTCAGGCTCCAGCTCCCGCAATGCCAACTTTCTACTCTATGTTATTAATTATGCTTTTGTGATACCAAAAGATGAATTTTCAAAGGGATTTTGTGAGACAAATAGCAGATATGTGCATAAGTAGCCTGCTATTTTATAAATGTTGAGCGTAGTTTGGGTTTTCACATGTACATTTTAACAGGGACAAAAAGGGGCAGTCTGGGGCAGGTTTCAGAAGTACGCACAGTAGTTGTTATTCAGTAAGAGATATACATACATTATTGTACTCATTTGTACACATTTACACCTGCTAATTGACTAGCACCAAGTGTAATCAGACATCTGTTGCCTGCAGTTTTTGGGCTGGAGGCCTGGGTGAAGTGGTAGGGGATCAGGATGAACTACATAGAAACATAGAAATGACGGCAGAAGAAGACCAAATGGCCCATCCAGTCTGCCCAGCAAGCTTCACACACTTTTTTCTCTCATACTTATCTGTTTCTCTTAGCTCTTGTTTCTATTTCCCTTCCACCCCCACCATTAATGTAGAAAGCAATGATGGAGCTGCATCCAAGTGAAATATCTAGCTTGATTAGTTAGGGGTAGTAGGGGTAGTAACCGCCGCAATAAGCAAGCTACACCCATGCTTGTTTTACTCAGACTATGTTATACAGCCCTTATTGGTTGTTTATCTTCTCCCCTGCCGTTGAAGCAGGGAGCTATGCTGGATATGCTTGAGGTATCAGTTTTTTCTTCTCCCCTGCCGTTGAAGCAGAGAGCTATGCTGGATATGCATCGAAAGTGAAGTATCAGGCACATTTGGTTTGGGGTAGTAACCGCCGTAACAAGCCAGCTACTCCCCGCTTTGTGAGTGTGAACCCTTTTTTCTTCTCCCCTGCCGTTGAAGCAGAGAGCTCTGCTGGATAAAAGTTTTTAAATAAATAAATAAATAAATAAATAGTATCAGTTTTTTCTTCTCCCCTGCCGTTGAAGCAGAGAACTATGCTGGATATGCATAGAAATTGAAGTAACAGGCTTATTTGGTTTGGGGTAGTAACCGCCGTAACAAGCCAGCTACTCCCCCCTTTGTGAGTGCAGATCCTTTATTCCACATTTCCTCTTGCTGTTGAAGCTTAGAGCGATGTTGGAGTCACAGTAAGCATGTGTACGTTTATTGAATAAGGGTATTGTCTCCAGGCAGTAGCCATCATTCTGGCGAGTCACCCACTCTTCATTGGCGGCCTCTTGACTTTATGGATCCACAGTGTTTATCCCACGCCCCTTTGAAGTCCTTCACAGTTCTGGTCTTCACCACATCCTCCGGATGCAGAGTCGGGGTGAACTGGAGAAGGACTGGGTAAACTGGTGATTCCAAGTATATGTGCAAGTGGCTATTTTAAAAACAGTATTTGTGTATACTTTATATAATACCCACCTCCACGTTTAATTCTGGGTGTTTATTCACATCTGTATCACAATTATTTCACACATTACATTACATATTCACCTATATGTTTATAAAATGGGTAGAGAAAGCATGCATTTTCCTGTATTTGGAAATATATGTGCATATTAAAGCATACGCATGTACTTTCAAAGCTAAAATATGCAGCTCCTGTGCACAAGTCATAAAATGCTAAAATTAATCTCCACCCATTTACACGTGCAAATGCTGTACCATGGATAGGTCTGAAAGTTGGGCTCCCTCTGTAATTTTGCATTTTTACTCTACCCATTATACTCTGAAAAGTTGTGAGCAGCATGCTACAGACATTTGATGTATTTAATCATCTAAAAAGCTTGGACTTAGAATATGCAGCTTTTGGGTGCATAACAGGGAAATTGCATCCCACTGAGCTAAAGGAGGAATTTCACCATCTGGACACACACATGGAACCTTTCAAAAGGTTTCATACATATTAACGGCCTTTTCAAAATTGCTACATTATATGCTACTTTTGAGCACATGACTCCTTTGAAATGTCACTCCAGAGTGGGTCATTTCTCTCCCCTTGTGGTTCTACCAATGCACACTTTGCAGCTATCACATGAACTGATACTCATTCTCTGTAGAGTGAAAGAAAAGTTGTCTATTAGAACAGAGGGCAGACCTGAAAAAAAAAAAACAAAGAAAATACGGGCAAAGGCAAAAGGAGAACCAACTGATCTCCTTCAAGGGGCTGCACGGATCTGGCACTAGGGTGCAGGCCATTATAAAAAGCCTTCCAATACTGCTGAATGACAACTGCTCAGAAACCAGACAGATCATTTCATAATGTGACAAATAAAAAAAAAGGAATAAATGTATGAAAATAACTGTTTATGCAATTATTTATTTGAAGGAAACCTTCCCATGCCATGATTTACACAAAACTATACTCGCTGCACATTCCTCACACAAGCAGGAATAGAAGTCTAAAAATACATTAATTCTTAATTTTTTTTTTTGCTACAGGGTGAAATATATTGGATGGACATATCTTCCAGGCACTGTTCTTCCACAACTTTCCCCAAACAGAAAACGGCATTGTACAGATTAAAAAACAAAAAAACACCCTAATGAGAAGCCCCATTTGGATTTCACCATAGACTAGCTCTCCAATGGTTAATTCTGTTGTCTATGTGTTGCTTCCGTCAGGCTCAGACGACTTCGCCCGACATGCCTCACCTTTCTCTCAGCTTTCTCCACCAGCCTCGAGAGTATGGCGTCCGTGGCGACTCCTTGCCGCACCCTCTGGCTTCCCCGGAGCGGCTGTGGCGCAGCGTTCGGCCTCCTAGGGCGCGCACGCATGCGCGTCCCTACCTTTGTAGCAGTGTTGGCGCAAACCTCGGGGGCGTCCCCCTCGAGTGACATCATTGCTTCCGCATATTTAAGGTTGCCCATTTGCTGACTCTCGCCGAGTTAGCAAGGATCGGTATGCCCCGGTCTGAAGCTGCTCTGCCGCTTCTATCCACTGGAAGCCACCTTCACCCTTCGGGGTTTTCTAACCTGGGTACCCGCTCCTCAGGGGCCCTCTGCTTATTTACAGGTGCCTATCCTGATACAGGTACTCGCTCCTCGAGGGCCTGTGTGTCTATCCTGGTGCCTGCTCCATTCTTCAACCTGCTGGAAATCCATCTATCAGCTACAGAGAATGAGTACAACTACCAGTCTGTCCCTCATCAGTTCCTCGCTACCTCTCTGCATCAGGCCCTACACCACCATTGTGGAACGGGTCTCCTCTGCCGAGGACCACGAACTGCTAACACCTATCTTCTCTACTGCTCATTGGGATTCTCTCTACTCAGCTACGGGAGTGTGTTTAACATCTGCCAGTCTGTCTCTCCTACAGTGCCTTATTGGACATCTGCATCAGGGCCTTACACCACCATTGTGGGACGGGTCTCCCTCGCCAAGGATTACAGACTGCTACCAGCTAACCCTCTCTCTACTGCCACCACTGGTGGTCATCCTAGCTGTACAATAAAAGAACCTCTCTCTGTGTTTGTGCTATTGAGTCTAGCCCGGTGCATCAGTCTCCCTACGGGGCTCCTCCCCGTAGGAGATAACATCACTGTTGCCCCTGAGAATCCACCAAACACCTCGATATCATAACACTATGCAAACAGGACATGAGGCCCTGCTCTTCTGAGCCTCGGGAAGAGGCCACCCTGCATTATGAGGGGGAAGATCGCTGCAGGTACTTGGTATGGTTATCTAGCAGCTGAGACATATACATAGAAACATAGAAGTGACGGCAGAAGAAGACCATATGGCCCATCCAGTCTGCCCAGCAAGCTTTCACACTTATTTTTCTCATACTTATCTGTTACTCTGACCGCTGAGGTCAGGGCCCTTATTGATAACTTTTTGGTTCTAATTTTCCTTCCACCCCTGCCATTGATGTAGAGAGCAGTGCTGGAGCTGCATAAAGGTGAAGTATCAAGCCTAATTGGTTAGGGGTAGTAACCGCCGCAATAAGCAAGCTACTCCCACGCTTGTTTGTTTTCCCAGACTATGCAATTCAATCCTAGTTGGTAGTTGTTTGAATGTAAATCCTCTTATCTTCATTCCCCCCTGCCACTGTATATGTATTCAAAGTGAAGTATCAGACAGACATAGACTGAGATACACCTTTCACACAAAGACTCAGCAGAGTGACAAAATATGGACTGAAACTTAAGGAGATGAGATTGAACTCCTCCTGAATCTTTTATCTCCTCCTTTATTTATATATATTAAAAAAAAGCATCACATGAAGCTCAGTAGCATTTTGTTCTTTTTGGACTGGACATCATTGTAAGAGAAACCTACCTCTTCCAAATGAACAAGGAAAGTAATGTTGTGTCCCAGTTCTGCTGACAATTTGCCATGACCAGTGGCAAGCTGGAGCCCATGGGGAGCCTTGCCAGGACACTGCTGGGGCTTTGCTGAATATTGTTCTCTCAGGCCATCCGTGCAGTTATTAGTCACAATCTTTCTGTATCTGTAGAAGACCAACATAAACACTTGGACTGTGTAGGAAAGAGCCCTGGGGAACATTATCAATGATAACGATATGATGCTTGCTGCACAGAGCACAGCAACACACCATATTTCGACTGCATCCAAAATTCCTATGAATAAAGCCATGAAGTTTGTAGTTCTCTAAGAGCAAAAGTACATAAGATTTGCTAAAATGGGTCAGACCAAAGGTCCAGCAAGCCCAGTATCTTGTTTCCAACAGTGGCCAAACCAGCTCACAGGTATCTGGCAGGATCCCAAAAAGTAAATAGTTTCCATGCTGCTTATCCCAGGAATAAGAACTGGATTTTCCCAAGTCTACCTTAATGATGGTTTATGGATTATACAATGATAAGGATCTTCACAGACCTTATGTGTAATACAACAACCAATTTTGCTTGCTACTTGGTTTCAAAGGGAGAGGATGAGGGAAGAGGGAGAATTTAGGGGCTGGAGTCTGCAGTCAGAGACAGCAGAGGACTGGGAGAGAGAGGATCCTGTGGCCTATACAGGACTGGAGCGCGTAGTCACTGGCAGCAGGGGGAGAGCTGTAGCCTGTATGGAGAGTTGGTCACAGCCAGGAGCCAGCAGTACTGGCCCACGCAGGGAAAAAACAAGTATAAGTTGCAGTGTTGGTCCTTAAGGATTGGAGAAGTATGACTGTGGCAGTAACAGAAACCAAGGCCTGGTTGAGGTGAGGACAGTCAGACGTAGAGAGAGGAAAACAGAGCAGGAGGGGGTATTTTTGACAGGGATAGCTGAAAAAATGAGAAGTGAAACATGATCCACCCTTGACTCTCTCACAAAAGCTTATTTTGCATGCCCAGCTCAATATCTCACCAGCCACCACTGTGTGTGTGTTTGCTCTCTGATTTACAGGTCACAATATTTTTTTTCCTAGTCAAAATCAAGTCTAGATCCTCTTGGTCCCCTGTATTTTGAATATGTCCTAGTCTGGCTGTATAATTTTCTTCAATTATTTTGTCACAGTAACATATCCCACTCTTTATCTGCCACTTTAGTTCATCAGTAACCAAATTCAATCATTTTCACTATTATTATTATTATTATAATGGAGCAATTCAGTCAATTCCTCAATCATTTCTTTTACTTATTTCTGAAAATACAGCTCCTAGTGCCCCACAGCACTCAATATCACTGCAATTTATACCTGGTATCTCTGCTAATATATTTCATTTGGTGCCTGAGTAATAAAGGAGTGTTCAGTACAGATATTGCAGTGCCGTTCTGTTATCACTATAAGGCTGGAAAGCAGCCAGGCATGCAGGAGAAATAGCACAAGGTCACTGGAAGCAAGCACTGAAGATGTACTTTGAGTGATGAGATGAATTAAACCTGTATAAACACAATCTTCTGAAATTTCTATAAAAAAATAGGGTAAGATTACATATTTATTTATGTAAAGACTACATATTAGATTGTTTTTTTTCCCCACTGAAAAGCAAAAAGCAATCTGAAAAGCAGATGGCTTACGTACATGGCATGTCTCTTACCCAGTACTCTTCAGGTAGCTCTGTCCCAGGCTACAGTCCCTGGATGGGGAGGCCGGATTGAACCAGAAAGAAGGACTGCACTGGTTGCTGCCATGTCGTTCATACCCATAGTCACTGCCACAGAAAGCAGAAAGGCACACATTAGAAAGGAAAGAACACTTCAAACACGAACTAAAAATTCAAGCCTTTTCACTTATCTCTATTAAAGGCAAAAATAATCGTGTGAGATCCTCATACGTGAAATTGATCTCTATACTCTATAGTGTGGTTCCTAATTTTAGTATTGCATACATTTATATATATATATATATATATATATATATATATATATATATATATATATATATATACTTTCCTTCTGCATAAAAATATGCTGCTTAGCTTGCCTGATGTGGATCCAAGTTTCGAGTATGTTACTCAACATCAGGGGTCAACTGGAACTCACTTCAAAATTGGCTACTGGTAGTCATTTTGAGCCCAAAGTACAACTCTCGGAACATTGCAGCTGTGTATCAATGCACGACCACCTCCTACGGTGTCCCAAGGCAGCATGTTTTTCACGATCTGCAATGGACTCTATCACTGAGCAAACTTTGCCATCAACAAGAAGAGGAGAAGATTGTGAAACTCTTCATAGTTCTAGAGAACAGTTTTGAATTTTTAAGCTAAGATCAACTAAGTCTTAAGGCTTAAATGATGGATGCGAAATAGAATCCCATTATTTAGATCGGTGATGACTTTTAACATGATTAAGGTGGAGTTGTGCACTCACATTAGGGAAATGACTTTAGTTTTATTTTCTAGCCAATCACAGATCAGCAATTTGTATGATTCTGACTGCGTGTTAGATCAGTTGATCGTTCATTTAAACTTTACACTTTGCTCTTTTTGCAGCTCAGACATCTGGGCGTAAGGCACTTCATGCATGTCAGTAGCCAGTTTTGACTGAGTTCTAATGCAGAGTAACACACTCCAAACCTGGATCCGTATCTGGTGAACCAAGGAAGGATTTTATTATGCAGAAGAAAAATATTTAAAAAAAATGTGTGTTGTGATACTCCAGTCGGAAGCCATCAGGTATTATTAGTGTATATTTATTTATTTATTTATTTCAGATTTTTATATACCGGCATTCGAGACAGCAGTCACATCATGCTGGTTCACATAAAACAGGGGTGCATAGTAAACATAACTATAACAATGGTGCTGAAAAGGCAGTTACATATAACAAGGTGATAAGAACTTGGCTGAGAAGGAAGAGAAAGGACAGGTTATTAATTCACACATGTAAACGATAGAAGATATGGTTAACCAAGGTGTAGTTGGAGATTAGTTGACCATGTTGGCGTCCGGGAAAGCTTGTATCTACTATTGTATCTACTTGTATATACTAACTGATCTTAATCTAACTCATTATCTGCTAACTGATCTAACTCATTATCTGCTAACTGATCTTAATGTAATTCATTATCTGTACGCAGACGACGTGCAGATTCTAATCCCTATCACAGAATCTATCTCAAAAGCGCTCACCCACTGGAATAACTGCCTTATACCTATCACCAGCCTCCTCAATAGATTAAACTTGGTCCTTAATGCCTTGAAGACGGAGCTCCTCCTCATCTCTTCAAACGAAGAAAATATCCCCCCATCATCCCCACACAACTCCTACATCACCCATAAGCATGTGAGAGACCTTGGGGTACTTCTAGATAATCGACTAAACCTAAAGAAAATGGTAAACACCACATCCAAAGACTGCTTCTACAGACTCCAGGTCCTAAAACGACTCAAACCACTACTATTTTTCCAAGACTTCAGGACAGTCCTCCAAGCGTTGCTATTTGCTAAGATAGACTACTGCAGTGCCCTCTTCCTAGGCCTCCCCAAATCTACCACCAAACCACTGCAGATGATACAAAATGCCGCAGCGAGATTACTGACCAACACCAGCCGTGGAGAACACATTTCACCCATCCTCAGAAACCTACATTGGTTACCAGTGAATTTTAGAATCCTTTACAAATCAATCACCCTAATACACAAATCCATCCATCATCAACTCCAACTCGGCCTCGAAATCCCCTTCAAACTACACTCCTCCAACAGACCAATTAGAGATATTCACAAAGGTACTCTGAATTTCCCCCCAACTAAAGCCACACGCCTTTCCTCGACCAAAGACCGAGTGTTATCAATAGCAGGACCATCTATTTGGAATAACATCCCTGCAAGCCTCAGACTGGAACCCTGCCTCTTAACTTTCAGAAAAAAACTCAAGACGTGGCTCTTTCACCAAGCCTTCTCTGATCCTCCAGACAATCACTAGTCGCCATTATTCTCACCTGGACGAATGGTCTTTTATCCTTTCGAACGATGGACTCTGGACTTCCAGGTTAAAGCACATTAAGCTTTAACCCGTATTCTCTATTGTATTATGTTATAATTACTACCTGCCTTTACCTTTCTTTCCAGCTATTTAAGCTTCCAAGTTTTTTACTCCTTGTTAAATGTAACTTTGCCTTATTCACCTCTATTGTTAATTACTTTAGTTGTCGCTTCAGTTATACCCTTGTTCTATGTAAACCGATCCGATATGGTTATTACTATGAAGGTCGGTATAAAAAAGTGTTAAATAAATAAATAAATAAATAAAATAAAATACTGAACACTGCCATGGGTAGTCTGTTCTGGAAAGAGATCAGTTTTATCAATGTGGCCCTTGTCCCAAAAGTATGACACTCAGGACTGATGATTGTAAAGCAGGATTCACATTACAGACTATAACGATTGGTTCCACATATGAGGGTCCCAAACAAATATTTTTGGCTTTGAAAGAGATACTGTAAGTGGAAGTGGTTGAACTTTTCAATCAATTCTGGATTGTGTTTCTGTTCTTCTTTATTCTCCTGGGGACTATATGTTTACTAATGTGTGGTTGATATAACACAAGAACAAATTAGGAAACTGTTAACAAAACTGAAAACTGCCTTACCCGCTTTCTCTTCCCTTCAAAGGGATTTTGTGTTCAAAAAACACCTTATATGCATGTAAGCAGCATGCACTCATGTATATGCTGTTTTATAAAAATGTCATCAGTATGCACGTACTTTCCACTTTAGCCAGGATTTTAAAAGCCTTGCGCATGTAAATTTCGGGGGTTAGGCACATGGCCGGGGCCGGGCCCAGTGCACGCCATGCGCATTTTCCAAAGGGCCGACGTGAGTGTTATAAAATAGCCGTGTCCACATACGGCACTTGGAACCATCCGCGCCCATTTTAAAATCTACCCGTTTGTGCGGACATTTTACTGGTGTAACAAAGGGGCAGATAGTTTAGGGGTTGTTCTGGGGTGGGGTTCAGAAGTACATATGTGTAAACGTATACGTGTACATGTATACATGTACACGTATACGTTTACACTTCCTAATTGACTAGCACAAGTAAAATGAGATTTTTTTGCTGCTATTTTTGGGTGGGAGGGATGGGTGAAGTTCTAGAGGCTCAAGGCAAACTAAAGACAGACTGAACGAATTGGTGGAGGTATAGGCATACTGATGATTTCAAATACATGGGCAAGTAAGTATTTTGACAACGGGATATGCGCATACTTTATAAAATGCCTACCTCCATGTATAACTCATGGTTATTACATGCACCTGTTATGTTTGTTATGCCCCTAAAATATACACATATATATTTATTAAATAGGTAAACTAAACACTTTCTTGCATTGGAAATATTTGCAAATACTGAAACATACGCATGCAGTTTTGGATCTGAGCTACACAGTATTTCATAAACCGTATGGTTCCTGCTGCACAGTTTATAAACTACGAGGATAAATCTCTGTGCATCCACTTACATGCGCTACCGTGAATAGGTCTGAAAGATAGGCTGTCCATTAGGAGCATCATAAGAAACTAAAGGAGAAACGCGGTAGAGCTTCCGAAAATTACAAAACCGCATTTTGCAGTTCTTCAAGAAAAGTGTTTTGTGGAAATCTAAGCACACCTTGTAGAAAAAGTGGGCATAAATCCTCTAACATGAGAAAAACCAAGCCTGAAAAATATCCGATTAAATGCCAAAATACCTGAAAAATGTAAATCAAGTCATGCAGCAGGAAGGGCCATCATAGATAGCCTATAGAATCTATAGGCTATCTATGATGGCCCTTCCTGGCCTAGGATCTATAGTATAGATCCTAGGCTCCCCCAGGGATCGGCTTTAGTGGCCACTCACTTCAGCTTATACATGGCCCTGATCTGTAGGTTATTATTTGGGCTCAGTGTACGAAACAGCTGATGATATTCAGGACTTTCATTCCACTATTTTCTGAACCACTATTTTTTAACATGGTGCCCATCTGTCTCTTGACTGTGAAACAATGGCTGTATCATAATAACTTTGCACTAAATATAGAAAAAGCTGAAATTATGATTTTAGAGAGAGCCTCAGCAAAAGATAAACCCACTGCTTTCTATTTTGAGGGTTGTCAGATTCCCAGGGCGACACAAGCAATAAGCCTTGAGGTCATTTATGACCCAAGTCTGTCCATGTGCCTAACAAGTAAATGCAGATATTAAGTCTTCTCTTTTCAAACTGAGAAAGCTGTGCTGATTGAAACCTTTACCGGGAGACCAGAAATTTTGGAGAGTGCTATTTACAGGTCTAAACTTTTGCAGTTTTTTCTACATCTTGGGATCCTGATGATCCTACTCCAAATTGTTCAGAACGTGGCAGCTAATGTTTTGACTGGCATATATTTATTTATTTTATTTAAAAAATGTTTCTATACCATCTATACAAGCTTTGGCAGATCTAAGCAGTTCACAGAAAAACATACATATTTAAAACACATAAAAACATGATCGTAAAAACATTAAAAAAGAGGACAAAATACATTAAGAAGGAGTAAAAGGGATTATGACTTAGGTTCTGGAAATGCTATTGAGAATAGGTAGGTTGTGATAGCTTTTTTAAATTCTTTTTTTATGGTGAGTTGCCATATGTAGTTAGGTAAGGAATTCCATAAGATAGGTCCTGCCACAGAAAAAGTATGGGTCCAGGTCAAGTTTAGTCTAGCAGTTTTAATGGTAGGAACTTCTAAGTAGTTTTTGTCTATTGAGCATAGATGTTGTGATGGTTGATAGATTCGAAGGGATGATCATAGGCAGAGGAGGTACTGTAACCGTATCCAAAAGTCAGTAAGGAGGCCCAGACAACTGATCCGCAAAGACAGACTTTTATTGCCAGCAAGATGCAGCTAAGACAAGGGCTTAGTACAATTGCATGCCACGCCCCCTTAGGAGCAAACTTTTATACACTTTACAGTTCTTATCTATCGCACATGTGTTCTACTTTCTGCTGAACAAACAATTTACAAACTGCTGAACAAGCATTTGCTAGCGTGGTCCTCTAGTAGGTGTAGCTTATGATCAGACTACTGTTTCGTCATTTAATTGACATGTTAGACATTTTATAGCGGCGATCGTATTAATACAATACAAATTATTATTCCAAAATGGAGTCACGTTCCACTAAATGTTAGTGTGTAACTGCGTCACTACGTATTATGTGCCGTTTGCGTTGCAAATGTTAATACATTCAAGATGGCTGTGCGTTTCACTGCTGGCATGGTTAGTTGAAAGGTTTTCAGTTGTCTCATTCTTCAGACGTTCACAAATCGAACTCCTTCATTCCCCCCTTTGATACTTCAACTTCGGTCGAAAGCTCAGTACTATGTATGAGGTTATGGATGATGGTCAGATTTTTATACTGGATGCTTTGATGAATAGGAAGCCAGTGTAATTCTTTCAATACTGGGGTAATGAGTTCATTATGGCATGTTTTGAAAAGCAATCGGGCTGCATGATTTTGGATTATTTGACGTGGGTGTAGAATGTAATCAGGGAGGCCTAAATAGAGAGAGTTGAAGTAATCCAGACTGGTTAGTATTAAGGTTTGATGGATGGAATGGAAATCATGTGGAAAAAGGAGGGGTTTTAATTTCTTTAATAAGCAGAGTTTATAGAAAGAAGTTTTGGTGATAGATGATTATATTATTTACCATGGTTAATTTGGAATCTAGGAACATCCCTAAATTATGAGCTTATTTAGATATGGGGATCGTGTAATTTTGAGATTCAGTGGGGGGGGGGGGGGTATGAATCAAATCCAGAATAATTGATAGGTGAAGCATTTCGGTTTTTGTAGCATTTAGAGTGAGACGGTTAAGTGACAACCAGATGTTTATTGTTTTCAGATAAAGAGTGGATAAGGATAAGGCAGGGATAAGGTATGACTCCAAGAAGTATTGTATCGAATAACGAACTGAATATCGTCTGCATAAATTTTAAAATTTAAATTAAGTCCAGAGAGCAAAGAGGAGAGAGGTAATAAATATATGTTGAATAGGATTGCGGATAAGGCTGATTCTTGGGGTACCCCCAGATTTGATGAAAAAAAACACTTTGAGTGATGTGAGGCAATATTAACTTGAAGGGGTCTTTGGGATAAGAAAGATATGAACCACTGAAGAACTTTACCATTTATGCAAATATTTTGAAGGTCAGAGCAGAGGATGTTATGGTCCAGTATATTGAAGGCTGCAAAAATGTCAAGAAAGATTAGGATGTAGTCTATGTTTGAATCAAAACCATGGATTATGAAGTCGAAGGAGGATCGAAGGAGAGATTAAGTACTGTGTCCTTTTCAAAAACCATGTTGGTTTGGATATAATATATTGTTGGCTTCAATATAAGTGCTTAATTGATAAAGAACTACAGATTCTAGTATTTTTGCTGTTGTTGTCAAGAAGGCGACAGGATGGTAATTTGATAGATTGAGTGGGTCATCTGTTTTCTTTTTTGGAATGGGAAGAATAGTGGTCTGTTTTAAAGACTGAGGAAAAATAACTGACGATAAGGATAAATTAACTAATTGGTTAAAGAAGGAGAAATAGATTCGCGTGCATCTTTTAATAGTTGACCAGGACATGGATTGAATGGACTATTAGATATTTTCGTTTTAGCAAGCATATGGGTTAGAGTGTCAGGATTTATAGGGGAAAACTCATAAGAACATGCCATACTGGGTCAGACCAAGGGTTCATCAAGCCCAGCATCCTATTTCCAACAAAGGCCAATCCAGGCCATAAGAACCTGGCAAGTACCCAAAAATTAAGTCTATTCCATGTTACCGTTGCTAGTAATAGCAGTGGCTATTTTCTAAGTCAACTTAATTAATAGCAGGTAATGGACTTCTCCTCCAAGAACTTATCCAATCCTTTTTTAAACACAGCTATACTAACTGCACTAACCACATCCTCTGGCAACAAATTCCAGAGTTTAATTGTGCGTTGAGTAAAAAAAGAACTTTCTCTGATTAGTTTTAAATGTGCCACATGCTAACTTCATGGAGTGCCCCCTAGTCTTTCTATTATCCAAAAGAGTAAATAACTGATTCACATCTACCCATTCTAGACTTCTCATGATTTTAAACACCTCTATCATATCCCCCCTCAGTCATCTCTTCTCCAAGCTGAAAAGTCCTAACCTCTTTAGTCTTTCCTCATAGGGGAGCTGTTCCATTCCCCTTATCATTTTGGTAGCCCTTCTCTGTATCTTCTCCATCGCAATTATATCTTTTTTGAGATGCGGCGATCAGAGTAAATAGGTGGTGGAAGGTTACCGTTCGGAATGGGAAGATGAATGAATTTTCAGGATTGACTGACTTTATCCTTGAAATAGATTGCTATATCATTACAAAAATTTGGAGAAATGTGGCTATTAGATGCATTTTTTAGGATGGTAAGTGATTTGACAATATTGAAAAGTACGCTGGAGTCACAGTCGGCAAATTGGAGTTTATGAGCATAGTAAGTTTTTTTGGCACGATCAATTTGGTTTTTATATTTTCTTAGGTGAGAGAAATATTCATTTTTCCTCTCATTTAGGGGATTTCTTCACCATCGTTGCTCAAGTTGGCGTTGCTTTGTTTTCAAGAGGTGCAAAGCAGGGGTATCCCAAGGGGGTGTTTTTTCTGGAGGAAACATATCAAACAAGGCAGAGATGGTGGTGTTCCAATGTATGAATTACAAAGTGGTCTGACCATGGTACTGGAGTGAATGCGGCAGTTAAAGTGACAAAGGCAGGGTTATAAAATAATAGGTCCAAAGTGTGGCCAAGTTTATGAGTAGGTTGGTTGATTAGTTGGGACCAGCCTAAACCAGAAAAGGCTTCAGTGAAATGGTTAACAATTAATGGAAGAGGATTGATATTATAATGAAGTTACCAGTCACAATTGTTTTAGTAAGGTCTACAGGTAGAGTAGCTAGTGGTTCAAGTAAAATAGATGGGTCAAGGTTGAGTGTCCAACCCTAGCTCCAGGTATACTTACAACCAGGGGGGATGGCCCCACCAAGACCTGCCTACCCCCTGGGAGGATCAGCACTACTTGTAGTCCTGCTACTCAAGTATTCCCTTGTTGTTCTGCTTGATCTGCTATTAAAGTATAATTTTTTTATGTTTGAACTTCAAGGTCAGTTCAGGACCGCAGGTTCTGCCACCTCCATCTGCTGGAGACAGAGAAATACTGAAGAAACGCAGGTAGCACACTAGATTAAGAGGGGGTGCTCTTCAAGTTTTTCTCTGTCTCCATCTGCTGGAAGGGAGGCAAAACCCAGTAGTCCGGACTGATCCGGGAATGTACAGGGAACTTGAAAATCACCCTCCTCCAATGTAACTAAAAGTTCTTTCAGGAAGACGTTTCTGTTGGTGGTGTTTTAGGCAGGACTGGAAATTAATGCATCTATGTTGCATTTTCAACTCTGCACACCTTATTTTCCATTAAAAAAAATACCAAAAGGAAAAACAAGTGCAAAGTATCTGGGGAAAAGTCTGTGAGTAAAAATTATCTGTGGACTTTGTCCCAAAATGTACAGTTTGAAAATTGCTCACCTCTGCACACTTTTTTTCAGAATTTATTTTTATTTTTATTTTATTTACTTCTTTTTACTATACCGATACTCAAGACACAGGTCTTATTGTAACGGTTTACATCAAACCAGGGGGAAAACCAGAGAGAAAGAGAATAAATAAGTTACATAAAACAAGGGTGATGAATTCGGGACAACTTAGAAGGTAAATTTAGATTAGCATAGGAATAGAAACAAAGGAATTTAGTATAAACGAGGAAAAAAATTTAGCTTTAACAATCAAATGGTACTAACTGAATTAAATCAAAATGGTACTAACAATGAATTAAATCACATAGATAACTTAGCGTGCATACTGAATTGAAATTAAATCTTAGGGGATTTAATAGAACAGTTCAAATAACTTAGTGTGACAGCGGAGTGGAAACCAAACTAAATGGAGAAAGGGGTCCGGGGGGAAACAGTGTCTTGTCTGATCAAGGGAAGGCTTGTTCAAAAAGCCAGGTTTTCAGTTTCTTTCTAAAGGTGAGAGTACATTGTTGCTGGCGAAGCTCTGGTGGTAGTGAGTTCCATTGCGAAGGTCCGGCTGTGGTGAATGCACGTTTCCTTATGGAGGGGTGGATTTGGTGGGGGGGACGTGAAGGGACCCTGTGTAGACCGTTCTGATCGGTTTCGTGGAGGAGTGAAGTCTGAGTGGAATTTTTAGCTGGAGAGTTGATTGATGGTGGATAGCTTTATGTATAATGGTTAGGGACTTATACAAGATTCTGAAGTTGATGGGGAGCCAATGTAAGTTTTTGAGGATGGGAGTGATATGGTCTCTTTGCCTAGAATTGGTTAGTATCCTCGCAGCGGCGTTTTGGAGCATTTGCAGAGGTTTAGTAGTGGAAGCTGGGAGGCCGAGGAGTAATGAGTTACAGTAGTCAATTTTGGAGAAAAGGATGGCTTGGAGGACTGAGCGGTAGTCTTGAAAAGTGGAGGAGGGGTCTGAGCTGTTTTAGCACATGTAGCTTATAGAAGCAATCCTTTGTGGTGTTGTTTATGAATTTTTTAAAGTTCAATCTGTTGTCTAGAATGGCACCAAGATCTCTCACTTGGGTCACTGATGGAATAATGAAGTTGCTGGAGAGGGGGTTGCAGTCATTGGGCGAGATGATGAGAAGTTCTGTTTTAGAGGTGTTGAGGACTAGATTGAGGCTAGCAAGGAGAAGGTTGATGGAGAGGAGGCAGCTGTTCCAGAAACTGAGAGTTGTTGATATGGGATCTGTTATGGGGATCAAGATCTGCACATCATCGGCGTAAATGAAATGTGTCAAGCATAGATTTATAAGGAGCTTGCAGAGTGGTAGCAGATATATGTTAAACAGTGTTGGAGAGAGAGATGATCCCTGAGGTACTCCATGAAAGCAGCAGATGGGGTGAGAATTATAAAGCACACACTTTTCTTTATGGCCACATCCCGTTTATAGAACTCATCTGTTCCCCTCTGGTTTCTCCCATCATACTGTTTCATAGGGATGAGCACAACAATTTTATTTTGTCTTTGTTTCTTTTTTTTTTCATTTTTCAGAGTTTTTTTTTGTTGTTGTTCATTTTTTAGAATGAAAATCGCCTCATTTGTCCCATTTTACACTTTTCTTTTCAAACAAATGCACATCCTTACTACTTAATATGGAGTGGGATGACTCCAAGGAACATTTGATAAGGATACGCAGACAGGTGTAAATCATCAGAGCTACTAAGCAGGCAGGAATCTGCAGAAAACTTCAAACACAAATAAGTCCTCAGAAATTAAATTATAAAAAGGGTCGATTCTTAATGATTTTGTTTTCTTTAACTATCAGCTAGCTTTACCTAGGAAGGGTTTCGTTTTGTGAGCACCGCAGCTTCAGCACCGGCTTGGTTTCACATAGTTGAAAAATGCCCTCTGGCTACACGGTAATTAAAAACATTCAGTAACTTCGCTTTACCCCAGGAAAAGAGTGCTGCATTAAAATTAAAGATAACACAGAAGGATGCCCTGAAGACAAAGGCCTGTTCATTAACTTCTGCTAAATGTATATTAAAGCTCCTGTCTCCCCACCTTCTCTCTCCAAGCTCCCGCGGGGTGGAGGATGGGCAGTCCTGTGTATCTATTACACAATTGACTTTAAAAAAAAGCGCACGGCTCGGTAGCTTTTCTGTTTATTTCAGGTGCTGCTGCAAACATTTACTTGAGGCAGGAAAGGTTGAATTTTAAACAACAGACTGGGAATAATTTGTGTGCCTAGAGTAGCCAGCCGCTTGCCTCGGCAGCTGCATTTTAACCCCCTCCCCACAGAATATTTCACCTGTTTTTTGCAATGCGGCCTGACAGAGAGGGCGGGAGCGGAAAGGCCGTCACGTGCTGGGCACCGATTTTGCGGCTGCTTGGCCCTCCCCCCCCCCCCTTCACCGGCTATCAGGGAGCAGGGATGTGTGAACTTTAAACAACAACTCCCCCCCCCCCCCCCCAAAAAAAAAAAATAAAATTGTGTAAACAAATCTGGAGAACCTGTAAGAAAGTTTCATGGGAACACTTTCCGATTAAAAAGTAATAATAATAATAATAATATTCGGGTGCCTGCGGGCTCCTCGACTGGCAGCTTCCGTGCAGATTCCAGTGACTCGCTGCATCCCATCTGACCAAATTTCCACCCAGATTCACTGACAAATTGCCCTCGTTGTACTAGTGGGAGAAAAGAAAATAAAGCAAACAAACAAAAAAAAAAAGAACGTTAAACAGGCTGAAAATGAGCCTGGTTTGATTTTCCCCAATTCGGGCATCTTTCTCCATGTGGGCCTGAGCACGAGGAAGACATTGGGGGAGGGGGGGGGGGTGCAATGTGGCCCTTATTCCAGTTTCTCGGGTCCAACAGCTGCAGCAGAGGTGAACCTTTGCCCCTTATCTTTCTGAGGACACTTGTACCACTCCCGTCCTCCTCTTGAGATTCTCCATGCCCCATAATGCCATCAGGGAACAGCTCTAATCCTCCCTTCCCCGGGCCACAGGAAGCGTCTGTCCCTTCCGAGACAAGCGCGATAGCAGTGGGCAGGCCCAGAAGTGTGGAGAGTTAGGGTAAGCAACTGGCTTCTCAGCGAGGAGGATTTCTTTCTTCACTGCCTCTGAATTGGTACCGTATGCATGTAGATCTATTGTTAAATGTTCTCTCACTTTTCTTCTCACCCCGTAGCTATGGAGAGGGTTACCAAACCTCCCCAGATTTGGGGGGATTAAGTGCGACTACAAAAGCCAATATCCTCAACCACCTCTTGTCCCAGGATCTGCTGGGAAGAAGCAGGGAAAAAGAAGGCAGTTGGCTGTAAGAGAGCAAACACACAGATCGATACTGTAACGTGCGGTTGAAGATTTCCTGTCTGTAACCTGCTGTGAGCGCACAATTCGGCCGCGTAAGACGATCCAGCGATACAGTCTCCAGTTTCACGCGTCCTTAGCGCTTCTTAAAACAGACGCATAACCATTTCCGCACCCAGCATGTATATGATATGTAAATGAACGAATTAGCTGTATAATGAAGGAATTAGCTATTCCCCTCTGATACTGTGACGCGCGCTCAGATTATCTCCTTTGTAACCCGCTATTTTGCCGCGTCCTTAACCTGTTAGTTTACCGCCTACCCTCTACTTGGTGTTAGTGTGGTGCTCGAAAATTAAAACGGGAATAAGTGTTAAAAATGGGGGTAAAACCAAAGGGAGTAAAGTGTAAAAAACCATGGACGACCTCCATATTAACATTGCAGCGTAAGTTGTTTATATATATGTATAAACACCTGTCACTTTCCTGTCACTTTCCGAATCCCCCAGGCGTGCGGTCATCGAGGCGGCGGCGGCGGGAGCCGGCGGGCGGGTGGGCGCCCGTTCATCCAGGCTGCGGCGGCGACGGTGGGAGCCGGCGGGCGGGTGGGCGTGCGTTCGATCCAAGCGGCGGTGGGAGCCAGCGGGCGGGTGGGCGCGCGTTGGATCGAGGCGGCGGCGGGAGCCGGCGGGCGGGTGGGCACCCGTTCATCCAGGCGGTGGCGTGGGAGCCGGCGGGCGGGTGGGCGCGCGTTCGATCCAGGCGGCGGCGGGAGGGTGGGCGCGCGTTTATCCGGGAGCCGGTGGGCGGGCGTGCATTCATCCAGGCGGAGGGAGCCGGCGGCGAAAGCGGCCTCTGGCAGCCCCCGCCGGCAGTGAATGAATGCGCGCCTGTGCGACCCGTGCGATTTCGGCGCTCAAGGTGTGTCGTCATGACGCTTGACGTCGCCTTGAGTGCCGAAATCGCACGGGTCGCACAGGCGCGCATTCATTCACTGCCGGCGGAGGGAGCCGGCGGCGAAAGCAGCCTCCGGCAGCCCCCTGGATCGAACGCGCCACCCGCTCGCCGGCTCCCGCCGCCGCCTCGATCCAACGCGTGCCCACCCGCCCGCCGCCTCGATGACCGCACGCCTGGGGGATTCGGAAAGTGACAGGAAAGTGACAGGTATTTATACATATATATAAACAACTTACGCTGCAATGTTAATATGGAGGTCGTCCATGGTTTTTTACACTTTACTCCCTTTGGTTTTACCCCCATTTTTTACACTTTATTCCCGTTTTAATTTTCGCCCTGCGCCTTGCTTCGGGAGGGGGGGAACCATCCACTTCCTGGTGCCTGTCATTTCAAATGTCATTTGAAATGACATTTGAAATGACAGGTACCAGCGCACCCAGGATACTGTATAGGCGCTGTATTAGCGCCTATACAGTAAAATGGGTTGCGCGGGCCTAACGCGTCGCAGACGCGGCATGCATTTGCATGCAATTTGAAGAGAGTATCGAGCGGTAGGTGAAGAGAACTGTGTGTGCGGGGAACGAGGGTGCGCCCGGCACTGCCGCACTGTTTCTACCGCGGCCTTAGAGTATCGATCTGATAGGAGGAAGTGGTGAGGGGAGGGACATAGAGAGAGCACTGGAGCAGGTATTGCTGGAAAGAGAGAGCAAAGAAGGAAGAGGTGAGAGAGAAAATGCAAGATGAAGTGATGAGGGAGAGAGAGGCCATAGGGGAGAAGGTGGGGGAACAGAAAGCAAGCAGGAGGAGAATGCATAAGTGCCAGCTCAGTGGGTGATTGAGAACGGTATCCCAAAACCTGATCTGCCTTCCTGGTCACCTCTCAGTTGCCATGGAGGTTGAAGAAATGAGGGAGGCAAATCAGATACTGCGGGTGGTCAGGCACTCACAGCACCCACAGAACTGGTGCTTCTGGGAGGAAGTGAGGGACAGAGCACAAAAGAGGAGATGGGTAAGAGAAAGCCAGAAAAATAAAATCAAAGACGCCAAAGGTGGGGAAAACTGAGTTATTGTGTAAAAGACAATATTAATGAATAAAATGGATAGCATATTTCCCTGGGTCCTCATACAGAATATTGTGGCCTGCATGGATCTCTTGCACAAAAATAATTTACGCAACTGAAAAAATAATGGAATTTGGTTGATTCAGCTTTTCCCAGTGTGGGAGTTATCTTGACTGCAGCAGCTACAAGCCGGGCATAAGAGTTTGCAATAGATCTCAGATTTTATGGTAAAAACAAAACCTTAAAGTGTGCACTTCTTGAGCAGCAGGAAATCTTGAGGTCGGTGAGCTAGAGTTACCTGGGAAACTTTTCCTGAATGTTCAGTGGTGCTTAGCTGGATACACTTGCCATTGAATATACTTTGTTGAAGTTACCCACGTAAAATTTATCCCGGAATTGTAGGATAGCAATTTTTTCCTATCAGACTTGCTTGGTTGAAGTCCATCCGGCTAGTACTGGATACTTTTTCGCTACGTCCCCAGGATGTCCCCCCATGCTACCTCTTTTTATCGATCTTACTTTAAGCCAGATAAACGTTTGCAGGGAGAAGGGTGGGAAATTCAATCTCTGTGTTTGTCTGACTAACATTAAATGTTAGCTGGGAAAACCCTTTTGAATATCAACCTTCTTGACCTTTAAAACTGAGAAGAATGCTTTTTAGACAGACTCACTTAAAGGTAGATTTTAAGAGTTGCGCTTGTGCACACGAATACCGTCTCGAGCGTGCGTGTTTTAAGGGGGGATTTTAGTAGGGACGTGTGGCGACGCAATAGGCCTATTTCCCAGTTCCCTCCCAGTTCGCCCTAGTAAAGGAGTGGACATCCTAAACCCTCTACCTAACTTGCCTCCCTTTTACCCTGCTAGCCCCGACCCCTAAAACCCCGCTGACTACCTTTTTTTTTTAATTTAACTACTTACACAGTGCTCATAGTAGATGCAAGTTACACGGTTGTGGGATCCCGGTGTGCTCTAGTGTGCGTAACTGACTTCATAGGTGCAATACCAACCCGCCCATGCCCTGCATGTACCCCACCCCTTTTTCACCAAACCTTTTTTATCCATGTACCGGGAGCTATGTGCATGATTGTGGCCTGTTAAAGCAAGTTTGCTTACCTTTAAATGGTGTTTTGTGTAGATAGCAGGATGAATTAGCCCTGCTATTTGGGAGGTTCCAGCCACTCCTAGTGAGTTTGGGTTAAATGATACAATTGAGAAGACTTGCAGTGAGGCTGAGTTCTTTGCTTATAGTAAGCTAATGCTCTTTTGCAATGTAATGTACGGAGCACAGATTTTCTCTTGTTGGCTTGAGGCCTGGGAAAGAATATTGGAAATGTAATATCCTGATTAATATGAAAAGCTGACATCACCTTGGGAAGGAATATTGGAAGAGTCCAGAGAACTAGCTTGTAGTGGTAAAATTGTAAGTAATATGAGAAATGAACTAAGGCTTGAAGTTCACTTACTCTTCGGGCTGAAGTTATTGCTACTAGAAAAAATACTTTCCAAGTTAGATATTTCAAATGAGAAGACTGCAGAGATTCAAAATGAGCTTTCATTAAGGTTGATAAGACTACGTTCAGTTCCAGGGGACTGGGGGTTTCCGCATTGGAGGATGAAGATTAAAAAACCCTTTTATGAAAAGAGATATTAAACGGTGTGAAGCTATGGTGGATCCATTATGTCTCTCATGATACGCTGCTATAGCACTGAGGTGTACTCTTACCGACGACGTAGCTAAGCCTGATTTGGAGAGGTGAAGCAAGTAAGTGAGGATTTCTGTAGTTGTTGAGGAAAATGGAGAAACCTTTTGAGTTTGACACCATTTGGCATATCTGTTCCGTTTGAAGAAGTAGTTTCTTCTCATTGATGGCTTTCTCGCTGCTGTTATAATCTGTTATATATCAGCTGTCAGAGTTAAGCCTTGTAAGATCTTGTGTTCAACATCCAGGCCATCAGGTGAAGAGGGTGAAAGTGAGTTAATAGGTTCAGGGATTGACAGAGATTCAAGGGTTCATTTTCGGAGTACTGTACTAGATAAGCAAACCAGGGTTGTCTCGGCCATGCAGGTGCTATGAGTATCATGCAAGATCAGTTCCAAATCAATTTCTGAACTGTCTTTGAGATTAGAGGAATTGGAGGAAAGTTATAAAGGAAACCTCGAGACCATGACATCAGGAAGGTTCTCGATGATCCCACTGAAGCAGCTTCAAAGGCGGGACTTGAGACTCACACGCCTAGGAGGGCCCGACATCGGAGCAGGAAGTGATGGCGTCCATGCCTCCGCGCAGAGGCCTGAGGAACGTGGCGATGCAGGCAGGCCCGTGCGGCGAGCAGGCCCGGGAAGGGCAGAAGTGTAGAGCAAGCAGTGAGTACTCGCGGCCGCAGCCGTCTGCGACTGACAGGCATAACATAGAAGATGTAGATTGGAAATATCCTTCATTGTGGTAGTGAGGTGAGGAAGGGGAGGTTGGGAAAGGAAATTTAGATGGTAGCCCTTGTGGACAATTTGAAGTACCCATTGATCCATAGTGATTCTGCTCCACTCCAAAAAAATAACTGAATTCATCCCACAACTGGGGAACCCGGCTGTGGCTGAGACATCTTCAAAAAGATGGTGGAGGCTTTTGAAGAGAGGTCTGGGTATTTTTTGCTGCTTTCTGTCTCTTTGGTGAGGTCTAGTTTGAGCTGATTGGGGCTGTGAATGTAGTAATTGATATGATTGAAATTGCTGTGCTCTATATGGTAGGAAACTCTTATACGGTTTTCATTGGTAGTAAAATGGTTTCTGTTGGTAGTAACATCTTGCTGATGTTTGAGGATCTAAGGATCCTGAGAGGGACTGAACTGCTACATTTTGCTCTTTTAATTGAGCTACTGTATCTTTTAATTTTTCTCTGAATACATTATCTCATGCACAAGGAAGATCAGCTAGTTTTTCATGGGCATCTTCTCTGATAGAGCTAGAACGGAGCCATGCTATGCGCTGAGCCACAATGGCTGTGGCTGAAGTCCTGGAAATTGTCTCAAAGGATTCATATACAGCTCTGAGTAAATGCTGCAGAGCTTCCTCCATGTCATAAAATGGTTGGGGTGTAACTGGTTGTCCTGTCTCCGTACGAAGAAAGGGTTTTAACAGTTGTAGGGACTCAGAGATATTGAACTATATAAAATTGATGCTGTTGTATACGAGAAGTTAAAATTGCGCTTTGACATTACCTTTTGGCGTATTCATCGAGAATTTTGTGGTCCTTTATTGGTGGAGTTGATGAATGTAGCTTAGTGCTCTTTGCTCACTTCATTACTGACTCTACCACTACCAATGCATGGGGAAGTTGAACCACTTCATAGGCCATAGACTTTTGCTACCTGAATATCAAATCGAGCTTCCTAGAAACAGGAGGAATTGATTGATGTGATTCCCAAGTTTTTGAAAGAACAGAATCCAACAGTTTGTGTGACAGAAGAGCTGATGGTTCAGCAGTAACATCCAGTATTTTCAGAATTCCGAATACTTCTTCCCTAGGGTCAGGTAGTTTTCGGATCTCTACTCCCAGGAGGTTGCCTAGTTTCTCGACAAATCGAGAATAAGTGAGATCTTCAGGTAGAGAGGAGTGGTCAGGAAGTTCCTCCAGTGGATCAGAGGGTATACCAGTTGAGCTTTCTGGGGAATAGTCACCCGGGGAACCTGGATGTATCGATTGAGGGGAATATTGCTCTGTGCCCCGAGTTTCATCTGGAGTAGGAGAGAAAAAGGACTTAGGGGTGCTGAGTGGTGGTGCATGCCTCATTGGACCTGAAATATGAGGAGGTGATACCTGTGGATGTAAGGACGAGAATAGGTTCGTTATAATTGAAGAAATCTGATTAATGGCCTCCAGTGAACAAGACGTGTTCACATCTTCATAATGTTTTGGCTGATGCGGTCTCATTGGTGGAGAATGGGAGGATGATTTTCAGTGGTATATTCCCATGGTTAGTATTTCTGAAAAAGATTGAGGTGCCCAAGATCCCTGTTCCTCTAGAGCAGTGGTCCCTAAACCTGTCCTGGAGGGCCACCAGCCAGTAGGGTTTTTGGGATATCCTCAATGAATATGCATGAGAGAAAATTTACATGTTATGGAGGCAGTGCATGAAAATTTTCTCTCATGCATATTTATTGAGGATATCCCAAAAACCCGACTGGCTGGTGGCCCTCCAGGACAAGTTTGGGGACCCCTGCTCTAGAGGGAGAACCTTTCTTGGAGAAAGCTCTTCTTGGAGAATTATTTTGTCCAGGTGAGAGCGTGAAGATAACCCTGAGCACTCTGAATGGGTATTTTGTAAATAATCTGAGCTAATAGAAAGAAGCTTTGGAGGAGATACCCAAGGAGGATGAGATACAATATTCAGTATGAGAACCCTAGCATGATAAGATCTAGATGGTGGTCTTCTATTCTTATGATGGATCTGGACCTCTTGCTTATCAGTATTTTGAGAATTCCTCTCTTTTGGCGATGCATGCGTTGATGGACGCCTTTCATGCGTCAAAGAGGTGCTGTATGGGCGGTGCAAATGCATCGATGTGCAGTGAGTCAAGTGGTGCATATGTGCCGATGTGTCGTGCTTGGCGGGGTATGACGCAGTCTGTGCCAAAGTAGAGTGCTTCAGCTTGTGAGCAGTTGATGGTGTCAATACGTCTTGTGTTGACGTCGATTCGGCACTTGTAATCGATGCCCCTTTCAAACCCTGAGCCTTGCGTCAATTATCTTGTGGCACAAACGACGCAGTTGTTTTGGGCCCCCACGGGACTTGAGTCTTAGGTCCAGATTTTACCTTTTGATGTTCTGGTTCAGAGCGATGTTTCTTGGGCTTCAGTTCTACCGATGAGGAATGTTTGGGCACATTATGAGATTTAGCCCTTAGCCTAAGGGCACATTATGAGATTTAGCCTAAGTGCTGGAGTGGGCACATAACTTCCCGATGCTGGTGAAGGTTCCTCTCACTCCCAGAGGCTGGCAAGCTTTGTGGTTCTTTGCCTTTGGGCCCTGGGGGACATGCGTCCACAGTCCCTGTGTGACACTTGGTCATGGTCCAGGCGGAGGCAAATATAGCAAGAAATGTGATTGTCAGTGGACATGATGTGTCCGCACTGACAATATTTAAAGCCTGGTTTCTTTTGAAGTCATTTTAGCACTGAAAAGTGCTGTTTGGGGATTGCTAGCATGAACAAAAAACCTGAAGAGAGAGAGATGGAGAAAAAACATCCGTGCCTGAGTGTGGAAAAAAAGTAACTGAAGAGAGTGATGAAGTGCTGTGCGTGGGAAGTGCCGCACAGGCGCAGCACAACAAACTTTGAATCTTGGAGATTTCCACTAGAGTGCACTGTCTGTGACGTCACCCAAATAGCAGGGCTAATTCAGCCTGCATATCGACGGAAAAAAATCCGTGACCCGCTCGTATCCCAGTTGCACACTTATCTCCCTTATTTGCCACACATAGGGCTTTTAAAATTCGCCCTTCAAGGAGCCAACTATCCTGTGGTCTTGTATCTAATTTTCAAAGGCAAAGTGTGTGTGTGCTGTCAATATGAAAATTGCCCATGGGTGCAAAGGACCTCAAGACCACATTCTGGCTCTTTCAAGACAAATTTTGGCTATGCAACCCCTTGATCCAGTCTCTTCTCAAAACAGAAAGGCACAACTGAGAGCTGTGGGGCCCTCATGGGCACTTCAGAAAGTGGGGAAGACTTGCTTCAGGGCCCTTACAGCTCTGGACCTTTTCTTTACCTCCAGTAGCAAAACAACAACACAGCCACAGCAAGTTGGGGGTTGTTCCAAAAAATAAAATTGGCTGAGGCACTTGTGGGATGGTAATGGTTTGATAAAAGGTACAACCACTTGTACAAAACAGTCACAAATACAGTTCAACAGTAAGCAGGAGGCTTCCTCTGACTCCCAAACCCCTTTCAGGATACCCTTTAGAGATCTCGCAGGCTCTTGGCTGCCCTTTATTTAGTGTCTGAATTTAAGCTGGTGATTCCTCTTTCTCCTCTGTGAAGGCAGGACAGCTTCACTGCACCAGAACGAGGTCATTCTCACTCTAATGATTCTTTTCTGAGACTTCCTCTTGACATGGACTATAGAAATTCCCGCTGCCTCTCTCCTGGATGCAGAACCTCTTCAGAAGCAGAACACCCGCACACTGGAGCCTGGACTGTGCCAAAGCGCATTTCCACTTCTTCACAATACCAAGGATTTTGGGTGACTCCCCAAAGCAGCAAGAAACCTGGAACAGGAATCATTCCAGGATTCTTGCTCAAAGCCCACCTCACAGCTGTTTCAAGCGCTACTCCCTCTCCTGCAGCTCCGGGGACTCTGACCTTGCATCCTGGACTGCCTGAGAAGAAAGCCAGAAGAGAACGGAAACATCTGGGCTTCTTGGGATTTATTCCCTTAGCAAAGCTTACGCCACTTTCCAACGGGGAGCATCTGAACACTACACCTCTTCTCCAACGCCATGGCTATGTGCCCATGAAGGTGCATACCTCACTAGTAAGGGACATTTTTAGGCCTTCCATAAAGCTAGAAAACAGCATGTGCAAGATTGGGAAATCATATTTATGTGCATTGCTTCCCAACCTCCAACCAAAACACGCCCTGTAAAAACAACCAAAGTGCCCATGTTGTAAAGCAACGCAGATACTCCCCCCGCCCCCCCCCCCCCCCCCCATCAATGCAGACAGCTTTCAGGCAGGGCATTATATCCTCTGGATGCTTTCATAGGGGCCTAGACGCTTAACACCAAATAGTGCCCCATTAATGAACCTTGAAAGCACGCGCTATTTAATGTATGAATTTAATCGTCCACCCAAAAAAAGTGAATTATTGTTGAATTATTTAGAAATTGTTTTGTATGAACTGTATCTAACTGTATTTATGAATTGTATTTTAACATTTATTTTGAATGATGAATTTATGTAATATGTGTTTATGAATTTGTATTTTATATAAATTGTAAGCCGCTTTGTCTGGTTCTTTAGGACCAGAGGATGTGGTTAGTGCAGTTAGTATAGCTGTGTTTAAAAAAGGATTGGATAAGTTCTTGGAAGAGAAGTCCATTACCTGCTATTAATTAAGTTGATTTATATAATAACCATTGCTATTACTAGCAATGGTAAAATGGAATAGACTTAGTTTTTGGGTACTTGCCAGGTTCTTATGGCCTGGATTGGCCACTGTTGGAAACAGGATGCTGGGCTTGATGGACCCTTGGTCTGACCCAGTATGGCATGTTCTTATGTTCTAAAGGTCGGATTTTAAAACCCCTGCGCGCGTAAATCCTTCCGGATTTATGCGCGCCGGCGCGCCTATTTTGCATAGGCCGCCGGCGCGCGCAGAGCCCCAGGATGCGCGTAAGTCCCGGGGCTTCCTGTCGGGGGCGTGTCGGGGGGCGTGGTAGGATGACGCGGCGTTTAGGGGGCGGGGTGCGGGGTTTCGGGGGCGGCAACGTGGGCGTGGTTTCGGCCCGGGGGCGTGGCCACGGCCTCCAGAACAGCCCCCGGGACCAGACCACGGAGCGGGGCAGCCGGCCGACAAAGGTAAGGGGGGGGTTTAGATAGGGCCAGGGGGTGGGTTAGGTAGGGGAAGGGAGGGGAAGGTGGGGGGAGGGCGAAGGAAAGTTCCCTCCGAGGCCGCTCCAAAATCGGAGATGCCTCGGAGGGAACAGGCAGCGCGCGCTGGGCTCGGCGCGCACAGGTTGCACAAATGTGCACCCCGTTGCGCGTGCCGACCCCGGATTTTATAAGATACGCGCGTATCTTATAAAATCCAGCGTACTTTTGTTCGCGCCCGCTGCGCAAACAAAAGTACGCGCTCGTGCAAGTATTTAAAATCTGCCCCTTATGTTATATTAAATTATAAAAAAAAAGAAAAGGGCAACACACTGCACAAATCTGAGTGTACTAAACCATAATGCACCTCTCTATGCTAATGTCCGTGCAAATGAAGTTAAATACACATATGAAAACTTAATTTCCCATGTAGTAAAGGGTATTAAACATCAACATTTTACCATCACGTTTAGATGTGATGTACAATAGTTCTATTGAGAGCCTGCGAGGGCAGGCTGACCCCAGCTGTAACTTAAGGAGGGTAATTTTATAATAGAACTTTAGAGTTAAAGTCTGCGGACTTATGCACATAAGTCTCCTTTGAAAATGTGTTGGTTGTTCCTGGCCCACAAAGTTGCACCTACTTCTGAGCAAAGTGAACATATGCATGTAAATCCTTTCCCCACCCTAATTCTTATCCTCCAGAACCTGTCTTCCTACTGCAGGTCCCAAGTAGGTGCCAAAGTGGGGTTTATATTTAATTTTAGTTGCAGGGTTAGATTTTCAGCGAGAGATTTAAGTACATAAAACGGGGGTTTATCTTCACAAAGTACTCAGAAAAGCAAGCCCAAGTGGCAGTAAATTTACTAGCTTAATAAAAGGAATCCTATGTGCATTGTTCTAACTATGCGTACTTTTAGCCACATTAAAAAGAAGCCATGCTTTGATCAGAGGAGGAATATCACGTATAGGTTGCATTTCAAATCTGCAGGCGTTATTTTCCATGGAAAACGCAGGTGCAAATGGCTGCAGGTACTTTATACCTACAACCAGTTTCAAAGCCAAGGAATGTATTTATTTTCACTTTTAAATTTGGGGTGAAGGCCATGGATAAAAAGTACCCATTAACCTTTTTTTCCAAAATGCACAGAGGTCAATGTTCAAAGCCAGGTAGATGGATAACTCACAAGTTAGTTCTGAATATTACCCTTATTCGGCTCAAAGTTATCTGGCAAAGTCATTATCTGGCTAAGATATAGCTCAACTATCATGGAGCATGACTGGGGGCGTTCCAGGGTGGACATTTGGAGCCAAATACATTATCAGGATAACTCTAGTTGTGCTCGAGAGCAAGTCTAAAGCTATCTGGGAACCTGCGAGCAAGTCTTCAAAAATGATGTGGGGTGATTTTTCTCAGTCATGTATGTAAAAATTAGCATACATGTGCGAAAGCAGCATGTACTCACATGCATGCTATTTTATAAACGTCAAACATACATTCATATTGTCCCTTTCTTGCACAGATCTGCATGAGCAACAAAACAGCAGCCTAGGGGCATTCTGGGGTGGGATCTAGGTTTACACACACAAGTCACTATTTATATAAGAGACTTACGTGAGCACCTGCAGTAACTCAATTGCACAATTTTACTCATGCTAATTATCTTGCACATGATGTTGACAGGACTGTCGTCAATTATTTGTTGAGGACTGGGAGAACTGGGGCAGGATGAGGCTGAAGAGCTAGGAGGTTCTGGAAAAGGACTGGGTGAACTGGTGGAGGAATTGGGAAAACTGGTCATTTCAAATATTTAAAATGTACCAACCTGTGAACGTATATCAGGGTTTTACAAGAGCAAATCGTTTTGTTTTTTTTGCACACAAAATATACATGCATACATTTATAAAACAGCAAAAAATGAGATAGAAGCAAGTGTCAAGAGCAATACATTTATATATTCCATAAGAAAATGCAATTTTTTTTACAGAAGCGCCAATACAAAATTTCTTATAATACATATCAAAAATTTATAATTTAATCATATTTTACACAAAACATGTCCACACATTTTACCATCCATTTTTTTATACGTGTATCAACAAATACCAAAAATCACATACATTCATACATCTTTAAAATATAAATTAAAACCACACACTGTGATCGTACACCCTCAATTCCTATTCAAACTAAACATCACCAAAACAAGACATCAAAACCATTGTATTTTTCCTCCACTCTTAAGATACATCACTAGGATTAAATGCAAAATGTGTTATTTTCAATTCCTCCACTTTTAAGGTGCGTTGCTCAGGTCCAAATTCAAATGAATTGTTTCATTGGAACCAGGCGGTGTAGAATTCTTAAATTTATTCACTTCTTTTCAATTTCAACCTCCAGATTTGCACCTGCCTTCCACTTTTATACCATCAAGGGCCAAACATTTTGCCTCACACCCAAGGCTGCTTCAGGGGTACATCTACATATAGAAAATCATTGCATCATCCAAAACGTCAAGAGAGTGACACGAAAGACAACTGCCACTCCATAAATCACACATTTACCTCTAACAAAACACTTGATGCAAAAAACTGTCACCGCTTGCACAATCATAGCACATAAAATAGGTAGGAAAAGCAAACATGTTCTGTATTCTGAAATATGATCTTTCAATGTTTTGCAGGTATTCACATGTTAGCATATATACACTCGTATGTTGGGAGTGGACATAACAAGTACTTGGCAGTCTGCACCTACCTGATACATTCAGGTTTTAAAATGCTGTAGCAGTTTGCCACACAGCCATATACGCACAGGGGTAGATTTTAATAAAGTACGCCCACGCGAACAAGAGTACACTGGATTTTAATAGATACGCACGTAGCCGCACATATCCTTTAAAAACTGGGCTCGGCACGTGCAAGGCTGCCCAAAATTGGCAGCTTGCATGCGTTGAGCCGCGCAGCCTGCCTCCGTTCCCGAAATCGGAGCGGCCTCGGAGGGAACTTTCCTTTCACCCCCCTGCACCTTCCCCTCCCTTCCCCTACCTAACCCACCCCCCCAGCCCTATCTAACCCCCCCTATCTTTGTTAGAAAAGTTACACCTGTGATTCCCCGGCCCTGGAGCGGTTTCGGAGGCCTCGGCCATGCCCCCATGCCGGAACCATGCCTGCAGCCCCGCCCTCAAATGACACATCGCCGCGACACGCCCCCTCCCCCCCCAGGAAAGCCCCGGGACTTACGCGAGCCTATTCAACATAGGCTCGGTGCAAGTTTTCAGGGGGAGGGGGGTACGCGCGTATCCCTTTGAATATCTGTCCCACAGTGCATATATGAGGCCATTTCTGTGTTAAAAATGTTATATGTGCAAACTTTATAAAATACCAGCCTCCATGTATAAATGGGTTATTTCACATATATGTTAAATTTTTTTATGCACCTAAAATATAGGCATGTAAGTTTATAGTAGGTAAAGAAAGTAAGCATTTTCTTGCGTTGAAATATTTGCATGTATTATAACATATGCACATACCTTTGGAGCATAAATATGTTTTATTTTACAAACCAGCACCCGTCACATTTTTTAAAATACTAATGTTAATCTCTGCGCGTGTAAATGCCTTACTCTGGATAGGTCTGAAAGTTAGGCTCCTAGTTGTAAAATTGTTTCCATGAATGTACAAGTTTTACGTGATGCGCTCATGCACATTCTGAATGTGTATGCGGGGTCTTGCCGTGACTCCCTTATTCTGCCAATACCAAAAAGAGGGAACACATCTCCCCCACTCTTCAGAGCCTACACTGGCTTCCAGTCAAATCCAGGATCTTATTCAAGGCACTCTCGATAATCCATAAAGTTATCCACAACCTCACTGTCCTCAATACCTCCACTTTGCTAAAACTGCATACCTCCTCCAGACCTATTAGGAGTGCCTACCAAGACACCCTATTCGCTCCCCAAGCTAAAACCTCAATCAGTGGTGTGCGCCATCTCGACAGCTGGCCCACATCACTGGAACGCGCTACCCCACGACCTTAAGATGAGAATCCTGCCCAGCTGTCTTCAAAAAGAGACTAAAAACATGGCTATTTAGCCAAGCCTTTCAGGATATTTAACTCACCTTCCATACAACTTTACTGTACTTTCTTCTAACTATATGAGTATTTCAAGTTCTCTTGTTTTGGATGAGCTTAGTATCTGACATGTTTAAATAATCTCCCTTGATCTTATAAGTCTATGCTTAGACCAGAGTGTTACATTTCCTGTTAATTTTTTGATTTTCTAACATAGTTCTCTGTACCGCCTCAAGGCGAAATTGAAGTTAAATGTAAACCGGTATGATTTGTATCTCTACAAGAATGTCGGTATAGAAAAATTAAAAATAAATACATAAATAAATAAATTCTGTCACACTCAGTTCTTTTGTAGGAATTTTCAGGTTGGCAAGCCAAATATGGGAATCGTGGCATAATATGAGCAGGTTTTGTTAAGCTCTGAGTTGCATTGGCTGCCATTGAACTTTATCAGTGCCACTGGGATTTTTCAGCGTGAAATAAGCAATTTCAAGAGCAGAATACAAAATGCATCCAAGTCAAAGATTAGAGGATCCAGAACCTTCAATAGCCAAAGTAGAGGCAAGAAACTTAACCTATCTGCACAAAACTGATGCTTCCCACACACACAGTTATAGTGCATTAAGTGAGTGATATTAGATGACAACGTATGCCTGGGATCGCTAGATTTTCTAACAATTTTTGCAATATTGAATTGTACTAATAGAAAAAAATTACTTTTAAATGAAAGTTACAATTACTTTTAAATCAATAGTCATCTGCCTCAGAAGGATTAGAGAAATTTCATCTTAATGTGGAATAATTATAGCTAGTGTTTATTGAAAATTTCAGAGCAGCTCTTTCAGGATGATAATCTCTGCACGCAGAAACAATGTGGGTCTATTTCAGGTGTTAGAACAATGCACATGTACTTCATTAAGTCCTTGTAATTTTTATTCAAGATCAATTAAAGCTGAAGAAAATGTATTATACAGATTTATAAAAACTATCGCCTTCATGGATAAGCCATTTTCAGAGATAGGATAACTGATTATCACTTATTACCAATTTATCTGACAGGAAAATTTCAATTCAATCAGCAGCTGAAAATAATGAAAGAAATTCTATTTTATTTTATTTTTGTTAGCAAGGAAAAGCTGTGTATTGCTCTAGAGAGGTATGAAATTGCAAACTGGAAGCTTCATTATCAAGCTAGACACTGCTAGCATGCCCCGAAGTCATGGCTCTTCAGCTCCAGTCCTCGAAGGTCACCAATAGGTCATGTCTGCCGAGTAACCCATTATATGCAAATAAGCCTGTTTCTTAGCCTGAATGTAAATAAATGTATGTGATGTTCTTCGCTAAGCAGCACTGGAACATTACAAGCCTGATTCACTGTGAAGTTTTTCTCCCATTCTGTGTCTATGGGGGGGGGGGGGGGGGGGGGGGGGGGGGGGGGGGGGGGGGCGGGGAAAGCGTAATGAACCAGGTCCTAAATTTTGAATGCAAAATCCTTTGGCTCTCTATATTGTATATATATTTTTTTCACCTGGCAGTTCCTCCTCTCTCTTTTTCATTCCAGCTTGATTGGAACCATGGGATCCTGGCACCATGACTTTTCTTTTGGAATGTGACCCCTATTTTAATAGACTCTCCCCCTATTCCTTCTGGAACTCTCTGCATCATAGATTCTAATTCTGACCACCAGGTGTCACCCTTATTGATGATCCTCCACCCCCCCTGCCCCCCACACAGGGTCTATGGTCATTGCCTCGGCAGCACCTCCAGCCGACCCAGGATGCGGATGGCCCCCATCTGAGAATTGAGTCAGAGTCCCTTTACATGGGCCCACTTTCTGATTTCTATATGGATCATAGCTTTCCACAAAGATATAAGATAAAGATATAAGCACAAATGCCTGGATTCCTTCCCACCGCAATGTTTTTGATGACCGGATGTGGGAGGGGGGGGGGGGCGGTGAACATCAGCAGCTATACAGGTTTTCCTCAATAGTAACTGTCATAAAAAG
The DNA here is from genome assembly GCF_901001135.1 of Rhinatrema bivittatum. Classification (NCBI taxonomy): domain Eukaryota; kingdom Metazoa; phylum Chordata; class Amphibia; order Gymnophiona; family Rhinatrematidae; genus Rhinatrema; species Rhinatrema bivittatum. The sequence continues at coordinate 281,568,222 of NC_042621.1, read as the reverse complement.
GGGTAGTCAGAAGATAATTGTAGGGTTCAAAAAGATTTTCTACATGGCTCAGAAAAGGATATTTGGGGTATGCAGATGCTCTATGAATGTCCTCTGTTCCACCCGTGAACCAATCCACAATGGGTTATTCACCCCATGCTTATGAATCTTTTATTCAGCTCCCAGAGCCCTCAAATCCAAATATATTTACTTGTGATCTGACCTGGTGTTATTCTGGCAGGGCCATGGCTACAAGCAAACAGCTCTCATTTTTATCTATGGATAACTTTATTAAAAGTATGTAGATTATTTACTGCAGTACTAATTATTTACTGCAGTACTAATTACAATTGCATTTTTTCAGTGCACTAAAGATGTGCACTGGAAAAATGTTCAAGGAAATGTCATCGTCCAGGGCCCCACCGACAAAATGTAATTGCCCACTTTGACTGCCCTCTTACACATCTTACCCCATCCGTGGGTTTAATTGGGAGAGGAATGATCCCCAGTCTCTCCTGCCCTGTTGATTATGTGTTCCACAACGGCACTAAGTTGCTATTTTGGAGTATGAATTTACACCAAAATGGCACCCAACTCATATGGGCTGGACTCATTTTGGAAAATGTGGTTCGATTTTGTATTTCTCAATGCCTTTTTTTTTTTTTAGTTTTGCGCCACCTTCCTTTTCACAAAAGCGTAACAGTTTAGCTACGTATCCCTCTACTCCAAAACAGTGTCAGAACTGAAGAACTTCCTGTCTCTTGGGATGTGAGGCCAGTCCTGGTTTTCTATTTCACATCCCAATGCAGTCCAAGCCTTGTTTACCTACACAATGCTTTAAAAGATGGACATTATAAAATAAGGAAGGGACTCATAATGACATGGAAGCAGGTTGACATTGCTGCAATAGGAAGGGAATTGGGCAGATTAGATAGGCCTTGTCCTCTCTATCTGCTGTCATATTCTACATTTATGTTTGCATGGCATTCCATGCAAAGACAGTACCAGAGAAGTGCCTTGCCTATTCTGTGCTTCAATGCTGCTTCGTCACCATGACTTCACTTTCAGCCCAAGTTACCCACTGACTTAACTGGTCATAGCTGGCAGGTTTTCTGTCAGCCTTTCACATGACATACTGTAGCAGTAATTAATATCAATGGGATTTGTGCTTACCATTCGAAGTCCCAATCGGCACAGAGACAGGGCTCTGATATAATGTTTCTGGAATAATCTCTTCCCAGTGAACACTGGGCTCCAGGCCGACGCTTCTTGTAGGTTTTTCTTTCCCCCATGACACAAAGTTCTCCCTATATAAAAAAATATACAGACGAACATTTCATAATGAGACCCAGGTAAGCCAGGCTTCAACCCTGCTTCTTCCATTGCTGACCACTGTGGCCTTGGGCAAGTCACCTCACCTGCCACTACCTCAGGTACAAACTTTATAGGTACATTTACTAAGCCAAGATAAGCGATTATCACAAAAATAATGCTGTTTATTTATTTCAATGTAAAAATCTTAATATACTTGTAACCTGTCCATACAATAAAAGTGGTTTACAGTAATTCACATAATTAAACAAAATATCAAACAATAAAAATTACAAAATTAACACAATTAAAACCAAAACAACTCACATACAAATGCATAATAAATCACACAAAATAAAAATAAAAACATAAAAATAAAATAATTTATTAATAATAATAATAATAATAATAATAATAATAATAAAGCTTGCTGCACCTAACCCCCCAATATTCAACCCAGCCCACAGCCAATAATATTTTGATCAAAAAGCGGTCCAGTGATGGGGCAAAGTCTGACCAGCATCATTTTTGAAAATAGCATCAACCACCCCAAGGCCTAGGGTAAGCTTCTAGCCACCAGTGGACCACCAAGGAATCTTTTTAAGATAAGGGGAGTCTGGGAGTGGGGAGACGTGAAGGGTTAGGCCACTAGACACCAGGGAGTCTCTTTAATGTTGGAGGAGACAGTGGGGGACCACTAGACAACCAAGAAATCTATTTTCTGTAAAGGGGGGGTTAGGGGCTGCTAATGAGGGTGTTGAGGGTAGTTTGCATTGAGGGATATTTGGAATGGGGTCTCACATTAGTGGAAAGAGAAGGAGTTTGGGAAAGTACTGAGGCATTACCACATGGTACATATTTCTATTTTTAACTTATTTTTCTTTTGTGCTTCCTCATCAGGGTGGGAGTCTGCTCATATCCCCAGAGGGAATTTTGCATTTTGAGAGGTTTTTTTTGGGAGGGGCTGCGTGGCCCTGTGTGAAGTGGGTCACCATCATGCGTTTTTGCCCCTTTTCTTGCAATATTTTTTCTCACAAAGCTTTTCTGTGAGAAAAAAATATTACAGGGAAATCACCGTCTTATTTTCCCAGGAGGGATTAATTATCACAGGAACATCCCTCAATGATATTTTTTTCCTCTTGTGATAGAATATATGATGACATAATAAATGATCCCCTTACGGGCTAATTTTCAGAAGCCCGCACATAAAAAACGGGGAGTTATGCGTGTGGCTGGGCCTTGTGCGCACTGCTTGCATCTTTATTTATTTATTTAAAAATGTTTATATACCGCTTTTACAATATAAAAATTAATCAAAACGGTTTACAGACAGTACATAAGTAATAAAATTCAAAAAACCAGAGCAGTATAGAATAAAAACTAAACAACAACAAAAACAACCACAAGACTAATAAAAACTAAAATTAATATCCAGTCTTAGTATTCAGAATACCATACCACAAATATTGTTAAAAGAATTAGCTGGAGAAAGGGGGAGAACGATAGTCGAGGGTAATTAAGTGTGTTCTGATGCAAAAGTCTCAAAAGCTAATTGAAATAGGTACGTTTTTAGCGATTTCGTGAACTGTTGCGAGTTTGAAATTTGACGAAGAGAATATGGTAAGGAATTCCAAACAGATGGCCCTGTTACGTGCCAAAGTGCCAGGCCTCTCAAAAGGGGTGGGAAGGGCCCGGACAGCGCCATTTGATCCTGTCCCGGGGAAACGCACACATGGAGATTACTTACTGCTTCCTTGGGAGCAGAAGTAATCTAACAAAAAAAAAGGTAAGTAGCTAGGAAGGGGATAAGGGTCGGGAAGTAAGAGGGGAAAAGGTAGGAAGGGTTAGGTAGGGGTATAGGGAACTGGAGAAGCCCTAGTCCCATCACCAGGCACAGCCTTTTAAAATTTCACCCCCTTCGCATGGAGGAGGCCATCTGCCTACACACGTGCACGCGGATATCATATTTTATAACGTGCATACGTTATAAAATAGTCACGTCCATGTGCGCGCACGGGTCTTAAAATCGACCCCCTTAGATTGTAAGCCCTCTGGGACAGGGACTTACCAAGTATACCTGGATTTGTAAATTGCCTTGAGTTCTGATTTGAAAAGTTGAGCAATTACATCCAAAAAGGGTGCTCCTCTGCCCCACCAAAAAGAAAAAAAAAAAAAGAATTAGATTTGCCTTACTAGTTCTATCGTTTGCATATTTATTTTCATTAAATTCCATTTTGGTTTGTACTTTGGTTGTTTTTTGTATAATAAATTGGCCATACATCAGTGGGTAAACAGTTTCACTGCTGAACAGTTGGACCTACGTGTTTCAGATAATTTATTATAAAAGCATAGAACTTAAAATGTCTTCGGTCTTGCGCACTTTAAAAACGAGATACTCCACATCAAAACGGAGTTTTATTTTGGCTTTCCTAAGTTTTGGTTGCAGTAATATTAACAATAATGATTAATAATAATAATAAAGCTGCAGGTGTGTTCAATAAGAGATGAATAAGGGAAATCCCTTAAGGGATTGCACCTTCTCAGAAGATAATTGCAGTTTATTTCACCAGCGCTAGGTTCTGATTTTCTTTTCAGTCTGCAGTTAATATAGAGCAAGCAATAAAACTGAGGTCTGTCTGATGGTAGCAACGCAAACACAGTTGTTAAGCCTTGTGTGAATAAATGTCTATTCTTGGGCTTCCCTTAAAAAAAAAAAAATCCCACCGCCATCGATTCTGAAGGAATGCTCAGGGAAGGTAACTTTGATGCCAGCCCGCAGGCGCAGATATATGTGCATATGCCGGCTCAAGCCAAAGGATGCAGCCATTTTATAACATATGCACGTATATGCGTGCACGGTATAAAATAGGCTGAACGCGTGTATATGTGCGTGCAAATGCCACCTTTACTGCATAAGTGGGGGGGATTTTAGTAGACGCATGCAGCAACGCAATTACCAGTTTTCCCCAATTCGTTTCCAGTTCGCCCAGGTAACAGGACTTCCTAACCTCCCTAGTTAAATAGCCTTCCTTTTACCCTCTTAGCATCAACACTTAAAACCCTGCAGACTAGCCTAGATTTTTACATTTTCTTACTCACATGCCATCCATAGCAGTAGTAAAGTTTCGCGGCAAGGAACCCCGGCGTGCGCTTAAATACGTGCACATTTTGGACCTGATTTTAAAAAGCATTTACATGTTTAAAATTAGATTTTACACACGTAAATGCACTTTACCCGTGTAAGTGGGTTTTTGAAAATTGCTACAATATTTGCCGTTGAATTGTCCATAGGATTTACCCACATAAGTGCACTTTTCTCGAGTAAATGGCTTTTATTTATGTGTTTGATATCCCATCATTAAATGTGAAAATCACTAGTTCATAACGGTGTAGAGGTTTGTCACACATAAATAAATAATAGTTGCAGAGGAAAATATACGTATAGATAGCGAAGTAGGTAAACATATAGAGAGGTGCATGTCAGAAACAGATACGTTTAAGAAAACATAACTGGGTTATAGAGGGGTTAGGGGTGGGGGGTGATGATCAGTACATATTTGGTTTATCTGACTCATGGTGAACTGGAGCCAATTTTGAAAATTGCTACAAAAGTAGTTACATGTACACGTGCAAGTCCTTTTGAAAACGACGTCCTTCATGTTATAGTCCTGAAACGACCCTTACCTTCCTATGGCCCGTCCAGATCATGCCCACTCTCCGCTCCTTTTTGCAATTTCTTATTTGTGTGTGTACTGGGAGATATGCACACACTTTTTTAAAAATCTGCTCGATGCATGCCTGCCGGACATACTCGCATATCTCCTGGTTTTGGCGCGGGCCAAGCTTTTAAAATTCACCCCAAACTCTATACTAAGGATGTGGTGTTCAATGCAAATAGTCCCAAGAATATTATAAAACAGTTATATATTTGCAAACCTACTTGTCCTGGACTTTGATAGAATTTCCGCTTGAAAAGTAGGGAATCATGAAATTTTCCAGCTCCATGGTGTATTACCAATTTAAAACAGTTATCATTAGAGTCCATGAACTAGAGGCATGTTAGTCTATGGTGACTTAGCTCAGATTCCCAAATCTGTAGTGTCTGATTTATTGCCTTGCGTAATAAGAACATTGTTCTCTAAAAGATAGTGCCTTTCTAAAGGGCCAATCTAATAAGACCTGTGGTGAAATTGGCGCTATTTTCTAGTGCATATTGGGCCGGATTTTAAAAAGGTTACATGTGCCCAGGGCATCCAAAAAGGGGCGGGAAGAGGGTGGGGCGTGGGCGGGGTTGCGGGTGGGGTCAGCGGCTCCTGGCACAGCTGTCATTTGCCGCTGTGTCAGAGATTGCGTGCCAGCAATGGCCAGCAGTCACAAAAGATAAAACAAAACTTTTTTTGGGGGAGGGCGTTAGAGTAGGGCTAGAGGGCGTAAAGGTTAGGGGAAGGGGTGGGAAGGTCAGGTTAGGGGGAACGGGGGATGGCTGCCTTGTTCGGTGTGCGCAAGGTGCACAATTGTGCACCCCCTTGCGCGCACCGACCCCGTATTTTATAACTTGCACGTGCAGGAGTGGGACTGAAAGTGGGTAGAGAATTGTCTGACCCCTTCATGATCCATCACCAACTGCGTGGGAGCTATAATGACGGATGCCGGTGAGCAGGGGAAATGTAGCAGAAATTTGGAAGGGATACAAAAGCATTCAGCATTTCTGATGTGCCTTTTCCCTCTCCGACCTCTCTTCTGGCTTTTCTGCTTAATATTTCAACCTCCAAACAGGCGCTTACACTTAACTCCTGCCCCGATCCAGGTGATAAAAAATGTGCTTATAAAAAACCTGCATTAACACCAGCTCTGCATTGCCCACGAATAGTTAATTGCCTCCTTTTGTATGGCATTAGCATGGACTCATGCTAAATCAGCCACGGCTTTTTGAGCGGGTTTATGTGCGCGTTTTTTCCCGAGCTAGCCGTGTTATTACACAGACGCGTAAGACTAGCGCAGGAAAACGCGCATGATACCGCACGCAAAAACCCACGGTTGGTCTACTGCAGCCTATTACATCGGCCCCTAAGCCTGGTTCCCACAAAGGACTCTCGGTCACATCCTTGAGACACCCAAACAGAGAATGTGATTGTATAAACGTTTTTGAAAGCCAAGTACTCTCACTCTCAAATTCTTGGAGGGTTTTACATGCGGTGCTGCTCTTCCATTACGTGAATTTTGCTGTAGAAGTGACCGATCCAAAGATTCCTCCTCCCTCCCACCCACACTCCAGTTGTTGCACGTATCCCCAGCAAGACTACAGATCTGAGGTGGTCTCAATGGGCCAGCTCTGTACTTTTTGGAAATAAAGGAGAACAACAGAAGGCAAATGTTGAAATGCAACCTGTCTGATGCTCTGGACCGGTGAACTTTAACTGAATTGCTAGGTACATCAGTTTTGACCTAGATTTCACCCAGCTCATGAAGATTTATGCTTTCTTTATATCTATTAATCTTGAAACATTAAATATAGTATATAATTATTGGATGCATGACATAAGTGAAACCAGGAGTTTGAATCAGATCTTTTCAAATTTTTAACAAACAAAAAGCTCCTCATTAATAGAAATATATATATATATATATATATACACACACACATATATCTGACAATACTTTTTTATTAAAATATATTTCTTGACTGGCTTTCAAGAGCTAAAACTCTCCTTCAGGTCACAATCCAAATGATCCTACCTGAAATTATAAGGGTGTGTCTGGTTCAGCAGGGGTGATTTTAACTTGGCTAAGATCTCTTCCCTGACCTGGAGTTTATAAGACTACTTGTAGTGGCAGGGGGGAGCTGAGGATTTTATGGAGTGGAACATCTGTTTCAGTGGAAAATCAAACTATGCAATCTGTAGCCAGAGGGCGTGGTCAAAGAAAACTAAAATAGTGGGGTCCAAAAGAAGACTGGACAAGATGCTGAAGGAAATGTCCATGTACAGTTATTAGCCAGGAAGACTAGGGAAGGCCAGCGCTTATCCCTGGCAGTGAAATAAAAGAAATAGATCAGCTATTGGGGATCTGCTGGGTACTTGTGAGCCACTATCGGAGACAGGAAGCTGAACTCAATGGACCTTGGTCTGGCCCTGCATCGCACCTCCTCCGAATGGAAGATGACGTCAAATAGGCTCTGTGGGACAGCTGCCCGCCAAAATTCACCGTGTGGATGCTTCTAGCGACTGTTCTTCAGTCGGGGGTGGGGGGGGGGGGTATTTGATAGCCTCTCAGTTCTGTTGCTGTTTTCTTCTTTTCGTGGCTCTGCAATAGAGCTGACTTGTTGCTTCGGATGCTGTAGTTACTTCTGTGTTTCTTCAGCAGTGCTTTGGTTCAGCGTTTTTGTGGCTGTACAGCGGTTTTGAAGTCCGGAGATTTGCAGGAGGTTTGGCAGGTAGTGAGGGCAAAATTATGTTCTTTTGACTATTCTGTGGTATCTTTTGCTGGCTGTCCTTCCAGCCCCTTCAGTGTATTGAAGCAGAGCTCTTTTGGCGATGGCCGAGGTGGTCCTTCTGTGAATTGTATTTATGGGTTGCAGTGGTGGGGAACATTTAATAAAGTTTGTTTCAGACATATTATTATAATATAGTGTAACCTTGGGACTTGAAGGTTTAATTAAAAGTTTCATTTGTTTAGGATTGTTTCAAACTTTATTTTGCATCTTATGCTAATTGTAATATTTGTAATAGTACGGAAGCTTTTGCTATTTTGCCAGGCAGATGACTCCTAAAAAAGACAGACATTTGGCTGCTCAAATTAAATAATCTTGTGCAGGAACAATCATGTTGGGAAAAGTGCGTCAAGAAAGCCAGGGCATTTTATGGACTAAGATGAATCTCCCACAGCTACGTTTTCTCGAGGAACTTGGGTTGAGAGGTCTGGTATTTCCAAAAGGAGGAGCAGGGGTTCAAGTTCTGCCAGAAGAAGTCCAAGGCAAAAAAAAAGGCTTTAGTTTCTTCTGCCTCTACCTTTGATTCATCATTCTGGTTCTTGATAGCCATCTTGATGCCGGACCCCGATAAAGCTCGAGCTACTCGTGTTGGCGTTTCTTCCATGAGAGCTTCTGAAGTGGACACGTCCGACAGGTGAGTAGTCTCTAGTTTCAAAGGAAGTTAGCTAATGAGCTGGAACAGCAGGGGTCTTCTGTTAAGACAGGCTCATGGAAGCAAAGTGGGAAAGGTTTATCAAAAGCTTTAAAACAAAAACAAAAAAATGTTTTAAGGAACCTGAGTGTATTGCTAAGAAGACGGATTGTGAAAAACTGAAGTGTAGAGAGAGTCCTAATGGCCCTGCTGAGATTTGGGGGTTCCTTGGTTCAGAGGACTTGTCTGACTCTTCTTCAGCAGAGACAGAGTCTGAATAAGATAGAAAAGTCAGTTCCTCTTTGCCTGTTTTGACCAGAATTGGGTCATGGGTGACTGTTCCTGCAACTTATGAACATACTTTTAGTGCTATTGCTTCTTTAGGTGTTCATGTTTCCTTAAAATTAAGATGCAAGATTTTACAGGGCAAGTATATTGATATATTTTCTTTACTAACAAGGGAGCAAAACCCATTCACAATTGGATTTCAGCTTTTCATATTTTGGCATGAATTTATGAAGACATGAAACCAGAAGCTTATCCTAGCTTTTTTTTGTTATTCTACCTTAATTATATGTGGGATGAACCTGGCTAAATTATGATGGATAGTTTTGCAAGAAGTTAGCAAAAGGTAAGTCCACTACCTGGGGTTTAAAAGATATGGATATTTGGCCTCGGTCCTTTCGGAATAGATTTCAGACATGTTCAATTGGAAACCAGAGTGACTCATTTTGCAAACACTTCCCAATTTGGATGCTCATTTCTGCGGGTGGGAGGTGACAAGGGAGAGGATACCCAGACCATGTCATCAGGCTTGCTAAAAAGGGTTGTTATTTTAATGTGTGCTACCACTTTAATGCAGGACAGTGTTTGCAAACCATTTGTCAATTACACAACAAATAGGGGCAGATTGTAGGAAAATATCATCCCAGTGGATTTTGTTTTTCAGAACAGGCCCACAAGCTATATATCTGCTACCCTCATGCGCTCTCTATGCAGCACATGCTTCAACAGCTCCAAAAGCGTGCCAGGCTGACCCTTGAGAGGTGCATTAAGTGACCTGGAGCCATAATATATAATGCAAAATGTTCCTTTTCTTCTAAATAACTAAAACAGTAGAGCACATCCTAGACCAGAGATGAGCAAACTGAAGAGCAGTCCCCCTTCCATCAAGTCAACTGGTTGCCTCCCTGCCCCTCTCCCCCTCACAAGTTTGGTTAACATAATAAACGATAGGAGAAAAGACACAGGTGATTCATCTAGTCTGCCCAACACGGCTTTCTTTCTTTCTTTCTTTATTGGTGGTAACTGCTGCTCTGTGCAGGTTACTTCTTTTCTTCATTTTCTGTCCTTTAGCTATTCAGGTTTCTCTGTGTTTATCCCACACCCTTTTGAACTTCATCACCGTTCTTTCTTTCACTACTGCCTTGGGGAGGGCGTTCCATGCATCCCCTACCTTTTCCATAAAGAAATATTTCCTGACATTGTTCCTGAGTCTATCCCTCTTACGAGTTTCACATTCTGACCCCTAGTTCTACAGCTTTCATTAGACTGGAAAAGGTTTTATTTATGTGCATCATTAATACAGTTCACAAATTTACAGGTTTGTATCGTATCTCCCTTAACTCTCCTCTCCTACAGGGTTTACATAATCAGATCCTTCAGTCTCTTCTCATATGGTTTTTGATGCAGACCCCTCGCCATTTTGGTTGCCTGTCTCTGGATGGTTCCATCCTGTCTCGATCCCTTTTGAGATATGGTCTCTCTCATTGCTCGTATATACACACATTCTATAACACAAACGCTTGGTCACACGCTGATTCGTAGACACACACACACTCTCAGTGACTCACATACACGCATTCGGGCAGATTTTAAAAAGGGCCGTGCAGGAGCCCGTAAACACGTGTATCTCACCGCAAACAAAAATACGCGCTCTTTTATAACCTACACGCATGTCTGCAGCTGCACAGTGAGTTTTCGGGAGGTGCGTTGGGGTTTGGGGGGGTTACAGACACATTCAGAGGTATTCATTGTGAAATTGACATCATTAAATAATTTTAGACCTTAGAAGTGATAAAAAGTCTAACAAGAGGAGTTGATTTGTACACTGCGGTGTCTGCTAGCTGCATTCTACAAATCAACTCCTTTTCACCATTTATAAGGTCAAAAATTCTTTATTGATGTCAATTTTACAGTGGCTACCTCTGAATGTGTCTGTAACACCATTCCCCTAACCCTAACTCACCTCCCAAAAACTAACCCCGAATCAAAGTGCCCCCCCCCTCATAATGCTGTATATTATTGAGTGTCAGGCTGAGCCCTATAAAGATCTCTCTCTCTCTCTCATTCACCAGACTCCTGCGCCTGACCCTGCCTCTAGAAGGCCAGGCCCTGGCCCCTTTTCCATCTACTTTTTCTGGGCGTGCCCTTCCAGGCTATTTTAAATTCATGTAGCTCCCCTGCAGCCCTCCTACGCGCACATGTGGCTGTTTTTGCGCCCAAGGCTTTTCAAATCTACCTCCTTTCTCACATGCTCACTGACACATAGACACACACACACACATTTTCACACAAACACACATACACAAATGTTCAGTCACACACAAATGCTAAAACGCACATGCTCACAGTCACACATGCTCACTAACTCATACAGACTCTCACTCACTCACTCACACACTCTCTTCCCCACCACCCCCTCAAAAATGCAGAAAAAAGTCAATGTGTGGCCAAGCGTTTGTGTGTGTGTGTGTGTGTGTGTGTGTGTGTTATAGAAAGTGTTTACATATGAGAAGCTGCTTGCAATTCATTTTTTTTAAACTTTCTACCGAAATTTGTTGTCAGGAGGATACAGACAAAGCCCCAGGACAACAAGATCTCGGTGGGCTGATGGCTGTTGCTGTGGGAGGAGGTGTCCCTTGCGGAAAGAAGGGGCAGGCTACAAAGCTTTCGATAGGTAGGGGTGTTTGTTTTGCCAAAGCTCTAGGATGAGAGGGCCCTTGGCAGAGGAGGCAGAAGGCATGGAGCGTGGATCCAGACGTGAGGCAACCGCAGGGGGCCTATGGCCTGCCTCCCACAGGAAGAGGCAGAACCGGAGCTGTTGAGGGGATGCAACTGAAGGTGGGGGAGGTGGACTAGGGAGGCACCACTGCCATGGGAGCTATTGGTGAACAGAGCCTGGGAGAAGTGTGGCTGGGAGCCTGGTTTTGGACGCAGTAGCCCCTGCAATCAACACTAGCCAGGTGATTGGCTGGACCAGCCCATTGGGGCATGCCTGAAGCCCCGATAGGCAAATCCACCCAGGCCTCAAATGTTCCAGTGTGGAGGAGGCCATTCTGCTTTTCAGTATGTCTCCAGATTAACCAGTTGTGGGAGTAGTCAGGCTGTTTGCAAAGCATCCCCTCCCCTACAGCCCAGTGCTGAAAGCTCCCTCTCCAGTTAAACTGGAAGCTTGGATTGCTGGTTAGCCTGCTTCCCAAATACTAGCAATGCTATCTTGCTTTGCAATAGTTTTAGAGATGAGTTTAGAATTCCTTACACAGTGCTAGGCTTACTCACAGGCCCAGAAAATGCTAAGCTTGTGGTTCTGAGGCCAGATATAGTTCAATAAAAATTGGATACAGAATTGGCTTTGGATAGAGTAGCTGGCCCTTTCCAGTACCTCCTATTGTAGGTTTAGGGATTGCTCCCTTGGGTGATTTTTTTTTCCTAAAGAAAGAGGGATTTTTTTTCCTAAAGAAAGAGGAACATAAATTTAGTCTCATTCAGAATCTGTCATCTTCATTGGGTTTCAGGGTTAATGATCTTCTAGGTCCAGCTCAGTGCTCAGGAAAGTATGCTTCTTTTGTTCAAAGTATAGATCTTCAGCATTGTGGTATGGACTCTCTAAGGGCTAAGCGAATATTGAAGCAGCCTTTCACCTTTTACTGATTCATCCAAAATTCTTTCTTTCATCTTTTGGAATTCAAGTTTAATTCACAATGCGTTTTTGATAACTGCATGCTTAAGGACTGCTCAGTACCTTGTTCTTATTTTGAGGCTTGTGCTTCATTTTTTTTCATGGGTTGCAACATCATAATTCATTATTTATTTAGATGATTTCCTTTCTGTAGGTCCAGCTGGTTGTCAGCATTTAGTTGTCACCTTTGAAAGGCTTAACAAAGGAATGGCAATCCTTTAAGCTGCTGAGAAATCAGCCAACCTTTAGACTATGCTCACATTTTAGGAATTGAGCTGGATTCTGAACATATACTGTCATGTTTGCCTTTGGATAATGTTCAGAAGTTGGTTCAAGCTATTGATTTGGTTTGTTCTGCCTATAAATTAACGTTACATTGGTTTTGGTCCCTACGGTTTTTATATGACTTGCAGGTTTGACTAAAGGAATTGCTAGGAAACTTTTATCAGAGTATCTCAGCAAGTTAAGGTTGAGCTAGGCATTTGGCATTCCTTTTTACATGGTTTGAATAGTGTCAATGTTTGGTAAGCTCTGCTTTTATTCATTTGGGATTTATAATTATTCACGGATGCTTCAGAGGCTATGGGTTTTGATATTTATTTTAATGGGGCTTGGTCAGTGAAAGCTTGACCCCAGTGGTGGGTATTTAAGGGTTGGAGGAACAATATAATCTTTCTCAAGCTTTTTCTGGTTTTAGCAGTTTTTCCATTTGGCAGGATAAATTGTTCAGTAGAACGTTGTGATGTGCTTGGTTAACATGCAAATAGTAGGAGCAATTAATTCTCACTCCGCAAAATGTCCTTTAGTTGTAGAGGTTGTTGCAACTTGTAATTTTACATTGTTTTCACTTAAATGTTTTAGTTGATGGCTAAGCATGTCACGAGTCTGCACAATGATATTGCTGATTCATTATCTTGATTTCAGTGGTCCCATTTTCAGTTGAGTGCTCTGGGAGTGGACATTTTCACAACAAATATGCCGAAAGAATCGTGGAACATCATTCTCCAGTGATTTGGAACTCTTGAACATTTCTTGCCATCGAAAATTTTGAAAGCTGATGACGAGAGATGGATATTGTTTATGTCCTTTCATTCTCTACATTTTTTTTAATGCTGATGTTATAGATTTTATATTATATGCTAAAGAGATTAATTATCTTGGTATTCTTTGTTGCATTAGCTAGTGTGGCCTTTTACTTAAAGCTGTATGGTTTTCTGATCCCATATATAAGTTATTATTTGTTAACATTCAAGTTGACTAACAAGGCAACCACACTATTTTATCCATTTTTTTTAAGTCATGGAGCTTCTAGATTAACTTCTAATGGGTAATCCACAGTATTTTACCAGCACTTTGGAGCGAGTAATTAGAAAAACTGTATATTGTATACCACCAATCAGTGACAGCCCAAAATGTAAATATTATCCCTATAAATAGCTAGGCTGAACTGGCATAACTGGTCAGTGGTCATGCCATCTGCCATAGTCCCTTGGCACTAGTTTGAAGGGCATTGCAGAAAAAAGTCAGTGAGCTAATTATATTCTACCTCTAGAAGATGTAGAATAAGTAACAGCACCAAGTAACCTCCAAAGATGAACCATTTATTCAATGAACATAGTATAATGCATAAATGTACCAAAGAGATCTGCTGTGTCCAGCATTGTGAATTTACAGTACCTGGTTGTGTAAATGCCAAGTTTGATAGTCATTTTCATTGCACTTCCTTCCGAAGATAGACTTGTAGTCCACTTTCACCAGCTGCCATTCTGAGCGGAGACTGAAGTGTCCAAACACTCTGGGCATGGAAGAGAGAGTCAATTAGCTGCTAGATTGTTAGCATCATTACTCTTCAAGCAAGCAGGATCAGAAACACAATTCTAGGTGAATGAGCCTAGTGAAGGCCATTATTATCCCAAAATGAAATACCCACTATGTCCTGCTGTCAGGACCCTATAGTACTGATCTTGTAGATACATTGCTATACTAAAATAAAACAAATAAACAAAACTAAAATAAAACAAATAAACAAATAAAATTGTCCTTGTTTCTTTTCATACCAGTAATTACAAATCACACATTTCATATATACTGTTGGTATCAAATAAATTACAATGGATTCTTCTTTTAGCAAAATTATTTTTATTAAAAATTCACTATCTCATTCCTCAATTATCTATGCCTGAACAATGTAAAAAGCTATAATGGACCGAGGTATCAAGAATATAGGCAACCCATTGCATCACTTACTGTATTTTGTTAGGATGCAATTGTATGTAGCAAACAAAACTGTAGCAAATTCAGTAAGATGTTAAAGCAAACAAAATAATTCATATCTTAGTTTTCTTTTTTATTTCATTGATAAAGAGTAATGTTTAAGTATAAGCTCCTATACAAATAATATAGAAAGATCTTGGAGTAAAAACGAGCAACACAAACGTCCAAGAAAATCTGCTTGCACATAAGCTGACAAGTCTGAATCAAATGCAAAGTAATGAATATTTGAATAAGTGACCATAATAAGTACAGCACAGATTGCACATGGACTATGTGGCTGAATATTTAAGTGTGCTGGATTATTTTAATTTATTTATTTCACCATTTATATGCTGCCTATTCACAGCTCTAGGCAGCTTTCAAAAATTCACATTCATAAAATTTAAAACAAACTATCATAAAAGACATTGCTAATGTAACATACTTAAGCTTTAATGCAGTAAAATCATAAGGGACTGCATTCATTCTTCCATTCACTACTCTCTGAAGGCATGCTTATAAGTCAAAGCTAAATGGAAAAAATGTTTCTTAAGCATCTTTTTAAAAGTTATTGAACATTCGGTTATATGCAGTTCCATTGGCAACACATTCCATAAAGTGGGTCCAGCAACAACAGTTTTTCTCTGATATCAACAAACCTTATTTGTCGGAAAGAAGGTATCTCAAGTAGACCCCTATGAGAGAAACAGAGTGCTCGTGTTGGATTATAAATATGTAGTTGTTGATTGAGCCACAGTAAGGAATCAATCTTCTTCATTTTATAACTCAATAAGGTCACCTTTAATAGAATATGTTTTCGGATTGGCAGCCAATGAAGATCATGGAAAACTAAAGTAATATGAACAGTTCTCGGTAGGCTAGAAATAAATCTCGCTGCAAAATTCTGCAGTACCTGGAGGGCTTGGAAGGCTGACTTTGGTATCCCAAGCAGCAAAGTGTTATGACTGTCGGCCGCAGCTGCCTGCAGTCAACCCAACTCACATCCTGCCATGCCTGGCCCTCCACTCCAGAGGAACTTGCGGCTCTGGCCAGCCATTGTCGCCGCACTACTCCTGATCCTCCTTGCTCCGCATGGTGGCTGGGCCGCTGCCGGCCCACGCTCCGACTCCAGGCCTGCCTAGGCACCGCACGCGCAATCCCTTCTCTATTTAAAGGACCATTGGCGGGAATCTCTGGGCCATCCCCAACTGATGACATCATCACCTTGGGATATTTAAGCACCTCCTTTGGCCTATGCAAACTGACTTGGCAACGAGTTCCTTTGCCTCACTGGTGCTTGTTCCTGCATCTCCGGACCAGTTGGTTCCTGCCTTGGATCTCTACCAGCTGATCTGGACTCTGGCTCGGGTACCCACTCCTCGGGGGCCTGTTTGCGCTTTCTTCGGGAGACCTGGTCTCCAGGCTTCCCCACTCCTTGGGGAAGCTCCTGCGCTCCTCACCAGAGATCCTGCCGACTCGCTTCTCCGCTCCTTGGGGTTGCCTCAGCACTGCCTTTCAGAGATCTCATCTCTATGCTCCCTACTCCTCGGGGCAGCCTTCTCCTTACTACCCTGGAGACTTTGACTCTACGCTACCACTCGCCTCAGGGCAGCCTTCATGTCATTTCATCTGAAACTTCGACTCTCTACACTTCCCCGCTCCTCGGGGAGTCTCCATATCTGTTCACCAGTTGCTTTACTCTACTCTCCCTGCTCCTCGGGGCAGCTACATCACTGCATCAGGGACTTAACTCTGTGCTTCCCCGCTCCTCGGGGCAGCCCTACGTCATCACCAGAGACTCTGTTGCTGTGCTGTCCCGCCCCTTGGGACAGTCTCCGCATAACTCCTTCAGAGATCCGGTCTCCACGCTCCCTGCTGCCTGCCCAGCGCACCTCTGCCTTGGAGCTTCCTTCCCTGGTACATCTTACCTTCAGCCCTGCCTATAGTACTGTGACTCTTTCGGAATGTGCTTTTCCATCCCGCTCCTCGGGGTGCTTCACAGTATATCTCAGTGCAGGCACATGGCAGTGACGCAGAACGTTCTTACTCTACTGAACTATAGTCGTGTCCCTGCTGCAGCTGACCTCGCCTCCCGATGGTGAGGACCTGTGGGCTCATCCCCTCTCAGGTAGCATCAAGCTCCATCTCGGGCCAAGGGTTCACAAAACCCATGAATCCTAATACAAAGAGTTATAATAATCAAGGGTAGAGAATAACATCGCCAGGACTACGGTACAAAATTAATTTGGTTCGATTAGGGATCGAAGTAGTTTAAGTAAACATAGATTAAAATAGCCGGCTTTTATAACTGCTTTAAGTTGTGAATGCATATTTAGATTCGTATTTAAAATAACACTAAGGTTTTACATGCATGAAGCAATTGGAAACTTCTGATTTTGCAATGAAAATGAAGAGGGTATCTCCAGCATCCAGTTTCTTTGAAGTACCATGATTTCAGTTTTACTTAGGTTCAACATTTGCCTATTACAAGTCATCTATCAATGAATAGCAGACAAACAGACACCATTGCAAATGTCTCAGACCAAGTTTTTGATACTGGTATAAAAACACTGAATATTGTCTGCATAAAGATGGTATCCCGAACAGATCCCAGCCAATAGTTTACCTAAAGGAGCCATGTAGATGTTAAAACAGGTGGAAGAAATTGCTGAGCCCTGTGGGACAACTGTCTTTAGTGTCTGCCAGGAGGACTGTTCAGATGAAAAATGAACATGCTGAGTTCTATCTCTTAGATACAGTGAGAGCCAGCTAAGAACCACCCCACCAATCCCACTCTCTCTTAACTTGTTCTCTAGATGAAGTGATCAATGGTGTCCAACATAGCAGAGACATCAAAACAGACCAATACATAACTAGAACTATTATCAAAACCATGCTGGATGACATCAAGGCAAGAAATTAATCAAATGTTGGTACTTAAGGACTTCTGAGAACCAAATTGATATTGGTGAAGAAATTTGTCTAACTGTCTCAACACTGCACACTCAATGATCTTAGCTACAAAGGAAAGTGAAGAGATGAGTCGGTAATTCATAAGATCTTTTGGGTCCAAATCTGGCTTCTTCAAAAGGGGTTGAATTGCAACACCTTTCATGGACGATGGTATAACACCCTCAGCCAATAAAGATTGACAATTTTAGACGTAACAGGAAAGACTATCCCTTAAATCCTTCAAAGGTGAATTTTAAGAACCCTATGTGCTCAAGTGCTTGGGAGATCCACGCAAAAGTCACGTGAGTACACGCATATCTCTCGGTACGCGCACAAAAATGTTTTTTCTTAAAAAAGGACGGGGAGTGGGCATGGGCATTCCAGGATTTTTTAATGAAATCTGCGTGTAAATACTTATGCGCACAAACGCGTACCGGGGTCCCCTACTGCATAACTTTACTTCTGCTATGGATGGCGTGTAAGTTGTTAAATAAAAAAATCTAGCTAGTCAGTAGGGTATTAAGGGTCGGAGCTAACAGGGTAAAAGGGAGGCTATTTAGCTGGGGGGGGGGGGGCGGTTAGGAAGTCCTATCCTTTACCCGGGCAAACTGGGAATGAACTGGGGAAAGTGGCAATTGGGTCGGCGCGTGTCTCTTAAAATCCCCCCACTTTACACAGTAGAGGCGGCATTTCCACATGTGTGTGCATCCATATAAAATTGTGCACATATGTACAAGCGTAAAGCCTTTTTTTTATATCATGTGCGCATATACACGCGTTTATTAGAAAATGGATGCGTCCATTAGCGCGCACCAGCATACGTACGTATATGTGCGCCCACGTGGCTGTTTAAAAATAGATGGATGACATGGGTTGAGGGGACAGAAAGCGGGGTTCATTGATTCACTGATTTGGATGATTTCAGTAGAGGCCATGGGTTGAGACGTAGTCCATATAGGTACACTAATTTCAGAAAAATTAAGTGATAAACTATAAGAAACAGGGAGCAATGAACAAATTGTGGGGACCTTACCTGTAAAGTGACACCTAAATTGTTCACATTGCAATATAAGAGGACAAGAATTAAGAGCATTTTTATTATACGATGTGGGTGTTACTAAATTTTAAAAAATGCAACAGAGTGGAGACTGCTAATGCAGGTAATCTTTGAAAATGGTGCCAGCCTTGGTCTCTCTTTTCTTAGCATTTGAAGGGGAAGCTGCTCTCTCCTTCTGCACGAATAATACTTGAAAATGAGATAATTTAACAATTGAAAGAATTCTTTTGAGACACTCGATTAGTGTTGGTTTACATGAGAGACCTAGCTTTCCAGTTTCATATAATAATGAGCCTTCAAAGGACACTGAACATACTCTCGAGGAGATACGTTTTATTTTTATATGCATTTACAATTTTTTTAAATTGTGACCAATGATTATAATCCAACGCACTTATATATATCAGCCACATAGTCCATGTGCAATCTGTGTTGTATTTATGATGGTCACTTATTCATTACTTTGCATTTGATACAGTCTTGTCAGTTTATGTGCAAGTAAAGTTTATGCTCGGCATCAATGTCTGAGGACAACCTTTGAAGAATACCAACAGAATGAGAGATCCAAGCATGCTAGTAGACGCTCTTTCTCAGTTACTTGGAGACAAATGCAACTTATGAAAATCTGTAGGTTGCCCATGACTCCATTGAAGATCTCTAAAATGAATCAAAGTAGTTCCCAAAATTAGTAGAGAGGATGTAACACTATAAGAAATTGTTATCACATGCGATATATTAAGTGGTTCTAGGAAGAAACAATTTAGTAACTGGAGAGCATTTGTAAAATGTCAATCAAATTAAAACCACAATTATTTTTACTGCAGGTAATAAAGAAGGAGAAAGTGGGTAGATTGAATGGTTGGTTTTACAAATAATTCTAGAAACCAAATATATACTAACTAGAAACTGGAGAGCCTCCCCTCCCCCACCCCCCACAGACCCCCCCCCCCCCATGCCGCTCATCAGTTTTTAAGGAATGAATGAAGAAGGTCTACGTTATGATGGTTTATGAAAATATTATATGCTCATTAAAAGGGAAGAATGAAGCTTTCATAAAGGACATATTAGAGAATGTGAAGAGTTAAATGAAGGTGCTGCCTAATCCTTGGAAAGCAGAGTTTTTAAAAGTGTGGGCTTTTGTTTGTATTTTACATTCTGTTTTAATTTCAACATGGTTATTTCTCTTCAGGATCCAGTGCATTACAGAAAATAATCTACTCCTTGGGGAGTAGTAAAAGAAAAGAGATACAATGCTGATAATGTCATTTGTGTTAATGTGCACATGGATATTAAGTGGAAAAAAATGTTTCAATAAAACTGAAGGGACAAAATAAAAGAAGTTAACAAGGTAATCGCTGCAGGGAGTATAAAAATGGATTGGAAACCTCATTATTTTTCGGTTGAAAAACAGATCTAGAGGCTATGATTCCTCTGTATCATCATCATTAAGTATCATTCTTGATACAAAGACTGTCAAAAGTGGTCTACTCTCTTGCAACACCGCGTGGCAGGAACAGCCTTTCCAAGTTGCTTCATCTTAATTCCTATCTAGCTAGAGACTCATCTTTTGAGATTGCTTTTAAATCCAGGAACCCTGACTCTTCCTGATTTTGACCCTCTCACATTAAACATGCATCCGTTAATCTATGTATTTATTACTGAACTTATATACCACAAACTTCCAATTTAGTGTTCATTGTAGTTTAATGAAAAACATACGTAAAATACAAATAAAACATAACATCAACATCACATATAAAATACTTCATAAACTGAACAACAGAACTTTACCCAAATGCCTCTCAGAAAGGCAACGCCTTCACCCCCTTTCTAAACATGTTGAAATCTATTGCCTGTCTCAGATGCAATGGTAAAGCATTCCAGCATGTTGGGGCCACATTTGAGAAAGCTCTATCCTGCAGTCTTTGTGCTTTCTAATCTCTACCCATAGGTAACTGCAAGAAGTACATATTTTTTGAATGAAGAGTACATATGGGACTAACTGGTTGCATGCATAAAGCTAATATAGCTAGGTGGAGGAAATCTTTTAAAACAACATGGAATATGGCAATATTGTGAGATAAACAATGTTTAATACATGTTAAATGCTGCTTAATGCGTGTTATCGCCATATCATGGCTTAGTAAATAGTGATAGTAAATTTAAAGCAAGCGCATGGGTGACCATACATACGCGTATGTGCATGCGAGTGCACATAGGCTGGAATTTAAAAGTGTGCACGCAATTATGCGTATATGATTTAAAATACTCCTATCGCGCGCGTATGTGGGCTCCTAATTTTAAGCGGTTACTTGAGCAAATGTAATTCGCGTATCTTCCTTGGGACTTTGTCGGCTTTCACGCACACAGGTTAGCGGATTTAAAACATGCTCGCATGAAGGACATTCCCAGTTTTACTAATTAGTTCACCAGTTTGCCCAGTCAGTCTCGAAGTCTTCCAGATCCTTCTGTTTCTTCACCCTGAACTCCCCTTGGTTTACCCAGACCACTCACCCAGTCATTTTAGGCCTAAAAAGAGATTTAAGCAGACTGTGAGAAGTGAGAAGTAAACATGCGCGGCTAACAGCCCATAGCACTCTGCAACTGCCGGGCCTAAAATACGGATTTATGCGCATAATTGTTGGCCCCTCCCCAGAATGCTCCTGACATGCCCCCAACTCCTGCCGGCCCCTGGAACCCAAAGGCCCAACCCGCAGGAAACAGGGCTGCTATAGGTGAAACTCCAGTCCAGACCCAGCCCGGGGCACGTTCGCCAGCTGTCAGCATGGGCCTGGCAGCTGTTTTAACCATGCCACAGCACTAGGGTCCACTATCCTTACAGGAAACTATGGTCATTTTGTTGTGGAAGGAAAGTTTCTACCAAGAGAGAGGTTTTCCTCATTGTCCAGGCTGGGTTTGTGGAAAACAACATGAATTGTAGGTGAAGTTGTTCATTATTCATGATAGTGATGTAAATTCAAGGCAAACCTAGCACCACAAACATAGAATTGCCATTTTGCTGAAATCTGCTTAATTGTGGAAAACCAGAACAGAAGGCCAACTTGAACACAATCATACCATTTACCTCAATATAGTGATGTGCAGCATTTAGCTTGTGGGCAGTAAAAAAAAAACCCAAAAACTGCTGGCAATCCATGGGCCCTGTGGCAACAGGCAGCCAGTCCACCAGATCACAATGGATTGCAGAAGGTTTTGTATTAAATGACTTTATGACCCTGAATGTTGTAAAATTAGAGTTCATTTCTACAGTTAATTAAAAAAAAAAAACAAAAAAAACTGGCTTCATTAAACATCAGTCTGTCCAACAATGAACTGTGACACATCTGCGGTCTGACAGTGAACATGGCAAAGGTAACCATGACATCATCAGGCACAGGAAGTGCTACTGGATTACACTACGCTATCTTTGCAGGGCGGAGTGTGACCAGCCATATTGGAATGCCTTCTTTGCAGGCTGTGATCATTTTGTTTGAACCAGAGCTTGTGAGACCACACAGGATCCTTCTTCAGATGTGAATTCAGTGCAAATCTTTGGTTTTAAAAATTAAGAGGATAAGTTTTCAGA
Organism: Rhinatrema bivittatum; assembly: GCF_901001135.1. NCBI lineage: Eukaryota > Metazoa > Chordata > Amphibia > Gymnophiona > Rhinatrematidae > Rhinatrema > Rhinatrema bivittatum. The sequence goes on along the minus strand of NC_042621.1, from coordinate 281,546,002 downwards.
GATATCCATGCGGCCTCATACACTGTAGGTGCTTATGTGGCCATGCAGAGATCTACAGTGTTATATATCCTGGGCGTATCAGGTACACGCAGATTATAAAATACGCATGTCTACCCCCTAACATACACGAGCATGTTTGCTTACTTGCAAACCTCTGCAGTGCACCGAAAGTGCACACTTTTCTTCCCTATTTTATTTATTTATAACTTTTATATACCGAGGTTCAATTAACAAGATTAATTATCATTTCGGTTTACATTACAACCAGCAAAATTAACAGAGACAAAGTCTTGTTTTACAAAGAACAGGGTAGAAATAACCTGGATAAACAATGAACAGGGTAGAAATAATTTGGAACAACATATTCTGGATAAACATAAAGTGGGTGAAGCAAGTATAGAGAATAGGGTCTGTATAACTTTTATTTTAACAACATACACGAATTTTACGTATGAAAAAAAGTGTGATTTGTTTGTGTTAAACCCTGTATACGCACGGAAGCAGGGGTATTTTAAAACAAGTGCGTGTTACTGAAATCTCCAGCTTGCTGAAACCTCCACCACCTCATCCAGTCACTGACTGGGAAATCCAAACCTTCCTAACTCTGAACTCCGCCGGCTCCTCTAGACCTCCCACCCAACCAATAATAACCAACAAACGAGTCTGATATCAATTGCGCAAGATAATTAGCGGGTGTAAAATTACATAAATAAGTTGCCAAATGTGCGTGCGTAGGTCTCTTATAAAATAGCCACTTGTGTGCACGCCTATTGGTCCTGCCCCAGAACCCCAGACGGCTCCTTTTTTTTCACGTGTGAATGTGCGTGTGAGACTGAAAGTACGCATTTTTACACGCATATATGCATAAATGTTTGGAGAACGCGCCCATAAATTCTTATGGAGACAGTTCAGAATGACCAATGACTACGTTTCTCCGACGTCTTTTTGAACCTTTCTGTGCACCAAATGGGATATTTCAAAACAATATTTTAATTTTACCCTTTAAAAAATAACTTAATGTCAATCACTGCGGATGCAGAATATTCAAAATCACATAATTACATCCACTTTAGTAAAATATTCCAAGCAGTTTTAATTAGCAGGTGCAGAACTATTTAGGCATAGGCACTCATCCCCCACAGTACTGTAAACGGCTGCACAACTCTGGCCCTTTTCCTTCAATAATAAAACTTACTGTCAAACAAAATCAACTCCCCCCTACTGTTTCACTCCATAACTCCCCATATTATCCTTTGCTCCTTTATTGCATCCTGGGCAGAAAGCAAACCTTCTCATACAGGGAGTGCTTCGGGAAGTGGTAAGAAAAGGATTAACCTGGTGAGAGACTATTTCATTCAGCAACAGGCAAAAAAAAAAAGTTTGCTGGACAGACTGGATGGAGCATTTGGTGCTTTCTGCTGTCATTACTGTGACGGTGTTACATTATTCCCACAATAGTTAGATGCCAGTTGCTAGATGAAATGGTCTCTCACCAGGGTTAAGCCTTTTCCTACCACTGCCTGAAACACTCCCTCTATGTATGAGAAGATTTGTTGTTTGCACAGTGCCCAACAAGCTCCCCCCAATCTCCTTTCAATTCCAGCTCAGTTGGAACCAGTGATAGGATACTGGCATCATGAGCTTTCACTTCCCTTTCGCCAACGTCGCAACACCCATATAACCCCCATCTTCTGAAGTCACTGCATTGGCTCCCTGTCCATTCCCGCCTACAGTTCAGCCTCCTCTTAATCACCTACGAGTGCCTTCACTCTGCAGCGTCTCACTGCCTCTCCTCTCGCTCTCCACCCCCTCCTCCTGCACGCAGCTCATCAGACAAGTCACTCTATTGATGCCGTTCTCCTCTACTTCTACTGCCAATTCCCATGTGCTGGGAATAGACTTCCCGAACTGGTGCAACATACTCCCTTCTCTCACCTTGTTCTAACAAGAGGAGTTGATTTGTATTCTGCAGTCTCTGCTAGCTGCATTGTTCAAATAACTCCTTTTTCATCACTTTTAAGGGCTAAAATTCTTTACTGATGTCAATTTTACAACCTCTGAATGTGTCCGTAACAACACACCTCTAACCCCAACCCACCTCCCGAAAACTCACCCCCGAATCAAAATGCCCCCCTTACAATAGTCCGTATATTGAGTGTCAGGCTGAGCCTTATGAAGAGGTGTGCTCTCTTTCTCTCCCTCTCCCCCCCCCTCCCCCAATGTTCACCAGACACCTACTGAGGAACTGTAGCAAAGTTTTGTGCGTAACATACGCACGCTGGCTAAGGAAAATTAGGTGGTAGGCGTGTTAGTGCTGGCCCTGCGTGTACATCAATGTACGAGCGCCCTTCCCGGCTATTTAAAATCCACGTAACTTACACGCGTACGAGGCTGTTTTTGCGTGGTCAGGGCTTTTAAAATCTACTTCATAGCGCACACATACGCTGGCGAAATTAATTATAACAAAGGGGTGAAGTTAGGGCTTGTTGGAGGCGTTCCAGGGCAGGCCCAACAGTTACACACGGAAATCTGTATTTTAAATCTGGTAGCCCCAGCGCGCAGCGGGCTTATAGCTGCGCATGTTTACCTCTGCTGTTGATGAGTTATAAGTTCGCGTAAATTTCTGTTAAGGCCTAATATGACTGGCTAAGGGGGTCTGAGTTAACTGGAGGGAGTGAAGGCTGAAGAACCAGAGGGGGTCAGGATGACCTCAAGATGGGCTGAGTGAAATAGTGGACTAATTGATAAAACCGGGAATGTCCTTCACGCAAGCATGCTTGAAAACCTGCTTACCTGAGTGTGTTGAAGCCGAAAAAGCCCAAAAGAAGATAAGGTGAAGTACGGTTGCTCGAGGAAAGGCTTAAAATCTGGAACACTCATATGCGCGATAGGCGTATTTGAAATTATACAAATGCAACCGTGTGTACGATTTAAAAATTTCAGCATATTTCCGCTCATGCACCATATTTGGTGCATCTGTGCACTCATTTTAAAGTCCCTAGGTAGATGTTGCTTATTCCCTCAAAAGTAAGGCCTACAAGAACAGTTTCACTCCCTAAGGGAAAAAAATGGGCCCTCTCCATCCATCACAAACTTTTCAATGTTTTTCCAGTACTGTTGAATGTGAATATACTTCCCCAGCAATTCAGTAAAGTGGCCGCTACTGTTTTACACTTCCAGCAGGTAAATTAGGATCCAAAAACCTCATCTTAAACTCTCTGGCAGGGGTGATATACTATCTGTGTAATATTCTGAATTGTATTTCTTTGCGCATCACTGGCATGTTGCCTTCACAAAAATGATTTATTGCTGTTTGAAAGTCTTCTGAAACTACTTCAAACCCTAATAAATTTGTCCAAGCATGAGCCAGAGCTGTTTGTGTCTCTTCTACTTTCTTATCTAGTATAAATTTACAGCAAATTAGGAGTGAATAATGTTTCTTTAGCTTTTCCTGAATACATTTATCTTGTTCATTGGTCATAAATTCTTGTACATTTAGTGGTGAATTTTCAAAATTTTACACACATACCAATTATCTAATCTAGGTGTCAAAGTGGATAACACATTGAAATCGTCAGCTCAGTGTGCTGCGGCAGTCAAAAAAGCAAACAATGTTAGAAATTATTAGGAAGGGAATGGCAAATGTATTTATTTATTTATTTAGTGCTTTTCTATACCGACATTCATGGTACAGATCATATCATATCGGTTTACACGGAACATAGGGGAAATAACATTAACATAACCAAGAAGACGCGAAAGTTACAATAAAACAGGGGTACTCAAGCTGGGAAGAAGAGGAGCCAATGGCGGAGGAAACTCAGAACTAAACAATATCAATACAACCAAAACAAAACAATATTTACAGTAGCGGTAAAGGGGGTGCGATGACTGGAGGGCCTTGGAGTGTGCCTGTAGCTGGGGGGGGGGGGGGGGGGGTGCGTGTCCCAGATTAGGGGAAGGCTTGTTGGAATAGCCAAGTCTTCACTTTTTTTCTGAATGTTAATAGACAGGGTTCTTGTCTGAGGTCAGGGGGCATAGCATTCCAAATGGTTGACGCTGCTGTCGAGAAGGCTCTCTCTTTGGTGGCTGAGTGGAGTGTGAGTGTGGATTTGGCTTGGGGGGGGGGGGGGGGTGAAGCGATCCCCTGTAGGCTTCTCTGATGGGTCTTGGAGACGTGTGGAGAGTGAGTGGGTATTGGATATCGATAGGGGTTTGATTGTGTAAACGGATCTGTGAATGATGGTTAGACATTTGTGTAAGATTCTGAAGCTTACAGGGAGCAAGTGCAGACGGTCGCCCGTATGACATAGTGAGGGCAAAGGTAGCGCCGGTGGCCCTGTCACATAAGGGCAAAGGGCCACCGGCGCCATTTCTCTTATCGCAGCCATGGCCAGAGAGCTGGAGATCGCGCCAGGACCCTCCCCCCCCCACTGGACCCCAGGTAATTTAAAACATTTTGGGGGGTTCGGGAGGGTGGGGGATTTGTTTTAAAGGTTCGGGGTGGGTTTTAGGGTTGTTTTGGTGTGCCGGATTTCCCGCCCTCCCCCGATTTACGATTTTTAACGATTTAAAAAAAAAAAAAAACAAAAAACCACGACGATCAGATTTCCCTACACCCCCAGCCAAAATCGATCGTTAAGACGATCGATCACACGATTCACACCCCTACTGTTAGCTGCTGAGGGCCTAATGCAAGGCTCCATGCAGGCTGTAATGAATTCCAACCCCATACCTCAGAATGTCAGAAAAACGTTCATGTGAGCCAAACTTCCTCTAGTTCTCCTTCCTCCTCATGGATGCATCCTTCCACTTACTCATAGAAACATAGAAATGATGGCAGAAAAGGACCAAATGGTCCATCCAATCTGCCCAACAAGCTTAAGGTAGTATCTGCTGTGCCGTGTAGGTTACTCCCATGCTTATCAGTTTCCAAGACCGTAAAAGTCAGGGCCCTCGTTGGTTGCTGCTTGAATCCAATTTCCCGTTAACCCCATGTTTATCACTTTCCCCACACCATACAGGTCAGGACCCTCATTTGTTGCTGTTCAAATCCAATTCCCACTTTCCCTCTGCCGTTGAAGCAGAGAGCCATGATGGAGTTCCATCAAGAGTATGAAGGCTTATTGGTTAAGGGTAGTAACCACCACACCAGCAAATTACCCCCTTGCATTCCTTTGTTCATTTGCATCCTCTAGCCTTTAGGGATCCACAGGGTTTATCCAATGCCCCTTTCAATTCTTTCACTGTTTTCATCTTTACTTTTCCATCATTCACCCTCTATGTGAACAAATATTTTCTGATGTTGGTTCTGAGTTGTCCCCCTTGGAGTTTCATTTTGTGACCCCTAGTTTTACTGATTTCTTTCCAATGGAAATGGCTTGTCGAAGGTGCATCATTAAAACTTTCACGTATTTGAAGGTCTGTAACATATCTCCCCTGCACCTCCTCTCTTCCAGGGTATACATATTCAGATCCTTCAGTCTTTTCTCATAGGTCTTCTCATACAAACCTTGCACCATTTTGGTCGCTCTTCTCTGGACTGCCTCCATCTTGACTTTGTTCCTTTTGAGATATGGACTCTGGAATTGAAGACAGTACTTCAAGCGAGGCCTCACCAAGGACTTGTACAGCAGCATAACATCATAAGAAGTTACCTTGCTATACTGGGTCAGATTGAGGGTCCATCAAGCCCAGCATCCTGTCTCCAACAGTGGCCAGTCTAAGATACAAGTACCTGGCAATACAAAACATTAAATAGATCTCATGCTATTAATGTTGGCAAAAAAGTGGCTATTCCCTAAGGGGTTGACTTTTCCCTCCCAGTTTGCTCCAAAGCAATATGAGATGAGACTGAAGGACCTTGATATGTAAGAGAGAAGAGACAGAGGAGATATGATCCAGCCCTTAAATACCTGAAAGGAATTAATAATTAAGGAGCGGACTGGGAAGGAACTTCCCTAACCCTACTCTTCCTCCCTCTTCTCTCTCCTCCCCAACCCCTAAACCTACCCTACCTATCCCCAATCTTTTTGTTTTGAAACGTACTGTTCCTCCGGAGCAGACGTAAACTCTGCATGCTGACTGGCTGCTGGTGCACACTTCCCCAGGACAACATCTAATAGTTTAAGAACTTTAGGGCCTATAAGGGTTAAACAGGCCCCGGGGAGCAGGCAGAAACTAATCTTATGCCAAGACCTGTTATGTTTAAGGACTATGCATTACCTGAAGGTAAGGTGAGCTGCAATGATTGTTTTGATTTTGGCTTTTCCACTGTAAATAAACTTCACCAAAGGAACAGCCAGAATCTGCCTCCATAATTCTCTGTTTCCAAACCTTTATCGCCCAAGGTACCACATATGGTGGCAGAAATGGGATTTCTTGCTTAATCGGGAAGCACAGACAAGAGCCCACAGCTGCAGCAGTAGAACCCCCCCCCCCAAAAAAAAAAAAAAGCAGAGTTTTTTCTGTTTTTCCTGGGGTCTCCCAGTTCCACCCAGCCAGTCTTCGCACAACAGGCCAAGCTTGTGTAGTTAGGGGCCAAGAAGTGAGTAAGGGCCAGGCATTAGGTTTTTAAAAATGTTTTCCCCTCTCCTTTCCCTGGAGAGGTACATAGTTTGGAGGCAGCTCAGTAAGCAGAGAAGATGGTGCAAGTGATCCAGATCCTTAGATCAGGGCAGCAACAATTACAGAATGTCCTGAAAATGCAAATTAAACAGTAGCAGCATTGCAAGAGCAAGTGGTGCAGCAGCATATGGTGCTAACCCAGATTGTACAAGGCCTATTATCAGGTCCAGACCATGCCTGAGTCACCATGGTTCCCAGACCAGTCACTTGACCCAGACAGAGGACAGTGACTCCTAGGAGACAGAGGTCTCGACAATCAGTAACAACAGTTCCAGCAGGACTTTTCACCTCACCTGTAAACCTCAACCAGACCACCATTTTTCAGCTGTGGAGAAAGAGGCCATTTTGCTAGAGAATGTTCCTGCAGGGAAGATGAGCCAATGGACATTAATTCATGACCCCACACTTTTGTAATTTCATGGAAGTCCCCAACCAGGGATTCTCTACTTTGGTCATTGTGGTTGAGCTGGACTCTGGAATTATGAAAATGCTCGTACGAAGAGAGTTAGTGAAGCAAGTCCAGATTGACTACAACAGCATAGTGACCCTGGCATGCATCCACAGGGACCAACGGGTACAACTAAAGACCCCAATCAGCCAAGACACAACTGAGGTGGGAGTTCTTCCTTGGCTACCCTACTTCATGGTGAAAGGATGGGACAGTCCAAATTTCAAGAGCCTCTGGAACCAGCTCACAACAAGTATGCCTAAAAAGTATATAATAACAGATCCAGCAGCAGGAATCCCAAACTCTTAGTAAGGACAACTTCATCTACATAGAAACATAGAAATGACGGCAGAAGAAGACCAAACGTCCCCATCCAGTCTGCCCAGCAAGCTTTCGCACTTTTTTTTTCTCATACTTATCTGTTACTCTTGGCTCTTAGTAACCTTTTGATTCTATTTCCCTTCCACCCCCGCCATTAATGTAGAGAGCAGTGTTGGAACTGCATCTAACTGAAATAGCTTAATTAGTTAGGGGTATTAACCGCTGCAATAAGCAAGCTACACCCATGCTTAATTGTTTACCCAGACTATGTAATTCAGTCCTTGTTGGTTGACTGTATATAGATCCACTTTTCTTCATTCCCCCTGCTGTTGAAGCAGAGAGCTATGCTGGATATGCGTGAAGTATCAGACTTTATCTACAACAGTAACATAGTAAATGATGGCAGAAAAAGACACAAAGGTCCATCCAGTCTGCCCATCAAGATTTTTTGGGGTACAGTAACTGCTGTTTCATGCAGGTTATCCCCTGTGCCTTCTGTTAAAGGTAGTAGCTGATAAGGATGGGCATTTGGAAGAAACAAACTAAGAAATGAGACAACAATTTCTATTTCCTTTCATTTTATTCTCAAAGTGAAATGATTGAAAATCCAATGAAATTTCATTGGTTTTCATGTTTCATTTTGAAAACAAAAAAGAAAAAAATTTGATTCAGACCCGAAGCAGAGGCCTTGCCTCCTCCCCAAAACACCTCTCGTCTGTCCCCAGAATGCCCCCGACATATCTGGCTAAAGTCTAGCGGGATAACTCATTATCTGATTAGAATTTAGCCAAATAAATCTTTAAATATGCTGGTTTATCCATTTAGATGGATAACTTTTCAGTTATCCATCTAAATGGCTTTTGAATATCGACCGCCTAAGTTTTAGCATTCTAAATGTAGGCATTTTCAGCTGAAAACCGAGAAGCCAATATTCAAAAACAGGTGAGCACCTAAATTTAGGGGTGTAGATGTAGGTCTGCTATTCATTTGCCTTCATTTAGGCCCTAAGGTTATATGCCTTGTTCTGTAAATCGGTGCTAAGCACCTACCTTTCTTTCCCCACCCTAATTCCCCCCCTGCAGCCACCCAAATGTTTAGGGAACTACATTTAAGAGCCTATATTTTGGCACTCAAACCTAGTAAATTCTCAAAAGGGCCAATTTTGATTTAAGCAATCCACAATTGTGATGCCTCATGCTTCCCATCCTTCTCCCCTCTTCTCTTCTCCGCTTACCTACCCCTTCCTCCTTCCATTACCTACCCCATCCCCCCCTCATTTCCTACTTTTCCCATTCAGACTTTCTTGTATTCAGAGCACGAGTTTGTACATACCTTCCTCGTTTTTCGTTTCTATTTTCTTTTTCGTTATTTGAATTAAATTATTTTTTAGTTATTCCTGTTACTTCCTTCTCCATATGCTAGTTGCATATACTTTTGTTTCTCAAATTGTTCTATGTATCATTGTTTCGTTCCAATGTAAACCGGGGTGAAGGCATGTGCTAAACCTCGGTATATAAAAGCTTCAAATAAATAAATAAATAAATAAATAAAATAAATAAATTTATTTATTTAACCTTATTTGTATTCCACCAATCCACAAATCTTAGTGGATAACAACAACACGTATGCAATTTTAGACAAAAATTACAATAGAAATGACATTGAAAGCAAATTAATATTGACAGTACAATTACTAAAACCAACATTCTAGATGCCAAAAAGAAGAGAAGGAGAGAGAGAAAAGCCCCCTCGGGCAACAACTATGAATGTGCTGGTCTTAGAATTTAAGGAGGAAAAGACCGTGAAAAGAAATGTGATTTCAGCATGTTTCTAAATCATAGCAAATCCTTTTCCACCTTAAGAACATAAGAACATAAGAAAATGCCATACTGGGTCAGACCAAGGGTCCATCAAGCCCAGCATCCTGTTTCCAACAGTGGCCAATCCACTGTTGGAACCTGGCAAGTACCCAAAAACTAAGTCTATTCCATGTAACCATTGCTAATGGCAGTGGCTATTCTCTAAGTGAACTTAATAGCGGGTAATGGACTTCTCCTCCAAGAACTTATCCAATCCTTTTTTAAACACAGCTATACTAACTGCACTAACCACATCCCCTGGCAACAAATTCCAGAGTTTAATTGTGCGTTGAGTAAAAAAGAACTTTCTCCGATTAGTTTTAAATGTGCTACATGCTAACTTCATGGAGTGCCCCCTAGTCTTTCTACTATCCGAAAGAGTAAATAACCGATTCACATCTACCCGTTCTAGACCTCTCATGATTTTAAACACCTCTATCATATCCCCCCTCAGCCGTCTCTTCTCCAAACTGAAAAGTCCTAACCTCTTTAGTCTTTCCTCATAGGGGAGTTGTTCCATTCCCCTTATCATTTTGGTAGCCCTTCTCTGTACCTTCTCCTTCGCAATTATATCTTTTTTGAGATGCGGCGACCAGAACTGTACACAGTATTCAAGGTGCGGTCTCACCATGGAGCGATACAGGTAAATTGTTCCACAGGGTGGGTCCCACAGTTTTGAATGTTTGATTCCTTGATTCTGTTAGTTGTGTTTCCCTTAGTGAAGGAATTTCTAGGAGGCACTGGATGGACGAGCGCAATGAACCTCTGGGTTGGAAAGAATGAACTGCCCATATTATGCACGGTGGAACCAAATTATGTTGGGCTTTCAAAACTAAAAATAAAGGCTTTGAATTTTACTCGCCATGAGGCAGGTAACCAGGGTAAAGTAACCAAGATGTGAATACTATGTTCCCGCGAATGGCAGACCAGACCTATCTCCGAAAGTAAGGAGCCTAAACCCTTTGGGGTAGATTTTAAAAATTTGCGCGATCGCGTACTTTTGTTCGCGCACCAGGCGCGAACAAAAGTACGCTGGATTTTATAAGATACGTGCGTATCATAAAATCCGGGGTCGGCGCGCACAAGGGGGTGCACATTTGTGCAACCTGCGCGCGCCGAGCCCAGCGCGCGCTGCCTGTTCCTTTCCTTCGCCCTCCTCGCTCCTCCTTTCCTCGCTCACCTGTTTTTGAATATTGGCTTTCCTTTGCCCTCCTCCCATCTTCCCCTCCCTTCCCCTACCTAACACCCCCCCCCCCCCCGGCCCTATCTAACCCCCCCCTACCTTTGTTGGCAGATTTACGCCTGCTAAAAGCAGACGTAAATCTGCGCGCACCAGCGGGCTGCTGGCGCGCCATCACCCAACTCGGGGGCTGGTCCGGAGGCCTCGACCACGCCCCCGGGCCCGCCCCCGAAATGCCGCGTCATTTTGGGAACACCCCGACACGCCCCCTCCCCGCCCCTTTTACGAAGCCCCGGGACATATGCGCGTCCCGGGGCTCTGTGCGTGCCGGCGGCCTATGCAAAATAGGTGCGCCGGCGCGCGTAAATCCAGCCGGATTTACGCGAGCAGGGCATTTAAAATCCGCCCCTTTGAAAATTGGCTTCTTAAGATTCTAAGTTTGGCTTAAAATAGGCATCTAACTGAAAGAGCTAAACTGGGTGCTTTAATTTAGGGGCTCATAGTTTTTTTTTAATATCAGTCTCATTAATTTTACTCAACATCAGTTCCACATTTACACACAGACAGAAACATTTTTTTGTTAGCACAAGACACAGGTTACACTGCAATTTCTTATGGCTTTACAGTGCTTGTTATCCCCTTCAAAAGAGCCTATGCATAAAAATGAAAGTTACCGACAGTTATCAAATGTATAGGAGAGCTTCATGAACCAGATGTAGAGGAATGCCGAAACTTTCATTTCAGCAGTGAAAAGCTGACAATGTGCCTCGTGAAAATTACATCTCTGAATTTCTTTCCCCAACAACCACAATTAGTCAAGAAAGAGAAAAATACATTAGTATGCCAAATGCATATTATGTTGGGACAGCCACTCTAATTAAAAGATTTCAAAGGAGATCTTTGCATATAATTACTGTAATTTAGATGGAAACAATGCTAAATGTAATTAAAACAAAATGAACTGTTGAGTGTATATATTTTTTAAACTCCTGCAATAACTCTGTGTCATCTAACTTACTATGAAGTGATAATGGCTTAGATAGACTTTACGACACAAATTCTTACTGCTAAGCCTTTTATTCAATGAAATGTGACATTTTCAGGAACAATGGTACTCAGAGATACAAGATATGGAGCACAATGCACAATATGAAGTCTCAAGCATTATGAAGAGAATTTTGTCTGACAACAACATTTGAGTACATTTTCAAAGGCATTTTGGGGTAGATTTTAAAAACTTGCGAGTGAGCACACATGGACACGCAATTTTATAACATGCATGTGTCGGTGTGTGCATGTTATAAAAATCGGGGGTTGGCGTGCACAAGGGGATGCACATTTGTGCAACCTGTGCATGCTGACGCCCACGGTCTTCCGCAGTTCATTCCCAGTCCGCTCCAATTTCCCTACCCCCTATACTAACCTTCCTAGCCCCTTCCCCTAACCTTTCAGCTCCCTAGCCCTATCCTAACCTCCCCCAAATCCTTGTCTTACCATTTGCTCCTGCCTTGGGACAGAAGCAAGTTGCACGCGCCGGCATCCGATCCCCCAGCACAGCGGCAAATGGCGCCTCTATCCATGTCCCGCCCCGCCCCCGGACCGCCTTGCTCCACCCTCTCCCTGCCCCTTTCCTGAGGCCCCGAGACTTACCCGCGTCCCGGAGATTTACGTGCTTGGCTGAGCCTTTGAAAATTGGCTGCACGCTTATCTCCGGGATTTACGCATGTAAAGTTTTGAAAATTTGCCCCTTTGTGCGTAAAAATGCCTTATACACACATATGTTCAACAAATGTGCATACAAGCAATTTTCTAAACACCTCAAGGTACATATTCAGTCACTGTCTGGATAGAAAAGTTATCCAGATAAACTTATCTAGCTAACTTTGGAGGTATATTCAATAGTGCAGCTATTATTGTGTTGCGTCCGTCGGTGCTAGACGGCTTTGCCCCATTTGCCTCACCTTGTTCACGGCTCCTCCCGCATCCCTAGGGAAAATGGCTGCCGCCGCGTCTACAAGCCAACCTCTCCGGCGTCCCCGGAACGGCTATGGTGCTGCCTCCCGCCATGCTCCTCCCAAGGGCCTATTAGAGTGCACGCGCGCATACCACCCACGTCTTTATTCCAGCAATGGCGCGAACCTCGGGGGCGTTCCCCTCTACTGACGTCACGCCATCCGGGTATTTAGCCTGTTCTAAGTTGCTAGCTCGTTGAGTGAGCAAAGGATTGGTTTCGGCTGGTTCTAAGGTACTCTGTCGCCTCCGTGCTGCCGCTGGAAGCTCTCTCTCTGCCCTTTGAGGTATTGCTAACCTGGGTACCTGCTCCTCGGGGGCCCTCTGCTTTATTTCAGGTGCCTTACAGGGATCAGGTACTCGCTCCTCGAGGGCCTGCTCTCCCTGCCTCGGTGCCGCTACCTAACTTCTTCAACCTGGTGAAATCGCATACCAACGGCAACCATCTAGTGAGTAATCTAACCCTCAGTTTATCTCATCCACAGCGCTACCTTGCTGGGAAACCTGTAGCAGTCTCAGGACCCTCTGCCGAGGGTCCTGAGACTGCTACTTCCAGACTACCTCACTACTGCCACCTCTGGTGGTCTTCACCAAGCTGTTTAATAAAAGAACTAAACTCTGTGTTTGTGCGTCTGCATTTAGCCCAGTACTGTGGCACCTCACGGGGCCCCTCCCCGTGGGCGTGGTCATCTGCCACAATACCCAAAAATCCACCCAAACACCGCTTAACCATAACATATTGAATGTAGCCAGATATCTAAAAGTTAGCCAGCTAACTTTAGGTTAGCTCTTTGGCCCAACCAGACTTAGTTGGCTATGACCTAGATTCATCATATAGCTATATTTATTGCGGGGATATGGCACGTTAGCAGCTGCGATAAAAAATGGACATGGATATGCAAACTTTTAACATTCCACATCACATAGTAAAAAATCGTAACACGCAATCATTTTTTGTGTTGCGGGATGCAGTACTGCAGTGTGCAACATATTAGCGTGTCTTGCATCCAAACCTGGAGATATGCACACAAGTCGAGCTGGTACATGCAGAATGGGTTTTCAAAGCTGCCTGAATGCGCGCGTATATCCTGATATGTGTACATGTAAAACATTTCGAGAAAGGGGTGAGGCGTACGCATGCGGAAGGACGCCAATAGATGTCCGGGTATATACTTATGCCAGGGGGCCCTGCCTCTTAACTTTACTATTGCTATGGATGGCATTTAAGTCATAAAAGACAAAATCGAGGTTAGTCAGCGGGCTATTATGGGTTGAGGCTAACAGAGGAAAAGGAAGAGAAATAAACTATGAGGATCTGGAAGTCCAAACCCTAGCCTGGGCAAACTGGGAACAAACTGGTGAAACAGGTAATGGTGTTGGCACGAGTCCCTTTTAGTGTAAAACTTTTAATTAACCAAAGTTACCAAATACACAAACCTTCCAAGTGCAGTGTCTTTTATGCACTCCAAAGGCAAATCAGAAAAACAATAAAACATTTGCAATTTTCACCTTCTTCGTTTCACCCTTGCCCCCCTTGCAGCCCAGAAAAAATTCATGTGACCTTCTATCCTATCCTTAACATGCCCCCATTTACGTGATGGAAGTGGGAGTTGTGTGCACATATGTATCAAATAGGGCACACATGTAGGCGCTTTCAGCCTATTTGATATTATGTGCGCATATACATGCATATTTAATACAATACCCGCAGCCATAACACAGGTGTGTATATGCGCGTATGGTTTCAAATAGGCTGAAAGCACCTACATGTGCGCCCTATTTGATATATACGATGCACAAATCCCGCTTTTCCACAGATAAGCAGGCTGAATTAGCCATGCTTTCTGGGAGCGCCCCCTGGCAGTTCTCAACGGGAACTTCTCCTAGCAGTAGTAAAGCTTTGCTGCTGCATGCCTGCTCAGTGCCTTCCCGCATGGTCAACGATCTCCTCTCAGTTTTCGCCTTTCCTGCGCGGCGATTGGGCGCGGGTTTTTCTCCTCCTGAGGATCTGTTCACTTTTACTACTCTACTTCATTATTGTGAACCCCCAACAGTACTTTTCAGTGCTAATTTGGCTCCTAAAGCTCTGGGTTTCAAATTTTGCCAATGTGGCAAAATTATGTCCGTAACAGACGGACACAAGTATTGTTATTTATGCCTTGGGCCGGACCACGATATGGCGACCTGTCGGGACTGTGGGAGAATGTCCCCCAGAGACCAATGGCAGAGGGCCGTGAAGATTGCCTGCCTAAAAGACAGAGACCTTACTGCATCGGGCTCATATGCTCCGCAGTGATTGGCCCACGTTTCTCCAGGCCAGGAAACTAAACGGACCAAAGGAGTCAAAAGAGCCTCCTCCCTACAACCCTCCTCTAAATTAAAAAAAACTCGGAGATCAGGGGTAAGGCTGTGGAACATTCCCACAAACGTCCCCCAAAAGAGCCATTTCCCAACTCGGTCGAACCCCGGGTGCGTCAGCGGCGCTACAGGCACACTCACGGCAGGGAGGAGGTGCACCAGACTCAACATAGGAAGTGAAGCATCGTGCATCGGCGAAGTACATCACTGCTCGATGCATCCAAAGCAGGGCTTTGATGCTTCAGCGCTCCCGACGCAGCCCCAGGCATCTGCGCCGACGCACCATGGAGCATCAGGTGAACCACTCACGCATTCGACGCATTCCACTGCAAAGCAAGAGAAAGCAAAAGAAAAAACATACCACCTTGAACACTGTTCATTGAAACCCAAGAATAGACCGTCCAGGGACTCTGCTACATGGAACCCCCAGTGCATCGACCACCCCCCGATGCTACCACTTCTCCTATCAAATCTGGAATACTCCAGGGAGTCAGAAAGGGAAGTACCCCGTCATTCGCACCACTCCTCTTCATCTACTTCTGGCTGGGATGGTGACCAAATGTGGCAGACAGATAGAAAATCTTTCACATCTAGACAGTCCTCATCCAGGCAGCTTCCAGTTGCCTCCCCACCCCCGAAGAAGAGGAGGGTAGCTAAACACTCCCGAGGATGTTAGAGGGAGTAGCCTCACAAACTTTATCACAGATCACAGGACTCCTTCAAAACTTCTTTGATTCAGTGGTCCTTTCTCAACAGCCTCAATCCCCCTCAAGCCCTTCTGTACAGGGTTTGGATCAGTCCACTCCTCCTTCTCTTCCGCATTCGGACGTTGAAGAATTAGACAAAGAGCCCCTCTCCAATGTCGCTAAGCTCTTCCACGGGAATTCCCTCCGGCCCCTCCCGGGGACTCGTGGAACTTTCACCCCCAGAAGATCTTTCCTACTCCAGATTTGTTGAGAAGGTGGGCTCTGTTTTAAATCTGGAGACAAGAAACTACCTGACCCACGCACAGAGGTACATAACCTCCTAAAAATCTTTGATGTCCTGGTTGAACCAACGGCTCTACCCTCCCATTCAGTCTTGGATGCCATCATGGATAAAGCTTGGGAAATACCTTTCTCTACACCCACCACATACTGGAAGACAGAACTAAAGTTCCGGATGTGGAAATCTCCCCACTATGCCGCAGTGCAGCTACCGCATGCTTTGGTGGTGGTGGAATCCGCTATGAAGAAACCCTGGAAAACGAGGCTCTATTCTAATGCGCCATCAGGCAAGGACAACCGCTACCTAGATGATTTTGGCAAGAAGGTAGTCCAGGGTTCAATGCTAAATGCCAAGGTGCAGCAACACCAGTTCTATATCCTTCAATATCTGTATGAGTGCCTCCAGCCACTGAAGTCTGAGGAGGGTCAGCCTGCAGCATCCAGTCATTGTAAGCAGACTGTAACTGATCTAGAAGAGGGCCTAAGACACCTTTTATGCACCATCTATGAGGGATTTGAGCTGTCAGCCTGAACCTCTGCCGCCGCTGTAGCAGCCTGGTGCATAGCATGGCTGAGGGCGAGTGCGATCCGCGAAGATGTACATGGCAAACATGCAGATCTGCCCTGCAAATGGGATAACTTGTTCAGTGGCAAACTTCACGAAACAGTCTCGCAACATAAGGAGCAGAGGGTGGCACTATCATCGCTCACATTACCTCCAGACCAGGCGATTCTGAAATGATATTATCCCTCCTACAGGAAGTCTTTCTATCCCTGATGTTTTTACAGATTGTACTCACCGTAGCATCCTTCCTCCTACACTACACAGAGGGCTCAACCTCTGCAGGCACAACAACAAGGCCGGGGATGAGCCCAGCGCACCCCAAAACCAACTCCAGCTGCTACCCCCAAAAACCAATCATGTTTTTGATTCTACCGCAGCCACAGCGACCAGAAGCAATAGGCGGACGCCTTACTTCGTTTGCACTAGCATGGGGACAAATTACATCCAACCATTGGGTTCTCAATATCATCCAGAATGGATACTATCTCAATTTCAGAACACCCCCCACATTATCACACCTTGCCCCCCCCCCCCCCCCCGGATGGGAGAGCAATATTCTCCCCCTCTTAAAAGTTGTCAAATCCCTCCTGGGACAAAGAGCAATACAAATGGTTCCAAGTTCTCAACGGTCTCAAAGATTCTATTCCCAATACTTTCTCATTCCCAAAAAGAGTGGAGGACTGTGATCCATACTGGATCTCAGAGCTCTCAACAAGTTCGTAGTTTGGGAAAAATTCAAAATGACTTCTTTCAAGAGCATTTTGCCCTACCTGCAACCCAAGGACGATGGGTTCACTGGACCTTAAAGATGCTTATGCTCACATCCCCATGCACCCCTCATCCTGGCATTACCTGTGCTTTCAAGTTCACAAACAACATTATGAATATTGAATTCTACCTTTCGGCCTATCATCAGCACCCAAGGTCTTCACCAAATGTCTAGCGGTAGCTGTGGCCCACCTTTGAAAGGAGGGAATAAAGATCTTCCCCTACCTTGACGATTGGCTACTAGTAGCCTGGAACTGCTTCACACCCATCAAATTCGAGTTCCATCTTGTTTGGAACATCTTGACCCTTCTCAGACACTGCAGTTTATAGGTGCGCTCATCAACACACAACTCTGCAAAGCCTTCCTCCCAGGGGACAGAATCTCCACATTTCAAATTCTAGCAAAAAATCTGAGATATTTAGCACAACCAACTGCCCATCAGGTCCTAATACTGCTGGGGCACATAGCGGCGGCACCATATATGATTCCACACATCCGCCTCCACCTGTGTCATCTCCAATGGGGCTTAAAGTCCCAGTTGTCCCAGTGTTCTCACCCAGTGTTGTGCAGGGTAGCTCTAACACGTTCAGTGGTGAGGGATGTGGATTGGTGGCTGCCGACAGAAGTTTGCACTCCGGTGCCTCCTTTTGGCACCCACCTCATCAAATCATTCTGACAACAGATGCCTCCACGAAGGGATGGGGGGCCCATGTACTGCATCTGAAGACACAGGGGCTATGGTCACCTACGGAGAGGAGGTTTCAAATCAATCTTCTGGAACTGCGAGCCATTCGCTATGCCATCTACACCTTCTCACGACTCCAAGCAGACAAATCAGTCATGGTATATACATGCAACAGGTAGCCATGTATTACATAAACAAAGAAGGAGGGTCCGCTTCAGGACTTTGTGCAGAGAATCCATGCTACTAATAGAATGGACACTAACACATTCAATACAGCTACAAGTCACTTATCTCCCTGGCATATGGAACTCAGAGGCCGACAGGCTCAGCCGAATGATTCATCCCCATGAGTGGGAGTTGAGCAAAGACATAGCTTCCGACATCTTTCGCCAGTGGGGGACACCTCACGTGGATCTATTTGCCATGGAATGTAATGCAAAGCTACCACAGCTCTGCTCCTTCTATCCGAGTGACTGAAGAATTGCCCAAGATGCCTTCCTGATACCTTGGTAGGGAAATATCTTCTATTCATTCCCTCCAATTCCCCTGCTAGGATGAGCTGTACAGAAATTCATCGCAGACAACTTGGATCTCATCCTTATCACCCGTAGCCCAGACAGCCATGGTATGCCTACCTGGTTCACCTATCCATACAACCGCCAATTTCCCTTGGCCACAGGGTCGGCCTCCTAACTCAGGATGGGGGGACACTGATACATCCCATGCAAGACTCCCCTCCCTTGACAGCATGGATATTGAAAGGGAGGTATTAGAGCACCTTCCCATTGCTCAAGAAATTCAAAATATCCTCATCTCAGTAAGGAAACCTCCCATGAGGAAAAATTATGCTGCCAAATGGTTACGCTACCGCCACTGGTGCATTTCAGATTCCATGGACCCCTTCTGTTCCTTATCAGAACAGTTACTCAAATACATCCACTTACTTTTTAGATCTGGACTGGTGATCTCATCCATCAGGGTACACCTCAGTGCCATAGCTGTGTACCATACATCCATACAAAGTGTCTCCATTTCCATGCATCCCTTAATATCTCTATGGCTCAGGCCCCCTATTTCACCACCTGCCCTTGGGACTTGAATGTAGTCCTTAAAGCATTAATGCTTTTTCCCTTCGAATCTATGGGGATGGCCTCATTGAAGTTTCTCACATGGAAAGTACTGTTTCTCATAGCCATCACGTCAGCTCAACGGGTGGGCGAATTACAAGAGCTAGTACACTACTCCCCCTTTCTACAATTTTACCACGACAAGGTATCACTATGGACACATCCATCCTTCGTCCCCAAGGTTGTTTCAGCTTTCCATCTCAATTAGACAATCATGCTACCAACCTTTTTCCGAAGCCACATACCTCGGAATGAGAAGCATTATTACACACGCTGGATTGCAAGAGAGCCCTGGCTTACTACAAACAGAGAACTCATTCACCTAACGGGCCTTCATAGCTTTTCCTTTCCTACAACCCGAATGCCCCAGGCCTTCCAGTGACTAAACGCACATTGGCTAATTGGCTGACCCACTGCATCAACTTCTGTTACAAGAGTTGATCAGACATTTTATTCTCAAAGGTGAAAGCTCACCAGCTAAGAGCTGTGGCTGCTTTGATATCACACCTTCGACAGGTACCCCTTCAAGACATATGTAAAGCAGCGACCTGGCTGTCATTACACACGCTCTCCTCTCACTACTGCCTCCAACAACATGCTAGATTGGATGCCCTCATGGGACAAGAAATACTACATCATGCCACTAACACATTGGACTGTTCATTGACCTAAGGAATTTCTCCGCACAGAAAAGAAACCCCCCCAAGATCTGTGCCCCAAATCCTTGAGCTGGGGACATCCAGAAAGCATGGCTAATTCAGCCTGCTTATCTGTGGAAAAAACCAAGTTTGTTTACAGTAAACAATGTTTTCCATAGATAGCAGGATGAGTTAACCATGCATCCCTTCCCTCCTCCCTGAACAGAAATGCCATTTACGGTAAGCAAACTTGCTTTTCTATAATGTAAATGGGCCAGTGAGGCAGCCAGTTTCTCATTAATATTACACTTCCCTCTAATATAAGGGGGGGGGGGAGCAGGCAAGAAAATGTATTTTTTTGGGCCCAGCAAGGCTGTGTATGTATTTCTGAGAAAAGCCCTCATTTTAGCACTCCCAATATTAGCCACGATAATAGCCACGATCCATGATAGCTGCGCCTACCCCACGATAAAATCTATTTTTCCGCTCTAATGCACAAAAAAGGTGTTGTTTTTTCTGACATTAAATCCAGCATTAGTGTGTGATAAATTTTCACTAGCTTTTGCATACCTTTTATCAAACACACGGCAGGAAAAAGATTGTGCATTTATCGTGCCTTAGAAACCTTTTATTACGCATTAGGGCCATAACGTGATTTGATAAATGACCCTGTATGTTAACTGGCTAATATTGGAGTTAATATATCAAAATCACCGAAACAGAAATCTATTAATTATATATTCATCAAAAGAACAGCCCCTCCTGTAGTTTGAGCTGTTTTTTAACCGTACTTTTACCTTTATATTCTATACATTTCACGTGTAATCTCAATGCCTACACAATTAATAGAAATACTTTTTCTTCAATTTTTTTTTTTTTTATTTAAAAACCATTAATTTTTGGAGTGGGTGGAAGGTTTCATAGTTTGTGTAGGCGTCCTTGCACCACTTTTGCATTGTAATCATTAATCTCCTACCATCTCCGTACTGATGTTTTATGCTATATATTTTTTGAAAATTGTTTTATCCTTGATTTAAAGTCCCAAGAACTTCATGACATCCATTTAATGTAACATAATGCGATAACTCTCTAATGATGCATATTTTATTCTTGAAGACACTTCTGTCATCTGATTTAAAATGATTTTATTAGCAAAATGTTCTTCATTTGAATTATTATTGGCAAAATGTTACCTTCGTTGTTTCTTAAGAAACAACGAAGGTAACATTTTGCCAATAATATTAATTCAAACGAGGTCGGGCCCTGAAGTTGGAAAACAACAACAAAAAAAGCAAACAGGTAGGATTTAGGGGTTGGGGAAGAGAAGGGAAGGGAGGTTAGGGTAGGGGGTAGAGAAGTTCCTTCCCAGTCTGCTCCTTAACTGAAGTGAACTGTGAGGGAACTGGGGAAGACCGGGATGTGTCACATCTGGCCCACGTGCCAGCGCATGCATACTATAAAATCAGTGCGTCCATTTGTGTGCACCGGGAAGTGCGGGTGCACCTTTGAAAATCTACCCTAAAGTGAGCTTGTTCATGTCATGTTGGGGTTTCTTTTGGATGTTCACTTGTACTTCACGATTTAATAAGGTGTGTATGTATGAATGTCATCAAGAATGCATGAACGCTTTTACACCTACTAATTAATGCACCAATTTCAAACTTGCATTGTCTTTTTGGACCTGATGTTTGGCATGCTGGCTTCTCCCAGCGAGTGGACAGGGTGGGGGCTAACTGGAAAATCATTCTCCTTGCCCAGAAGTGTGTTTGGCTGTAATGGTTGTTTCCTGGGTATGTTCTAGTGTCTGATACTAGGTTTGCTTCTGCTCTTTGGGTGAACTTTGATGTGACTGCAACGGCATTTCAGAGAGAGTGTGAGTGTCTGGTAAGTGGGGCAGACTGGGGGTGATTGAAGCTAACTGGGAATGTGTGTGTGTGTGTCACTGGGTCTGACTGGGGGAAGTGAGTGGAAGTGAACTGATGTTGAACATGCATATTATAAATGTAGGGATATTCAGGTGCAACATTTGAGGAACATGAGAGAACAGAGGAGCAGGAGGAGGTACTCCTTATAAGAGTATACCTGACCAGAGCATGTTTTTGGGATCTGTCTGAGAAGCAAGTTTTTGGCAGGTTTAGGTAAAACAAAGAAACAATACTATACCTTTGTTAGTAGTTAGAGCAAGACCTGCACCCTTCCATTTGAAGAGGCCATGCTTTGCCAGTACATCTCAAGGTCATTATGGCCCTATCCTTGTTCACAAACCCTTGGATTTATTTAACCTTTGATAGATGGTCCCTCCCAAAGCAGTTTTCCTACGAAACATGGTCCATGTTGGGGGAGACTGTTTAATTTATATTGAAACTGGAAAACCCTATGATACATCTGAAAGAAGTTAAATAAATATTTTTGAACAAAAAAGGACAGCTGAACATAAGAACATAAGAACATGCCATAATGGGTCAGACCAAGGGTCCATCAAGCCCAGCATCTTGTTTCCAACAGGGGCCAATCCAGGCCACAAGAACCTGGCAAGTACCCAAAAACTAAGTCTATTTCATGTTACTGTTGCTAGTAATAGCAGTGGCTATTTTCTAAGTCAACTTAATTAATAGCAGATAATGGACTTCTCCAAGAACTTATCCAATCCTTTTTTAAACACAGCTATACTAACTGCACTAACCACATCCTCTGGCAACAAATTCCAAGGTTTAATTGTGTGTTGAGTGAAGAAGAACTTTATCCGATTAGTTTTAAATGTGCCGCATGCTAACTTCATGGAGTGTCCCCTAGTCTTTTTACTATCCGAAAGAGTAAATAACCGATTCACATCTACCCATTCTAGACCTCTCATGATTTTAAACACCTCTTCATATCCCCCCTCAGCCGTCTCTTCTCCAAACTGAAAAGTCCTAACCTCTTTAGTCTTTCCTCATAGGGGAGCTGTTCCATCCCCTTTATCATTTTGGTCACCCTTCTCTGTACCTTCTCCATCGCAATTATATCTTTTTTGAGATGCGGCGACCATTCACAGTATTCAAGGTGGAGTCTCACCATGGAGTGATACAGGGGCATTATGACATTTTCCGTTTTATTCACCATTCCCTTTCTAATAATTCCCAACATTCTGTTTGCTTTTTTGACTGCCGCAGCACACTGAACCGACGATTTCAATGTGTTATCCACTATGACGCCTAGATCTCTTTCTTGGGTGGTAGTACCTAATATGGAACCTGTAAGAATACCTAGTGCAGAGTGGATTGATAGCACTATGAAGCACTATGATAATTAAACTTATAAGAGGATCATCCAGCACGGATGACATCATTCCTGGAAGGATGGAACTAACTTTGTTATTTTTCTGATAACAAGAGCCTAGCCTATAGTAAGAAGCACGCTAAGTACACATGCTAAAATATATATCGATTGGTTATTGAAGGTAATGGGTGTGGATTATGCAGATGTCTGGTATCAGCAATCCCAGGACCCTTATAAGTCTGAGCACACGCGTTAGAGCGCTGGGTAGATTATGAATTATACACCATTTGCTTTGTATTCACTTCTTCCCCGGGGAAACCACGCCTTTCCCCTTTTCCCCATTAATAAACCTTTCACTGCATAACTTCTTTGGAGCTGGCATTCATTGAATTATTGGTCAGAGGTTATCGCCATTAACAAACCTAACATTGTGTAACTATATCATGAGTTATTTTTCCCTATATGTTTCACCTTGCACTTATCCACATTAAATTTCATCTGCCATTTTGATGCCCAATTTTCCAGTCTTACAAGGTCTTCCTGCAATTTATCACAATCTGCTTGTGATTTAACTACTCTGAACAATTTTGTATCATCTGCAAATTTGATTACCTCACTGGTCCATTCCCTTTCTCTGCCTTCCCCCTCAAGGTCATCTTTCCCCAAAACATACAAAATAGGTAGATCTCTATAGACAGGAAAGGGCTCATCCTGTGCCAAAGGCTGGGTGTGCACCTCATCACTAAACTCTGTTAGTGTATGGGCCCTGAGTATTAAAAGACATCTGGTTATTTTCTAGAAAGGATCTCCTTTGCTGTATCTACTCTATACTCCATTTAGTGTTATGTCTGGATGGGAAGCAGCTGAGGGAACTGACATTTCAGACCCTGCTATAGGTGATTTTATTCTAATTCTGAAAGATTAATTTGTGTGGGTCCTTCGCCATTATACGGATTGTAGGTGAGGAACAGGAAGAGGTAATGGTAACATCTAGGAGCTATCCATGATAGCTCACAGCCCTACAACCTGACCAGAGTTAGCCACATAGGCTAAATGGCTAACTCTGAATATCTGAGTTAGCCACATAACTTAGGAGGCTAACTCTGCTCCTCCCAGAAATGCCTACTGCCCACCCCTGTAATACCCCTCACTTATTCAACTAAATTCTAGCCACTTAAGTCATTATGTGGCTAGAATTTAGCCGCATACGGCTTTCAATATAATTGGGTAGCCATTTAGATGGATAACTTTTCACTTTTCCATCTAAATGGCTTTTGAATATCAACTTCGACGAGAAAACCCTCAAATACTCTTTTTTGCCTCCATGTTTTGGAGAAGACAGGGGCCTGGGGGAACATCTGCACTGATAGGCTGACTTCCATTGGCATGTGAGGCTTCCAGAGATTTAAGTATTGGGATTGTGATGACAGATGGTTTGGGGTTGGGGGGTGTTACAGATACATTCAGAGGTATCCATTGTAAAACTGACATCTTTAAAGATGTTTTGACCTTATAAGTGATGAAAATTCTAAAAAGAGGAGTTGATTTGTACACTGCAGTCTCTGCTAGCTGCATTGTACAAATCAATACCTTTTCTTTACTTATAAGGTCAAGAATTCTTTACTGATGTCATTTTTACAATAGATACCTCTGAATGTGTCTATTTATTTATTTATTTATTTATTTATTTATTGTTTTTGTTATACCGAGTTTCATGATAGGCATCACATCAACCCGGTTTACAAATAACAAGGAGTGTAAAGCATAACGTAACGTAAAAAACAATATTTTCAATAAGAACCTTGAACTTTAAATACAGTGAATCAGAAAAAGGGAGAGGGAAAGTTACAAAAAACAAGGAAAATAAACTTGGGATGGAAGGGGAGAAATTGAACAGCACAATATTTACATTTCAGCCTATTGATACATTAGAATAGCAAGTGAAAAATGAAACGGTACATAGGTAATCAAATGAATAAATATGACAGTTGTGAATGGTAATAGTATGATGGTATAGTCTGTATGGTATAGTCTATGAACGTATATGGTATAGTCTATGAATGTATATGGTATAGTCTATGAATGGTATAGTCTATAAACACCCCCCTAACCCTAACCAACCTCCCTAAAACTCACGCCAATGAAAGTGCCCCCTTACAATGGTCTATATATAGAGTATCAGACTGAGCCCTATAAAGCATCTCTCTCTCTCTTCCCTCAATATAGCAAAGTGCTGCATGTAAGCTATGTGTGTCCATCTGAAAACCCTTTTAAAATCTACCTTTTAGTGAGTTTTCCTGCCTTGCACTTGCTTTTGAATGACTATCAATGAGTGACAAAGTGGCTTGTGAATGAATGTACTCCCTGCCTGATGAAGTTGTTAATGGGGCTTCAAGGGTAGCAATAATGTGCTCTTCTGGAACCCAACAGGTGTCTCTACAGGACGGCCATAAAAATGACCTGGCAGGATCTACGGGGTGCAAGAAATTGCCAAGACAGTTGAGACTTTGCATATATGGCCTATCTACCAGGATTCAACATAGATGCAAGCTAATACTGACCAGGTTGGAAGCTAGATACTTGAAGGGCATGAAAATATTCATGTTCATGTTCTAGGGGACATCATTCAAAATTTTGCTATTGCAAATTTTAGTTGCATCAATGGCTTGACTTGATGATTTTCCCTTGTGCCAGCAACTGTATGACCTTTCCTAAACCTCTCATCCTGAACAGCTCTGATTGCTTAAATGTCCTCCTTTGCCACAAAGAAAAATTTGATACCAGGGACAGAAGGAATACAATGGTGTCACAGGCCAGGGCATGTTCCCAAAATCTCTGCCACCACACACTGGTAAACTGACATTACCATAATTCCTTGTGAAGGTGATACTTTTGCATGTTCAGGCTTGCATGCAGTAAATAACACAGCAAAATAAAATGTCCATTTTGAGGAGTCATTTATAAAAGTATGCTGAAGCAAGATGTGTCATAAGCTACAAGCATGGTAAGCACAACAAGCTTCACCGCATTGTACAATTTCACATCTCTAACTCATTTGCGGGTTACACAGTAAGGCACCAAAGATGCCTCTTTTTAACATAGCGTGCCCACACATGCAAATAATGCATATCATTGGGGCCTTAATTATGACCAAAGTAAGATCGGGTCCAAAATGAAACAGGGCAACTTTTGTAGAAAAAAAGATGCTCTTTCAAATGACATAAAAATGAAAAGAATTAAAAACTACACAGCAGATATATTTGCACTGGACAAGTGGCAAACAGTTGCATAAAAAGTGACATCATGCCTTTATGTAATTATATCTTTGTTTCTAGTTGCCTGTAAAGCCGCTTAGTGCAAATCTTAAATGTATATGCCATGGGCCATGACTGCTGGTCCACTCAGGGTCTGAAACAAAGTATAGGTCAGGAGCAATAAGGAGTCAAAATAGGTCTTATATTTCTTTTGTAACATGTTTCACACACTTTGCTGACCCATAGAAAGGGAGGCAAGCTCACGATACGTTCCAAACATTGCACTGGGACTTACCACCAGGGTTTGTACTAATCCCCAAAATTTCAGGCCCCTGAGAGGTGTTGGGCTGCAGCACCTGAACAAAATGGCCATTTTAAGTTGCACGCAGCATGGTACTCAGAGGTGACCTCCATTCAACTGCCTCTAGCTCTCCAACCAATGGAGATCCAGGTGAAAATTTCAGTATGGTTTTGTTTGTTCACGGCATGGCAGTATATTGATACGTTAGTAAAAAAGGAAATGAAAGAGGATCATCAGAATGGACACTTTTTAGTGGATAGTAGTCAATCTTGCAAAGCTGGAGGTAGACTGAGGTTGTGCCTGCTACACTGTTGGTCCCTCTTGTTTTAGAGCATGATTTATATTAGACCCGCAAAATTGTATTTTGTTATAGAGAAACATTGTTTTAGGATATTAGAACCTGCATATTCCCAGATATTCCAAAGGTTTACAATACAAGCATAAGCAGTTTCTACCACAGCATCCAGCAATTTTGTCTGTTAGAGCCTAGTTTTTTTTTTTTTTCAAAAGACTCCTTTGTAAGTACCTTATCAAATACTTAGGAGGAAATTTTAAAAGGAGTTACACATGTAACTGTAACATTCTGTCATAGCATTTTAAAAAGCTATTTACATGGGTAAAGTGCATTTATTCATGTAAAACCCAGTTTGAAGCATGGAAATGCTTTTTACAATCAGGCCCCAAGGTTTTAGGCACAACATTTTTGAACCTAAGCACTTCAGAGATTTTCAGCAGGATAAAGATTTGGCTACATCCATATTCAATCGTCTGCCTTAATGCATTCCTTCTTGTGGTGTACTGGGTTGGGAATTAATCTGTAGCCATAATAGATAATATAGGCACTTTTTATTTAATAGTTATTGTTGAACTGGTATGACAATGTAATTCATTTTTTCTCTTGTTCTTTTAAGTCGTGCACTTTCTCTATTGTAGGCCAAGAGAATTTGGTTCCATCTATTTATTTCTTAGTCTGTCTTCCTGTGACTGAAACAGAGGTATTTTCTCTTTTTTTCTATATATAATGGTACATGGTATTTCCTTCAAATAATCATTTAGTTTATATATTTGTTTAACTTAATATAAATATACTTCGAATAAGAAATACAACGTTCTAAAGGGTACATACATGCAGTACGGTACAAAATCAAAGAAAAAACTAGAATAGGCTTCTAATGCATTTTTTCTGCATTTCATTATGAATTTCTGCTTTTCCTTGGAGTAAACAATTAAATGTACCATACAGACTTTTGAAAGAAAAACGAGAATAGCACCTTTGCATCTAGCCCTGTGCAAATCTATTGCTAGGAAACCCAATAATCCCACCATAATCCTCCTCCAGAAACCAGCCTATTTTATTGTTGGTTGAATGCAATTAGATGTGCAATTAATAGAAATCAGCAAAACATTTATGGAAAAGCTTGCAGATTTATGATGAGGTAATTTTTAAAAGGGTATTGTAATTGTTATAATTACAATAAATGAATACAATAGTGAATAAGCTTTCACTCATATTTAAAATCCACAATAACCTAAGTTTGCTCAACAAATTGACTATCGGATCTTTCCATAAATTGTATACTGCAAATATTTAAATATTTGTGGCTATTAAAAAGGGTCTCTGGTGCTCAGCTAGATTGCCTGTGGCTAGTGGAGCTATGAAAAGGTTTTGGATGATATTGAACTGATTGAGGATGGCAGCTCAGAGCACTGATACTTTCTGAGTACGGGGGCTTCATCTGAGGAGACTATAGTACACGTCACAGATTGAAACCATTGTGCAACTGGACAGATCAGTGATGTGAACTGAAGGAACACTGAAGTATGGACAATTCTGTTTCTGGTGCCAGCTACAGGTGCCTTAAGACTACTAAAAGAGATCTGAGTTCTATTCAGATTGTGGTTATGTTGGTTGTAGAAAGCACTAATACTATAACTTTGCAAACAAATTCAACATATTCTATATTTTGCAATGCAATACGAAATCACAGCTGGGAAGTCTCCCATTCAAGGGCTGGGGAATCAGAGACACTCTCTGCTAGATAAAAATCCCAAAGGGAAACTGAAAGACCTTTCCTAAGAGACAGAAGTCCTGGGAGACTTGGTGTTATCAGCTAGATAAGGTATTCTCCTCAGTGCCAAATTCTGAACAAGTTGTAGTCATTTCAGGGACCTAGTGGTTACTGGTTAGAGCAGCGGGCTGCGAAGCAGGGAGACCAGGGTTCAAATCCCACTGCTGCTTCTTGTGACCTTGGACAAGTCACTGTACCCTCCTATCGCGTGCGCTATCGGGGCGGCGAAGAGGCGGACTTGGCGCTGTCTTCGCTGGCGGCGATAAGGTAAGCCATGTTATCGCCGCCAGTAGCGCACCCAATAGCGCCACCTTTCATGGTGGCGCTATTGAGTGCGAAAGCCGGCAGCGAAAACACCGCGGTGGTGCGATGGCTGCCGGCTTTCGCAGGCCCGCCCCCCCCCCGCCTCCACTGGATTCACCATTCTATGCGAGAATGGTGAATCCAGGCCTTGGTTTGGAGAACCATCAGTAGCCAGTGCAGAGATTTTAAAATAGGTCTTAAAATATTCCCTGATGCACATATGATCTCATGATATACAGAATAAAAAGGCTCTCTCCATGTTGGATTGGGCGTTGAATATTACATTCATCTTGAAACAGACTAGAATACAGATTTGCTAGAACTGTTAAGCTGCCATTGCCTTCCACAGTGTACATGATTACAGCTTGAATGCACATCAGTTGCCTTGTATGGGGATAAATGTGATCCAGAAGAAAAGGGCAAGTGCAAGCATGTTTTGAGTGAAAGATGAAGAGGTAGAAATACTGGAGAGTATAAAGCTAGCCCATAATCGCTGGTGGTTAACTGTACACGAGGATTAGAATGCTCTCTATGATACCTGGATGGATATTCTATGAAATGAAATCTGCAGTATGTTGCTAGTGGTGTAGCATAGTGGTTACAGGGCAGAACTGAAAACAGCTTCCCTATCTACCACTTGTTTTGAAACCGCTGTTTCTCTGTTGCTTTATTTTCTTATTGCCCCTTACCCTGACACGTATTTTTCTGTTTAAACATAGAAACATGATCCGGTCTGCCCACCCACCCACCCAACTAATTTAGCTTTATCATTTTCATTACTCCCTCTGAGATCCCTGCGTTTATCCCAGGCTTTCTTGAATTCAGATACTGTTTTTGCCTCCATCACCTCCATTCATCCATTACCCACTCTATAAAGAAATATTTCCTAAGATTCCTCCTGAGTCAGTCTACCCCTCCTTTCACCCTCATCCCATGACCCCTCGCGCTACACTGAGCCTCCTTTCCACTGAAAGAGGCTGTCCTCCGGTGCATGGAAACCTTGGAGATATTTAAATGTCTCTTTCATCTCTCTCCTATCTCACCTTTCCTCCAGGGTGTACATGTTTAGATCTTTTAAGTCTGTCCGTATATGCTTTAGAATGAAGCCCACTGGCCATTTCAGTAGCCACCCTCTGGACTGACTCCACCTAGTTTTATCTTTTTGAAGGTCCAGACTCCAGAATCATACACAGTGTTCCAAAGGTTTCACCAGGGACCTGTTCGGGGCACTATCTCCTCCCTTTTTCTGCTGACCATTCTTCTCTGTGTACAGCCAAGCATCTTTCTGACTTTTGCTGTTGCTTTATCCACCCGTTTGGCTGCCCTAAGATCATAAGCTACAGTCGCTCCCAGACACCGCTCTTCTTTCGTACTTAGCAGAATTTCACCCCCAATACTGTCCCACTCCCTTGGGGATTTTGCATCCTAACTGCATAACTCTGCAGTTTTTAGTATTACATTTTTAGCTGACAGATCCTAGATCTTTTCTTGAGCTCTGCTAGATCCCTCCCCATGTTTTCCACATCTTTCCATCTTTATACCCCTATTGCAGATTTTGGTATCATCAACGAAAAGACAAAGCTTTCACAACAATCATTCTGCAATGTCGCTCACAAAAATGTTGAAAAAAGCCAGTCCAAGGACCAATCTCTGAGGCACACTGCTAGGAGCACCCCACTCCTCAGAGTGAACTCCATTTACCACTACCCTTTTCACCTCCCACTCAATCAGTTTCTAACCTAGTCAGTCACTCTAGGATTCATACCAGAGCCACTCAATTTATTTATAAATCGCCTATGTGGAACCATGTCAGAGGCCTTACTGAAATCCAAGAACACTACATATAGCGCTCTCCCTTCATCCAACTCTCTGGTCACCCAATCAAACAAATTGATCAAATGTATCTGATAAGATCTACATTTGATAAAACAATGCTGCCTCAGATCTTGCAATCTATTGGATTCCAGAAACTGCCCTAACCTCTGCTTTAATACCTTGCTTAAACCTCCACTATCTGACATGAACAGCAATGATTATAATAATAATATCACTTTGATGATGTTTCCTACTGCATGCTCATGCATAATAATATATTGTGTGCTGAAGGGAAATTGTCATAACCACTGCCACTTAAACAACAGAAAGTTTAGGACCAGCTCCACTTACACACGTAGTGCTGGAAACATAAGTGTGCAGTTTTTGCTTCCAGTGCTGCCTATCAGAAGCAGCACTGGAGCAGTTGGAAATGAGTGAGTTTAAACCTCACTGCCGGCAGGGATCTTTCTGGGTATAGGGAGTGGAATGGGGGTGTCTGGGGGGAGAGGGTGCGGTCAGACCTATTGGTTCTGCAGGGAGGCAGATAACTAAATAACCTAAACGGCCATATTCAAAAACAGGAAATTAGATTTTTTAGTTATCCAGCTACATGTAGCCAGACAACTTTAGCTAAGTATATCCAGTGGGATGTTTATTCTGCTGATTATACAGGACAAGTTGTCCGACTAACTTTTAGTTGGATAATTTGTCCACTAAACAGCTTACTGAATATTGGCCTCTAAGTTTAGTCGACTCCTCACAAACACACTGCTCTGAAAGTTAGTTAAAGTTTACCTCACTTCTAATCTTATTTGCCTTCATTTTATGTGGTCCTGCAATTTGGCTTTCTCCTTATCATTTTCTGCATTCTCCTTCCCTTCACGTCTGAGTCATCGATGCCACTTTTTCACTTACTTCTATCACTTATTTAGAAAAAGTCTTGTACCCCTGTTTTACCGTATTTGCTATTTTTTATTCCATTTATTTATTTTTAATTTTTATATACCATTGTTCCTGTATGACATACAAATCACGTCGGTTTACATTGAACATGGAACAGTTTACATGGAACGGTTTACACTGAACATGGAACGGTTAACATTGAAACATTGAAACAGAGAAAAGAATTCACCCGGAGGCGGTACATGGAACAGGGGGTATATGAACTTGGATGGGGGAAACTGTTCTATGTAAGTTATGGCTTGGTCCATAAAGCAAAACAAACTGTCTTAAAATAAAGTAATCTGTAGAACGGTAATGGGGAGAAGATGAAAATGCAGCTTGTGAGAGTAATAATCAGTAACCTGCGGCAAAGAAAAGCTGGTAGGGTATATTGTGCCTAGAATGAACTTAATTAGATCAGAAAATGAAAATAGGCAGAGGAACCAGCAGGCAGGATACGAACAAAGGACTTATGTTCCTGGAAAAGCTTGGCAGAAGAGCCAAGTTTTGAGTTTCTTTCTGAAAGTCGAGTGGCAAAGTTCTTGTCGGATGTCTGGAGGGAGCGCATTCCACTGTGTGGGGCCTGCTGTAGATAAGGCGCGTTTCCTAAGGGAGGATTTTACTGGTGGGGCATAAAGTATGCCTTTGTAAGCTCCTCTGATAGGTCTGGTTGATGTATGAGGACGCAGTTGGGAGCTTAGGTGGAGGGGGGACATGTTGTTCGTGGCTTTGTGGATAGTTGAGAGAACTTTAAAGAGGATCCTGTGTTTAATGGGCAGCCAGTGGAGGTTCTTCAGGATGGGGGTGATGTGTTCTCTCTTGTTGGTGTTGGTAAGAATTCTGGCTGCGGAGTTCTGAACCATCTGGAGGGGTTTGATTGTGCTGGCTGGGAGTCCGAACAGGAGAGAGTTGCAAGAGTTGATTTTGGATAGGATGATGGATTGAAATACCATGCGGAAATCGTTGAAGTGAAATAGTGGTTTTAGCTTTCTAAGGATTTTGAGTTTGAAAAAACAGTCCTTAGTGGTGGTGTTTACAAATTTTTTAACGTTTAGCTGGTTATCAAGCATGACTCCTAGATCTCTCACATAAGGAGATTGATTTAATTTTGGTATGGTTGATAGGAGGGTGCCAGTTGGGTTGAGAAACCCATTGTTGTTATCTTGTGAGATGATTAGGATCTCCGTCTTGTTGTTGTTGAGGACTAGGTTAAGGCTGGAGAGCAGGAGATTGATTGATTGCAGCCAGTTGTTCCAGTGTGTCATAGTCTTGTATAAGGATTCTGTGATCGGGATGAGAATTTGTATGTCGTCCGCGTACAGGTAATGGGTTAGTTTTAGATTGGTGAGTAGATGGCAGAGCGGGAGAAGGTAAATGTTGAAGAGGGTCGGTAAGAGAGAGGAACCTTGGGGGACTCCTTTGTTGGAGAGGACCGGATGTGATTCTTTGTTGTTAATCTTTACCTTGTCATGTCTGTTTGATAAGAAGGACTTGAACCAGCTAAGGACCGTTCCCTTGATGCCTATGACAGCCAGTCGCTCTAATAGTGTTGAATGGTTTACCGTATCAAAGGCCGCAGAGAGATCTAATAGAATCAGGAGATAGGGTTGTTTTTTTCCAGGTTTGTTAATATGTTGTCCATAAGCGATATGAGGAGGGATTCTGTGCTTAACGATTTGCGGAAGCCGAACTGAGAAGGTGTGAGAATAGACTTGTCAAAAAACCAGCAATTTATTCATTCCTGACTGCTTTCCCAGCTTCTCTTTGCTTTTCCAGATATTGTCACCTGTCTTCCTCTTTCTGTGATCTCTTATGGTTTATGAACGCGAACCTTTTCCCCCTTATCTTTTCAGCTACTTTTTGAGAAAACTATAGCGGCCTCTTTTTCCTCTTCCCTTTATTTACTTTCCTAACAAAATGGTTAGTTGCTCTTTTAATATCTCCTTGTAATTTTGCCCACTGCTCTACTTTTTTTAGATTTCCCAGTCCAACTAACGAATCCTCCATTTTAACAAAGTTTACTTTCAAGTAGTTAGTCAGCTAAGTGGTGGGTGGGATGTGGGCAGGGGCGGATTCCGGGTAAAGATCGGCCCGTGGATTTTTCACCCAGGCCGACCCAGGAGATAGCCCGTGGTCTGCCGAGCGTGGCTCTGTCGCGGTCACGCTCGGCAGACCACATGACCAGAGTGACCGGCCCATCGGGGGATGCCCAATCCCCCGATAGGGCCAATCCACCCCTGGATGTGGGTGGCTTGAGGAGGAGCTACTTATCTGGTCAAAGTAGCCAGATAAGCACCAATATTCAAATTTATCTGGTTAAGTTAACCAAATAAGTTAGACCTACTCAACAGCAGATCTAAAAATAGCTGGATGCTGCTGAATGTCCCCATAAAAGTCGCTAGTTAGCCAGATAAATCTTATCCAGCTAACTTACTTATCTGGGTAAGTCGCTAGTTAGCATAGCCATGGATAAGTCGCTAGTTAGCGTAGCTGTGTTGCTGATTATTCCTTGGAAATCTTATCCGGCTAACATACTTATCTGGATAAGTTTTTTTTTTGTAACTTTCTGTTTATTATAGCAACCAAATATAAAACCACATAATACAGACAAAACTGCCCAATTACATCTTAAGAACCAACATCCATCCTCCGCCATGCAGATTCATCTGATATACATTAGCAACACAACTGTAGGCATATCATAAGCCACCAATCATCTTTTTTTAAATCTGTAATCCCCACTCCCCTCCCCCCCCCCCTTTCCCCAGTCCTCAAACTGTAGATATCAGCCATGAATAGATGTAGACCATTGTTGATAAGGTTTCCATATTTTTTGAAATTTCACCAGCGCATCTTTGCTTAAGGCCGTCAAATGTTCCATGTGATAAATCCATTTCAGCCTTCGAAGAACCGCTGAGAATTCAGGAGCTTTATGTAATTTCCAATGCATAGCAATTTCGCCTCGCACCGCAAAAGCCAGCGCCCTAACAAAGGCACCAGATATCTGAGGCCTCTGCTCATCAGGAATATTCAACAACATTTCTTTCGGACTAAGTGGTAAGGCCTGCTGTAAAACCTGATTCAGCCAGGCCCCCGCCTGGGACCATAAAGGGGTGATAACTGGACATGTCCACCACATGTGGAAGAAATCACCCTCCAGTCCACATTGCCGCCAGCATAAGGAATCTGTACGTAACCCCATGTTCTTCAGTTTACAAGGAGATAAATACCAACGAAATAATATTTTATAACTGTTTTCTAACAATTGAGCAGCTATGGAGCTCCGACTGATAGCTTTAAAACAGGCTTCCCATTCTCCTTCTGAGAACGGAGCTCCCAAATCTTTTTCCCAGGCAGCTATATGCTTGACAGAGCTAGACACTGCCCCATTAAGTAGGGTATAAATTTTTTATATCACTCCCCGTATTACAGAGGCTTTTTCACAATAACCTTCGAAAAGCGTCTTACCCTTGAGCATATCCCCCCGAACCTCCTTAACAGATAAAAAATGGCGCAATTGTAGGTATGCATACCGATCAGCATCAGTCAAATGATAAAGTACACATAAATCTTCAAATGATTTCACTCCCTGATCAACCCACACTTGACCCAGTGTACCAAGGCCATTCTTAGCCCATCCGTGAAAGGTCTTCCCCTCCCTCCCAATAGCAAACGCCTCACAACCCTGCACCCGCGTGGTGAAGAAGTATTGCCTATCTCCCACCAGTAGTCGTCGCCACCTACGCCAAAGCAGCATTGTAACCGCAAGACACGGTGAGGAGCTTTGAAGATTAGGAGGAAGTCTACCCCCTCCCCATAATAAATCTTCTATCACTACCGGGTCCACCATAGCCCGCTCTATTCGGACCCAGGGTTTGGGAATTTTAGAATTATGAAAATCAACCACAGCTCGGAATTGTGACGCTAAATAATATTTCAACAAATTAGGTACCCCTAGTCCCCCTTCTAATTTATGCTGGTACAGGATGACCCTTGATACTCGAGGTGGCCTCCGTCTCCAAATGAAGGAGAAGATCTTGGCCTGAAGACGCTTTAAATAGGGAATTGGCACTGTACATGGCAAAGTCTGGAACAAATAAGCCAGACGCGGAAGAAAAGTCATTTTAATAGCCGCGATGCGGCCCAACCAAGTGAGAGTCAACCTATCCCAGGTCTGGAGATCTTTGTCCAACCGTTTACTAATTGTGACGTAGTTCATATCAAACAGAGCATTATAATCAGGACCCAGGTGCACTCCTAGATATTTAACCGAGTTCTTTGCCCACTGGAAGGGAAACTTCCGTCTCAATTGCTGGATCTCATCGAGGGATAAACATATAGGTAAAATTTCCGATTTATCTGTATTGATTTTGAATCCGGAAACCTTTCCATATGCCTCCAGCCTCGGCATCAACCCCAGCAGCGAGTCTGCAGGTGCAGTTAGAGTAAATAACACATCGTCAGCATAAAGTGCTAATTTATAAGAACCAGAACCCACTGTGATGCCCTGAATACTTCTGTCAGATCAAATTATTTCCGCTAGGGGCTCTAAACAGAGCGCAAATAGTAAAGGGGACAAAGGACACCCTTGGCGTGTCCCTCTTTGCACCTCAAAATTCGCCGAGTAAGTCCCATTTACCTTAATGCATGCCCTCGGATTGTGATATAGAGCCTGTACCCAGGTCAGAAAATGTCCCCCCAATCCCACCTTCCGTAATACCTGAAACAGGAAGGGCCAATGCACCCTGTCAAACGCCTTCTCGGCGTCCACCCCAAATAACACGGAAGGGATCTTATGTGATCGTGCATGATATATTAAATTCACTACTTTGCGAATGTTGTCACTCGCCATTCTGCCTGGCATAAAGCCAGCTTGATCCTCATGAACTAAAGTGGGAAGAACTACCTTAAGACGGTTAGCCAATATTTTCGCCAACAACTTCAGGTCGATATTAATAAGAGAGATCGGCCGATAAGAACTGCAGCACATGGGATCTTTGCCAGGTTTTGGCAATATAGTAATACCCGCCACATTGGCCTCAAATGCTAACTGGCCATCTAGCCTAAGACTATTGAACATATTTACTAAAGGACCAGCCAATTCTTCCTTAAATTTCTTATAGAAAAAAGGAGTATATCCATCAATACCTGGTGCCTTACCCGATTTAAGGTCGGAGATAGCACTGGTAACCTCCAACAGAGATATAGGACGATGTATGCTGTCCGCCATGGATGCATCTATACAAGGCAGTTGAATCCCTTCCAAATAATCCACTATATCACCCTCAGTAACAATATCCTCCCGATTATATAAAGTAGCGAAAAAATGATTGAACTGAAGACCTATTCCCTCCTCATCCATTACAACGGTCCCATCAGCCGCTTTAATTTTAGTGATTTGTGATTGAGCAACTCTGGCCTTCAAAGCATGTGCCAAAAGTTTCCCCGCTTTGTTACCATGCTCATAATAAGTTCTTTTAGTCAGATCCATATGATATATAATTTCATCCGCATCAAGCTGCTGAAGTTGTTGTCTAAGATCACCCAGTGTAGCTAAAAGCCGCTTACTCGGAGTTATCTTATGCGCCCGTTCTGCGGACTCTAACTTTCCTTGTAACTCAAGGCGTTTCTTAGCTTTCTCCTTCTTATTGTGAGCCGCCAACGCTATTAATTTACCCCTCAATACAGCCTTGAGACATTCCCACAGTACTACGGGCGTGACCTCATCAGTGGAATTATCAAGCAGATAGTCCTTAATGGCCAATCTGAGTTCCTGTACCCTTTCTTTATCTTTGAGCAGCGAATCGTTCATCCGCCAAAATCTATGCCCCTTCTTTAATCCCGCTATCTTAAAGGACCACCACACCGGAGCATGGTCAGACCATACAATACTGCCAATCCCCACATCAGTAGTGGCCCCTACTAGAGTGGTATCTATAAGAAAGGAATCAATCCTGGTATAGGAATCGTGAGCCTTTGAGTAAAAGGAATAATCCTTTTCTATTGGGTTACGATCCCGCCATACATCAATAACCTTCCATTTCCCCATAAATGAATGTAAGGCTTTCTGATCCACCAGTGAATAGTGTCCACCCCCCTTGGAACAGTCTTGCATAGGATTGGGGACTACATTAAAATCACCACCGACAATTAATCGCCCACTGGGGAGCCGTAACAACTGGGCATCTAGGCGATCCAAAACCTCCCTCTGATGCACATTAGCATTATATAGAGACACCAGAGTGTATACCGTCTGACAGATAGTCAGGGAGATGATAATAAATCTACCATCCGGGTCACGGTAAACCTTATCGATATGAGCGGGAAGATCCCTAGAAATCAAAATACCAACCCCTGTATATTTCAACTGTGGCGTACAAGCCGCCAAGAAAATCTGAGGGAAATTGACTGAGTGTAATAAATGCTCATGCTTCTTACGGAGATGAGTCTCCTGGATAAGCAACACACTGGCCTTTAAAGAGAAAGCCTCCTTAAATAGACTCTTGCGTTTAGATGGATGGTTAAGACCCTTAACATTCAGGGATATTATCTTTATAGGCATCATTAAGTAAGCACATCCACTTCCCCCCCATACACATTATTCTCCCCACAAAGAATCTTCCAGCAGACATAACCCCCGACCCACATTTTCATAGCAAACCCATACTTTGACCCAGGGCGATCCGCGGCTCGACAGCCTACTATCCATCGCACAGCATATCGGAGGACTCCTAATCCCAACCCCCTGTACCCCCACCCCCCTCCTTGCCCCCCATTCCCCCCATTCCCCGTCCCCCCCAAACTGAACCCCTGCCGAACATACATCGACAGGATAATCTGAG
Source organism: Rhinatrema bivittatum (assembly GCF_901001135.1). Classification (NCBI taxonomy): domain Eukaryota; kingdom Metazoa; phylum Chordata; class Amphibia; order Gymnophiona; family Rhinatrematidae; genus Rhinatrema; species Rhinatrema bivittatum. Next base: position 281,507,645 of record NC_042621.1, on the reverse strand, counting down.
AGGTAAGTGAGGTCCCCCTCCCTCCCCACCCCGTATCAGCCATTGAAACCATCAACAATAACAGATGTAAAACAGCACCCTTAAGTAAACAGGTTAGCACAAAATAGTGAACAATCAAAGAGTCCCACAGCATATATCATGAGCCCAACATGAAGAAATTGAAACTCGTCCAGCAGCCCAAGGCTGTAAAGGAAAACCCCGTGAGTAAGGGTCTCTGCATGTCAGTCCACACTATCAGTAGTTTCGCCACGGTCCAGAGACTTTCGTTGCAATCTGGAGCCCGATTTCCCCACTCTTTGCCACCTGGGCCTTCCCGATCCCCCCATCTTCTGTCGAGGGAGCTCTGCAATGGGAAGAGGTAATCCCGCCGCTTCCAAAACCGAAGCCGCTTCCGCTGCGTTCTTGACATGATGAGTGACGCCATCTTTAGTGAATGCTAGACCCGTAGGATATTGCCAACGGTATTTCAAATTTTCCTTACGAAGCAAAGAGGTCACAGGTTGTAAGTCCCGGCGTTTTTGAAGCGTGATCGCCGCTAAGTCATTATAAATTGACACTGTCAGTCCATCCCAACTGATATCACCAAGGGTACGTGCTTGCTGCATCACTGCCTCTTTGAGTCGGTAGCTGTGAAGGCAAGCGATGATATCACGGGGGACATTAGGGTTCGGAGCTCTCAGCGCTCTATGAGCTCGCTCGATGGAAATCTCCCCCTCAAACAGCTCTTGTGGTTCCGTGCGGCTGCCCAGAATATGCTTACACAAGTCCTGCACTACGCATCCGACCGCTTTATATTTATCCGTTTCAGGGATCCCTCGGATGCGGATGTTCGAGCGCCTGGAACGGTTCTCTAAATCCTCGAGTTTCAATAGAATTTCTTCATTTGCTGTTTGCACATCCATAACATCTGTTTTAAGGCGCGAAACTTCGATTGCCTGCCCCTCCACAATATTTTCAACATCCTCGACCCGCCTTCCAAAATCGCCGAGTTCAGAACGGAACTCGGTTAAGGCCGCTTGCATATCCGTTTTAATAGACTTTAAATCTTTTTGTATTTCAAAAAACCATTGTTTAAAATCCGCTTTCGTAGGTTCCGATAGCGTGCCCTCCAGACCCGATTCTATAGCGGCATCCATCATGGCAGGCAGCTCAGGATCTGCTCGTGCCGCCCCGTCCGCCATAACTTGAGCGCCAGAGTCCTGCACCACGCTTAGGGCCGCAAATCGGGAACCGCTCGGGTCATACGCAAAAGTTTTCAAATCCATGGATTTCTTACGATGTGTCATCACCGTGTGAACCGCAATCCTCCAGCGTAAACCAGAAGAGAAAAATTAGCCTGTAACGCTCAAAAAAGCTAATAAACAACGGGGTAGGAGAGGAGCTATCGCTTCAAGCGACCATGCTGAAGGGCTGACGTCACTTCCCCCCTTATCTGGATAAGTTTGAATATCTATTCCTAAATATTTTTTTCACATTCTTCCCAAACACTTATTTGTCCTGTCTGTCAGTTTTGACTGGATTGTAAATTCCTTGGAGCAAAGACTATGGGGCTTTGCTCCAAAATAGGCGCGCCGGCGAGCCTATTTTGCATAGGCCGGTGGCGCGCGCAGAGCCCCGGGACGCACTTAAGTCCGGGGTTTTTTTAAAAGGGGCGGGAGGGGGCGTGTCCGAATGACGTGGCGTTTCGGGGGCGTGACGCGGTGTTTTGGGGCGGCGACGCGGGTGTGGTTTCAGCCGGGGGCGTGGCCGCGGCCTCCGGACCAACCCCCGGGACCGGAACACGGAGCGGGGCAGCCAGCCGACGCGCGCAGATTTACATCTGCTTTTCGCAGGCGTAAATCGTGGAATAAAGGTAAGGGGGGGGGGGTTAGATAGGGCCGGGGGGGTGGGTTAGGGAGGAGAAGGGAGGGGAAGGTGGGGGGAGGGCGAAGGAAAGTTCCCTCCGAGGCTGCTCCGAAATCGGAGCGGCCTCGGAGGGAACAGGCAGCGCGCGCTGGGCTCGGCGCGCTGCCTGTTCCCTCCGAGGCGCGCTGCCTGTTCCCTCCGATCATGCAATTTTTAAAAATCTACCCTTATCTGTATAGCACTGCATACACCTTCTGACTCTGCATAAACGTGTCATACTAGTAGTAGTAGCAGCAGCATTGCTGTTCAAGGGTCTGATGGAACATTTGCAGAGGTGCCTTTTCATAAGTAGGGATGTGGCTGTTGAGTTCTGGGAGTCCATGCTGTTTTGGAATGCCAGGTTTATTAAATAGGTTCTAAGTACCTTTCTGCTTTCTTTTGTTTTAATTAACAAAATGTCTGGTAATGGAACAAGTTTGTTTCACCATTAAGTAGTAAGAGGAAACATCCTAGTTTAGCCCAGCTAAGTATTTCAGGTAACTCATAAATATTTCAGGTAACTTATAATTTTTTTTCAGTCTACCCCCAGATATCACATACGATAAATTTGTCAGACACTGTGGCAGTTTCTGAACATATTTTCATTGAAGTCTCTGGTAAGTCGTTGTGCGGCTTGGTAAATTAGCCATACAAATTTATCTGGCTAACTTAAACCTATATATATATATATTCAATGACACAGCTGCACCGCTGTATGTATCCAGCTATCCTAAAATTAGCTGGATAAGTTTATGGGACAACAAGACTCAGCCAAAATTTTTATCTGACTAAATCAGCTCCTCCCAGTTATGCCTCCAGAGCACCCCTAACTTAGGGGGTCATTTTCAAAGGCTTATCGCAAACGATAGCATGCTGGGGGTGGACTTGGGGTGGCGAGGAGGCGAACTCGGTGGTGTCTTCGCTGTCGGCGATAAGGTTAGTAACGTTGTCGTCGCCAGTAGTGCGCCCAATAGCACCAACTTTCATGGTGGCGCTATTGGGTGCGAAAGCCAGCAGCGAAAACACCGCGGTGGCGTGAAGGCTGCCGGCTTTCGCAGGCCCGCCCCTCGTTTTTGCTGGATTCACCATTCTGCAATAGAATGGTGAATCCAGGCCTTAAATGGCCAAATTTTAGCTGGATAATAAGTTATCCCGCTAACATTTAGCTCGATAAGTGCCAAAATATTAATTTAGCTGGATAAAGTCTGCCTTATCTGGGCAAATGCCTTTGAATAGGGACCCCCTGAAGAGCAAAATCGTTGCAGATGAATCAGTCCCTTTAGTGTTAAAAGGATCAACAGCTATCCAGAAATAGGCTTTCAAGAGAATGAAACGGAATCGAGATGTAAACAGAGACCACTAAATAAAACACAAGCGCTATAATTATGAATTTGCTATGAGATGAGGATGAAGACAATCTGAAACTGAAAACGAAACAGAGGGTTAGAGTTGACACCAGCAACTCAAGAATGATTCAGACTGTTTCTTTTTTTTTAATGTAACTTGATCCTTCCTGCACTTATATGGGTAGGAGCAGACCTAGAGTGAGAGGGACTATCAGGCATGGCAATCAAACTGGAATAAGGGGGAAAAAATATATATAGATGTGAATTGAAAGAATGTAAGATAAAAGAGGCCCAAGGTATTTCATCTGACTCGTCTGATATTCTTCCGGAACTATCCAGCCAAATGAAAGCGTGTGCACCTCATAAAATACTTTTCATAACTTGCCAGTCCCAGTCTCTCCTTTAGTCTAAGGATATGACATTTCCATTTTGAAATGTCTATTATAGCTGTAGGGAAATACAGTAGCTCGAATAGACTTGTCAAAAAACCAGCAAGCCAGCAGACATCAAAAGATAACCAGGTGAAAATTAAACTAGACGATCAGCGACAGGGAAGATACATTATTTTTTTTCTCCTCTGCTTTTTTCAAAGTTTAATGTCTTAGTCAGCAAGTCTTTGCCCCCAGTTATATGATTAATAATTTGATTCACAAAAAAAGTCTTTGGATATTAATGAGACCTCCCTGGCTCATCTCTTTCTGGAATATAATGTCATCTCAGGAGCAGTTTTCTATATAAATTGTAATTAAAAGAGCCTGTACAACAGGTCCTACACGTCTGCTCAAGTCTTTCTTGCATTCAATACAAAAAAAATGAATGTTCTATGGACAGCATCCAGTTCCTTTTGCTGTTTTTTTTTTTAATGGAAACTTCCCAGGCAACTTTGTTCATCAATGCAAAGTGCAGTACTGTGGCCAGATAATTAAAACCCACTAATGTTTTCATAATGTACACGCTAAGCCCATCTCACCTCATCTCACCGATTATGGAGCATAAGTTTCTTTGAATAGAGTAGTATTAGGATATCCAGCAGGGAGAACTGGTATGAATTGAATCTGGAACTATTTGGCATTCTAGACCTCCATTATTTTCTTGGTCCAAAAACCCACAGTAGCATAAGGGTGGATTTTCAAAGCACCAGCAAATGCCCAATTTAGCTAGTCAAAACTTGGCTGGACAAGCTAAGCTGGTTTCTAATTGAATTTAGCCAGCTAGGTTTTTACTGAAAATCACCCTTACTGTATATTTGGTTCATTTAGTAAAAAAATAAATAAATAAATAATGCCCTCTTCAGGCCTCTGATGCTGCTTCTTGGGACTTCCCCAGGGCCACTCCGATCCCCTTTCCAATCCCCAAGAACATGCCATACTGGGTCAGACCGAGCGTCCATCAAGCCCAGCATCCTGTTTCCAACAGTGGCCAGTCAGGGTCACAAGTACCCGGAAAGATCCCAAAACATTAAATATATCTGATGCTGCTATCGTGTGGTGGTAAGTAGTAGCTAAATGCAAACAAGGTAGATTTTAAAAGCTTTGCACATGCGAAAATAGATATTTATGCATGTAAGTGACCCGAGCAGGAGCTACACGAAGTATAGCCATGAAAGGTGTATGTACATCAATGTATGCATGGGCACTGATGTGCACAGTCTCTAATTTTCCTCAGCTGACATGCGTAACATACACACACACTACTTTGCTACTATTCCTTGTTAGTTGCAGGAATCTGGTGAACATCGTGTGAGAGACAGACTCTTTATAAGGCTCAGTCTGATACGCTATATATATATGGACCATTGTAAAGGGGCACTTTGATTCAGGCTGAGTTTTCGGGAGGTGCGTTGGGGTTGGGGGGGGGGAGTGGTGTTGTAAAATTGACCTCATTAAAGAATTTTAGACCTTAAAAGTGATGAAAAGGAGTTGATTTGTACAGTTCCAGACATGCGTGCGTGGAAAGTATTTTATAACCTACACGCACAGGATATAAAATAGCGCATATTTTTGTGCGTAGCGAGATACGTGCATTTATGGGTGCATGTGCAGCCCTTTAAAAATCTTTTTATGTCTACTTGGTTAATAACAGCAGTGTGAAGGAGTACACAAGAAAACCCCAGAATACCATAAAGGACCGGATCCAGAGATCTGGTCCGGTCCATCTTAAGCCTCGGACAATAGGGAGTTATGGTCTGGGTGGAGTGTGGTGGGAAGGTGTATATCTAGCTGGGCCCAGTAAGGAACAGGAGGCCCCAAGGAATGAAGGAACATAGAGAAAGTCCAGATCGAGAGATTATAAGGGTTCTAATACTTCTTTGTTTCTAAACTGCAACGATGTGCAGAGCTGTTTCTTTTTCATTGTGCATAAATAAGAGCATAAGAAGTTGCCATACTGGGTCAGACCAAGAGTCCATCAATCCCAGCATCCTGTTTCCAACAGTGGCCAATCCAGGCTACAAGTACCTGGTACCAGGCTATAAATCCCATGCTACTAATGCCAGTGATAAGTAGTGGCTCTTTCTTAAGTCATCTTGATTAATAGCAGTTTATGGACTTCTCCAGGAACTTGTCCAGACTTTTTTTAAACCCAGCTATGCTAAATGCATTTACCACATCTTCACCTTAATTGTGAGTTGAGTGAAAAAGAATTTTCTCCAATTTGTTTTAAATGTGCTTCTTGCTAACTTCATGGAGTGTTCCCTAGTCCTTCTGTTATCTGAAAGAGTAAATAACCGATTCACATTTATCCATTCTAATCCTCTCATGATTTTATAGACCTCTATCTTAAGCCTCCCTTCTGCTGTCTCTTCTCCAAGCTGATCAGCCCTAACCTCTTCACCTTTCCTCAAAGGGGAGCCGTTCCATGCTCTTTATTATTTTGGTTGCCCTTCTCTGTATCTTCTCCATTGCAACTATATCTTTTTTGAGACATGGTGACCAGAATTGCACACAGTACTCAAGGTTGACTGCAGTTATGTAGAGAGTGTACATCAAGTTAGGTAAAGAGAATCCCACTCCACCCCACAAACCTAGACCCGAGTTCATGATGCCCCCCTCTTACAGTGGTATAAAAAGTTAACTAATAAGCGATCACTTTCTCTCTGTCTTTCTCTCTCTTTCTTATCCCCTCTTCCCTTTTCCCCTCCCAAACCGGCATTTGCGATAAAAACCATTGCGATAAAAATGCAGGCATAACGCACAGAAAAAAAAAAAGGTGCAGTCATTACCTGCGCTGCTGTGCATTTCTCTACCGCACGCTGCGTTAACTGACCCTCATTTCCATTTACTCCTTCCAGACTCCTCCCATTCAAATAGGAATTTTACATTTGCATGTGCATTTTGTGATACGGTATTTATCACGCATGTTACGGTTTGACCGATGCAGCACACTGAGCCGAAGATGTCAATGTGAGGCCTGGGCCTACCCGACGGGGTTGAACTGAGTCCAGCCAACATGTTCCAGGACTCCTAGGTCCCCCGTCCCCCCTTCCCACCTGCCTGAGAAATTTGCAAGGAGAGAGTACCACCTCAGCTCCCACTTATCCATTCTGTGGGAGGCCGGTCCTGTCTCAGTAAGAGAGAGGTTCAGGAGCACTCTCCAGTCATTCTTGCCTTTGCCATGGCTATTTAAAAGAGGTACCCGGCCCTGAGACAAACACCAAGATGATGTCAGGCACCATTTTCTTGTAGGCTGTACAAATATTTGGTTGTACAAGAAAATGGCACTGGCTAACCCTAAAACCGGCACCAGTTTGACTTCACTTTGGCAAGGGTCTCGGGGCCAGGCAATATTTTTAAATAGCCGCAGTAGGGGCAGGAGTGACAGGAGAAGATGTGTGTGTGTGTGTGTGTGTGTGTGTGTGTGTGTGTGTGTGAAAAAAGACAGAGGTGTTGATAGGGGATGAAGAAAACTAGAAATGGTATTGGAATAGGGGTAAGGCAAAGGTGTTGATTGTGTGTGAGAGAAAGCCAGTGGTGGTGAAAGGGGAGAGCGAATGTCAGAACCAGAGATGGTGAAGTGGGAGATAATGACAGAAATCTGGAGGTGAGTAGAGGAGAGTCAGAGTTATGATGGGATGGGGTGGGGTTGAGATACTAGAATCAGAGCTGCGATGAGTGGGAGGAGGAAGGGTTTGAGAGAGAAAAAAAAGAGAGGTGATGGGGGAGTTGGTGTGTAAGAGCCATAAGGGCTGATGGAGAGAATATATTATAGAGAACCAGAGAGGGATTTTAGGTGGGAAGAATATGCAAGGGGATTATTAGAGTGATGGGGGCAATATGAGAGGGGATAACTGGAGATGAGGTAGTCAAACTGGAGGGGGTGAGAGAACATGAGAGGAGGAGAGTAAAATTAAATGGTTAAGCGGGGGTAAAAAAGTCACTATGTGGAGAATGATACAAAATTATTCAAAGCTGTCAAATCATAAGAGGATTGTGTAAAACTGCAAGAGGACCTTGCAAAACTGGGAGACTGGACATGCAAATGGAAAATGAAATTTAATGTGGACAAGTGTAACGTGATGCACTTAGGGAAGAGTAACCCAAATTATAGCTACACAATGCAAGGCTCCACATTAGGAGTCACCACTCAGGAAAAGGATCTAGGTGTCATCGTTGAAAATATCTTGAAATCATCTGCTCAGTGTGCAGCAGCAGCAGCCAAAAAAGCAAATAAAATGCTAGGGATTATTAGGAAAGGAATGGAGAATAAAACAGAGAATATCATCATGCCTCTGTATCGCTCCATGGTGAGACCTCATGAGTATTGTGCTCAGTTCTGGTCACCACATCTCAAAAAAGATATAGCAGAATTAGAAAAGGTACAGATAAGGGCAACCAAGATGATAAAGGGGATGGAACAATTCCCCTATGAAGAACATCTAAAGAGGTTAGGACTCTTCAGCTTGGGGAAGAGACGGCTGAGGGGAGATATGATAGAGGTCTATAAGATACTGAGTGGAATGGAACAAGTAAATGTTAATCAGTTGTTTACTCTTTTGAAAAGTACAAAGACCAGGGGACACACAATAAATTTACAGGGTAATACATTTAAACTGAATAAGAGAAAATAATTGTTTACTCAATGTATAAATTAAGCTCTGGAATTTGTTGCCAGAGGATGTGGTGAAAGCTATTAATATAGATGCATTTAAAAAAAGTTTGGGCAAGTTCCTGGAGGAAAAGTCCATTAACAACTATTAAGGGAGAGTTGCAGAAATCCACTGCTTGTTCTTGGGATAAGCAGCTTGATCTTGCCAGGCAGTGGCGTAGCCAGAACTGAATTTTTTCAGGGGGGGGGGGGGGGCAAGGTTAATATGGGTGGGCAAACATACAGATCTAAGCCCAATTAGTTGTACTCTTATCAATAAATAAAGCCTTAGCATGCACCCTACAATGGATTTCTGAGTAGTTTGCTACAACCGTCATGCATGAGTGACATTTAAAATATTTTAATTCTATTACTTCAAGCACTTACCAACATTCAAAATGCCTTATTAATCTATATTAATTTGTTTTATGTTTATTGCAGTTTATAAATACACAATATCATATAAAAAGTAAGCAGAGAACACTTCAAAAACAAATATCAATATATTCTTTCATGAATCCTCTTTCCAAAAATGCAAAAAACTACAATAAAACAGCAATAATCATAATAATCGTCATAAAAAAGATTTGCAACAGGTGCAGAACAGAACTAGGTCATGCAAAAATAAAATGTCAAATTCTGGCATCACCTCAGTGACAACAAAACAAATTCCCTTCACTGCCAAACACTTTGTGAAGTAACACAAACCCTGCAAAAAAATAAACAACTAGAACCTTACCATATCATAACAGCAGCAACCTTATCTCTGAAAAAGCAGCAAGGCAAACATTACACCAGGCCCTAGAATACTAATACACTACCTAATGGGCAAACAGAACAAACCAGACTGCTACAAATCCCTACAGAGAAACTAGACGCTAGCCAAAATACTGTATCACTGTCACACATGCACAACACAGACAGACCCTTAACCTAAAACAGAATAAAGGATTACAAATTAGAAACACGCATGCAGACAAAACTGAAATGGAAAGCCTGAGAAACCAGAATACACAAGAAAAAGGAAATGCACATTCCCAAAGATGGCATATTCCAGTCACTGAAAGGCAAAATGACTTTTTTACCTTTGTTGTCTGATTTTATTTTTCTAATCAGTTGGTCTCAGTCTCTTTTCCCCCTTATTTGTCTTTTCCTTTTTCAGGGTCTCTTTTATTCTGTCTTCTTTCCTTCCTCCCTCATACACACACACAGACTCTCTCTCTCACATGTTCTGTCACACACACATGCTTTCTCTCACACAGGATCCCACGCTTCCATGCTCTCTCTCACATGCACACAGGCTCTCATTCTCACATGCTCGCTCTCACATGCAGGCTCTTGTTCCCACTTCTATATATGCATACATACACTGGCTCTCACTCTCATATGCAGGCTCCCACTCTCACACATAGACACAGGCTCCCACTCTCGCATGCAGGCTCCCACTCCCATATACACAAGTTCTCACTCCCACATGGCTCTATGCTCTCTCTCTCTCTCTTACACACCCTCAGGTAGGGTCTCATTCACACCCCCCCCCCCTAAGCAGGCTCCCATTCATACACACACTCCCAGGCAGGCTCCCATTCACCAACCCTCCCCCCCAATGCCCCAGGCACGCTCCCATTCACACAAATACACACACAGATATGCTACCATTTAAACACACACCCACACCCAGGCAGGCTACCATTCACATTCACATATACAACACACACACATCCCTCACCAGTCAGGCTACCATCCACATACATACTCACACCCAGGCAGGCTCTCATTCACCTAACCCCACCCACAGGCAGGCTCCCATTCACACACCTCCACCCCCAGGCAAGCTACCATTCACACAAACACATACACCCAGGCAGGCTCTCATTCGCACACCTCCAACTCCACCCACAGGTATGCTCCCATTCACACACCCCCACCCCTAGGCAGGCTCCCATTCTCACACCTCCACCCCCAGGCAAGCTACCATTCACACAAACACACACACCCAGGCAGGCTACCATTCACATATACAACACACACACACACCCCTCACCAGTCAGGCTACCATCCACATATATACTCACACCCAAGCAGGCTCTCATTCACACACCCCCAACCCCACCCCCAGGTAGGCTCCCATTCACACACATACACACACACCCACACCCACAGGCAGGCTCCCATTCACACACCTCCACCCCCAGGCAAGCTACCATTCACACAAACACACACACCCAGGCAGGCTACCCTTCACATATACCCAGGCATGCTATCATTTACATAACATACACACACAAATACAAAACACAGGCAGGCTTCCCATCGGTATCAAAAGGGGGACCCTGTCCTGCTGCTGATCCTTGGGTGCCTGCCTGTGGTATTCAAAACTTGCGCAGCTAGCACTCCTCTATGCTGATCTTACGATGCCCCCTACTGGCCACACGGGTTTTGAATGTGCAGGTCCGGCAAACGTGGAGGAGTAGGAGAACAGGCATCTTCTCATGAGGGTTTTTTTTTCTTTGACCACCGGCCTCCCAGTCCTATTCCTCTTCTCGGCAGCATCGCAGGCCTTCTCCTCTTCTCGCCCACCAATGGGATGGGATCCACCAGCGGCCTCGAGGGCCTCTTCCTCTTCTCGGCCGTGGAGCAGTGGGGTCCACTGTGGCCTCACAGGCCTCTTCTCTCAGCTGTGGTGGGATGGGGGTCCACCGGTGGCATCGTGGACATCTTCCGCCTCTTGACCGGCATGTCCACTGTGGCCCTGTGACAGGGCCTCTTTTCTTGGGCCACTGGGCAATGCCGATTGGGTAGGCCTGAGTCCAAAGTGAGTGGGCCACATCTCACCAAGGCCCACCTGTGGCAAAGCCACTGCTGCCAGGTACATTCGATCTGGCTTGGCCACTGTTGGAAACAGAATACTGGGTTTGATGGACCCTTGATCTGACCCAGTATGGCAAGCCTTATGTTCTTAATGTTGAGAGAGAAGGGATGGTGGCTGTTGGGGGAGAAGGGAGCCAAATAGCAGGAGATTGATAGTGAAATGGAGAGTGAAAGGCACAATGGAGGGGAGAGTTTGGAAAGTAAAATGTTGGGACAAAGACAACTGGCAGGTAAGAACTGGTGAAGGAAAAGAGATGACAGAGAGGATATGATTGGAATTTATAAAATCATGAGTCAGGCGGAACAGGTAAATAGGGAACAGTTATTTAGCCTTTCAAACAACACTAGGACTAGGGGACATTCCATGAAACTAGCAACTGGCAGTTTTAAAACCAATCGTAGGAAGTATTTCTTCACTCAGCATACAAATCTGATATGGAATCTGTTGCCGGAGGACTTGATCAAGGCAATTATCACAGTGAGGTTCAAAAGAGGATTGGACAAGTTCCTGAAATAAAAGCCCATAAACAGTTATTAGCCAGGTACTTATCCCTGAGACTGAGATATTAAAAAAATCAACTATTGGGGACCTGATGGGTGCTGGTGATCTGGATTGGCCACTGTCAGAGACAGAATGCTGGGCTTGATTGACTTTGCTCTGATCTAGTATGGCATCTTATGCTTTTACGAGGGATAAGATCCAGGTGTGAGAGGACAGAGAGAGTTACATTATGGTGATGTAAGGGAGAGATTTAAAAACAGAGAAAAGAGAAGTGAAAGAAAATGAGATAAAAGAGAAAAATAGATGTCAGCGGAGAAAATGAAGTGATGAAGAAAGGAGAAGAAAAGTTAAATGGAAATGGAAGCCTGGGAAAAGAGTTAAGAGAAGACAGAAAAAAGAAAATTAGAAAAAAACAAATTGAGATCAATGCAAAAAAATGAAAACCATTTAGATAACAGAGAAAGAAAAAGCTTTTTATTTTCGGTTTGCTTATTGGAACATGTAGTGCAGTGATTTAGTAGTTGTATGGCTCCTGGAATAAACTGGATTCTTTTCATGCTGTGATGGCTTATATTGGATCATTGTACATATTGTTTCAAAATATACATGAGCTACACGGATCCCTTCTTCAAATGTGAATTATGTGTCAGATGCAATATCAAAAGCTTATGTATAATGTTCTTGGATAATCTGTATGCTGATCCTATAAATGTTTACAGAATCTTCCAAGAAATCCATGATTGAAATGTAAGTTTCAGTTATTGTATGTACTATGTGCAATTATTTGTTATATGGAGAGAGTTGATGGAGGGTTAAATAATTGTGTGAAAGCAAGGAGTGCCTTACCAAGTGGAAAACAGCTGGCGAGAGCCACTTAACAATAAAGGGGCCGATACAATACAGCGTGCTCAGCCGAGCTCGCTGTTTAACCCGCAGTTGGATGCGCGTTGTGTAGGCGCAACCTAATCCCCTTATGCAATAAAGGGATTAGCATTTCCACAACGCGCGTCTAATGCGTGGCGAAACTAATGGCGCTCATCACATAAAAGTGCATGTTGATGAGGCTATTAGTTACCCGAAATTTTTTTTAAATGTGCATCCAATACGCACATTTTTGCGCTCAGAGCAGGCGTTAATTTCTGAGCACTCCCAAAAATATCGTAGCAATATTAAGTTGGAGGAATGAAAAAATTTCTGAGCACTCCCAAAAGTATCGTAGCAATATTAAGTTGGAGGAACGAAAAATTTAAAAAAAAATGCTGGTGGTCAGGTTTGGGAAACGGACGCTCAATTTACTGGCGCCCGTTTTTCAAGCCCGTGGCTGTGCGCCGGTTAGGAAAATGAACACTGATAAATTCCACGTCTGTTTTCTTTACCGGCGGACGGCCGCAGACAGACGGCCTCTCCCGGGCGCACGCTGCCAAGGAGTCAACCCTAGCGCCTCCTTGACAGTGCGACCCCCTAATTAGAATATAGCATGGCACCCCCAGGAGGGGTGCCTGGGGGAGCGTTAGGAAAGCGGGCGCTGAATGCTCAGCGCCCGCTTTCTGCGTGTTTTAATTGCATTGGCCCCAAAGTGACAGGACATCACTGACCAGGTACGAATCAATCGGGTCAGTGTGTATCCCCTTGGCTTTTTCAGTGTGACTGGTGCTGATTTTTTTTTTTTTTTTTAATTGTCCCCATAAAACCAGCAGGATTTCAGTAACACTAGTGCCCTGTGTTTGTACAGGATCATTCGTGGTGGTGGGGGTGGGGTGAGGGAGCTGTTAGCGCTTGTTGAAAATAATTATCAAAATCTTGGGGGGAAAACTGCAAGGGCTTGATCCTGATAGGCCCATGCCTTGAGTCTTTTAAGTAAGTACCTGGCTGGCAACACTTCTGGAGCAGGGCACAATGCTTGCTCGGCAATATTTATTTTTTATTTGTTAGTTTTGTTTCAAAGAGGGATGAAGGAGAAAAGGAGTTAAGGTTGCATCTGGCTGTATAGTATGGTGGGAGGATGAAGCTGACTGGGCTGCCAAGATGATAAAGCATCCTCAGCACTGCAAAAGTAACATCAGAAGACTTTTTCTCCCCTCTAGATTTCTGCCAGCAACAATCCGCTCTCTGTTTCCATGCCTTTCTCAGCTCTAATGCCCACTAAAGAGAACGAAATGGGTTCTGGTAATTGGTCTCACAGCTGAGGGGGAGGGGTGGAGGGGGAAGGAAAAAGAATTGAGAGAAAAGGGGTGCGATAAAGAGCAAGAAGGGTTAGCAAAAGAACAAAAGGGAAAAAAACAGAGCAGATCCGGGCTAGTGAGAGTCACGTTGACGGAACCTGGCAAGGAGGAAGGAAGTGCCTGGGGAGAAACGGCATCCGAAGTGCCAGAGAGCATCTCGATAAGAATCGGGAGCAGGAAAAGCAGACCACGGAGCAAAATCTCTGGAATAACCTCCACATAGCTTTTGCGGTCTTGGGAATGACGTTTCAAAATTGCTAGGCGTGTAAAAATTAGCATAGGCGCACATGTACGTAGCCTTTACGTGCGGATTCCGTATTTTATGAAAGTAAAAAATGCACGCGTATTGGCGTCAAAAAAGGGTGGTCTTGGTGTATTCCACGGCAGGGCCGACACTTACCTGTGTAAGTTGCTATTTTAAAAGACACGCACATAGATTTACTAAATTACTCGTATATTTTTACACCTGCTAATTATCTGGCGTAAGTGATATTAAATGTGTTTTTTTTGTGTAGTACTGAACACGTGGGAGATCTGGGTGAATTGGGGGGGGGGGAAGAGTTCAGGCTGAAGAACCAGGAAGATCTCGATGACCTGAACCAGGACTGGGTGAACTGGTGGACTAATCAGTAAACTGGTTGATTTAATTTCTGAACGCATTTTAGGTCTCATGTGAGGAAAACCACGCACATTTGTTTGAAAGTTATCCTCTTTGTGCTGTCACGTCCTTTCTAGTTTTCCCAAAATGTACGGGGAAGGGGAGCGTGCAATTCTGAGGATGAGAATTGAAAATCAAAATGGAAAATAGAATCCTATTATCCCACAAATTTCAAGAATATCTGTGCAACCCCCCCCCCCCAAAAAAAAAAAAATATATATTTTAAAGCAATATAGTAAAAATACACAAAGTTAATCATAACCCCTTGCTTTGGATTTTATTTTATTTTATTCCAGTTCAATGTTTTGTTTCACTTAATTTGTTTCATGTCTGCTGTACCTGAGACGGGCGCCAAAGACGCCAGGGGCCACCGGCGCCATTTTAAATCTCCAGCAGAGTGAGCGGGCATTGTTGTTACCCGTTTTCATCTTCCTGATGTAGACCCCGATGTTTCTGGCCCCCCAAAAGTATTTCTGGGGTGGCAGAGGCCCAGGGAGGCCTGAGGTCAGTCCGGCTGGGTTTGCCTGGGCTCTGCAATTTTCTTGCAGGGGCCGGAGTGGGGTCAGAAGGTCCAGGAAGGGCCATTTTGGTTTTTGTTTTTTTGTTATGGGGGGCAGACATTTTTTTTTGTTTTTAATGTTTATTTTTTGTTTGGGAAACGAGCCTAAAAAAAACCTGAAATGAAAAAAACCCAAAGAATTGTGTGCCTCGTGCAGAGGTGTTCGGGAGGGCAGAGTCTGGGCGGGGTTAGGATTTACATGCTTCCTTCTTGGTGTAACTGGTGCAGGGAGATTGGCTAGCAGAATAGTCATTGTGAACACTTGCATGTAAGTTTGCCTGGAAACCGGGTTCAGCTTAAGCATGCAACATCCTGAGATTTCCACAGACTGTTAAGAAATTGCCCTCCCGGTTGTCACATCACTTTGCAGAGTCCACGGTGCATTTATTAAACATTCTGCAGGTATTCTATAGCTTCTGGTTCTTCACTTGGACACTGGACAACTTGTGTCTTCTCATATTGCCAGAGTGTTTCCAAGTCATATAAAGCAGGACTGACGAAAATTATCTACAAAACTGAACATTTCAGGTTGCTTACGTGAGGCTGTTCTCAAACTGACAGAAGCGATATAGAAATGCTGAAATCAGATTTCAAAGGATTTAGGTGCCTGTCTTTGGAAGTTAGGCTCCTAAATTGGCCCTATTGAAAATTTACTAGGGCTGAATCTCTAAAGTTTGATTCCTAGTTTACCAGGCTCCTTTATTTAAAATCCTAAAAAAAAAAACGTAGGTAGCTATGGAGGTGCATAATACAATCTGGGGACATTTTTAATGCCCTGCATAGATGCAAAGCCTGCAGATCCTTTTAACACAGGTATCTTTTAATGCTGGTATTTGTGTGGGTAGCCAAACAGGAATAAAATAATGCCTTTACATTGGAAAATCAAAGCTACACGTGCTGTGTTTCTCCCCCAGTCTAAACATACCCATGGGAATGCCTCTTTTTAACCCAGTTAAAAGTAAAGTATGCCCTGTAAGGAAGACCACATTTATTTTAGGCTGGATAGAGAAAGGCAGTTTTCAATCCGGACAATTTATCAGAGTAAATCACTATTTGCTCAGGTAATGACTTTGAAAATCATCCTCTTTATGGAATCAGGAACAGATCTCCTTGAAATAAAAAAAAAAAAAGAGAAATGTATTTGCTGTTGGGTTGACTCAGCATGAAACTGACTTATGGTTATGAGGATTGACTCTCTTTTTGCCTGTAGTCCCCAAGCTACAAACATTTCAACAGGGGGGAAAGTGTGCTGCAGTCAGGGTGTTTCATGAAATGATCCACAGCTGGCAAGAATTTGCTCAGTTTGTTCAGAATTTTTTTCAGTATATTCTTCTCTTCAAGGTCAGGGGACGTCCGTCTCTGAAGTGACTCCTGAGTTTATAGCAACCTTGTGACTTTATTGTGTGAGTGAATTCATTTTGTCCCAATAAAATCTTTAGGACCCACAGAAGATCCATTCTGAGGCCATCAAGGAACACCACCATGCTGCGCTGTCAAATGGAAAGGCTTAGCAATTTGAAAGAGCGTTTCAGCATAGCCAAGCCATGCTTCCCTCAGGCTGCCTACTGCTGTGATCAAGACAGCCCACATCCTCAGCCTTCACGTCTCATTCAGTTTTCCAGAAAAAAGATCAGCGTTTATTAGGCAACTTACAGTCTGGGGGAAAATCAACACGCATCGTCTTCTAAAATATTTAAGTTAATAATTTGAATTATTACTCTATGTCATAATTCTATTTTAGCATGTTTTTAAACACCAAGGAGACTAAAATGAAGATAATTTGCAGCAATTCAAAACCTAAGTCATGAATCAAGAGATGTGACACACGCACTGTGAGGAAATAAGAATACGGGGCCCTTGATTTGCTCTGCGAAGCAGGCAAGGTAAACCCTGACAGAAAGGTTTAGCTTCATATTGTTAAAATCCCAAGATTAAAATAAGAATCTTGGACGAGGTCAATAAAATCAAATAAAGGCTGACTATGAAGGATTTAAAAGTAGTGACCCACCGTGCTACGAAGAACGCACTGCAATGGGTTTTTTAAAATGAGTTGCTCTCATTTTGGGGGGGAGCAAAGCATGTGCTAGGCACTCTCTGCTCTCATCCTATCAGCACTTTATTTGCCTCCTGAATAGGCTGAGGTGCTCCTGGATAGGACTCAGTAAGGGATAAGAAGCCAAAGGGTAAAACCTGAGGTCGAATAAGGCTCTCACCCTCCAGAAAACAAATACAGAAAAATTATAGCAATAATATGTTTAAAATGTACTATTTATTTCTATCTATATCTCTATAGCTATAATATATACTGTATCTCTCTAGATATGGATACATAGAGATAGAAAAAAATGATCAACCAGCTAGTTTACAACGTCATTTAATTGTTTGGGGTTTTTATTTTTCAGATCACACATCGTCCATCCATAATTAAAAAAAAAAAGCAGCATTTATCTTGCCATTTTTGGCCCTGGCATGCATAGCACTACAAACCAAGAAGCTTCATTGGTAGGATTCATGTGACTGCAAATATATTCAAAAAGCCTTTGTGGTCAAGTTAAATGCAGAAGGGAGGAAGGGATCAGACCTTGAGGTTGGATCACCCCCTAAGGGCGAGGGTACAACATAGCCAATGATTGCATGTCCCAGGAGCCCTGGAATAAGATGGCGCAACTTCCATCCCAGATCTAGCAGGCCTTGTGCAGGGTCAAAGGAGGGTGGGCTGGCCAGGGAAAGGGGGTAGAAATATGGAGGAGGGGGGAGGGAGGCTTAAGGGACCAAACTCAGGATTTTTTCTTGGTTCACCGGCCGCCTGGCAGAAGTCAGTAGCAGAACCAAGGGATTCCATTGGGGCATATCTTTGTTATACTATTTATTTGTCACATTTCATTCTTGCCTTATTCATGTTGCTCCAAAATGGATTACAACTGACTTAAAAACATATATAAATACATAAATGCATGAATATGTAACGTAAAATAATTATTTTAATGCACAGCTTATACAAATCAGAAAATAAAATCATACAACTCGAATGGAGCTAAATTACAAGCAACTGTAATTCAATTCAGCTATGCTTAGAGATCAATTGCAGGAGCAAAATGATCTTTTTCTAATTCAAGTAATGCATTAAAAATAACCAAAATTCAATCTTGCACCTACCGGTCAATAGATCATTTAATAAGTGTAATTCCACAGGAAGGCAATTCCATAAATATCATGTAATGATGTCACTAAAATGTCTCTTAATATATGCATCAAAGTCTTCACAGACTCTGGATGTATAATGTCAGAGAGAGCAGAAGTGCGAGTGTTCTCTGACACTGCCCAGTGGGAGTGAATATATCAAAACTCGTGAGCCCACTTTGGTTTACAGTCTTTCGTCCAGTCTTCCATCCCAGTAAGGTGGCTGAGGCTCAAGGTCGGAGCCTTCAGACCTTCTCTGCAGAGGGAGATTTCTTGAGGAGCAAGGAGGATTGTGAGATTGAGAAGATCAAAAGGGGTGAAGCGCGGTGAAAGTGAGCTAGTCTTAGCCTTCTTGCATTTCACCGAAGATTTTGCCTTAAGGTTTGAACAGCGGATTTCTATTTGGAGACTGGTTAAGGACTGCCAGATTGGGAAGGACTACAGAGATATGCACCCCAGAAAGCAGGTACCAAAAAGGATGAAGCCCGGGGAGGGACCCATTCTCCTAAGAGTACCTCAGAGCTAGCGGGTGGTGAAGGAAGAAAACCCACAGAGGCTGAAATTCAGCGCTACTTAGCTGGATAAGTAGGGATAGATCTGGTTAAGTGGCGGTGGCGGAATATCTGGTCCCATTTAGTGGCTACCACTTCACTGGATAAGTACTTATCTGGCTAAGTAGATAGCCAGATAAGGATGTGGGCGTTCTGGGGAGGAGCTACTTATCTGGTTATGTTAACCAGATAAGTTAGACCTGCTCAATAGCTGGATGAGACTTATCCACCTACCTAGATTTTTATGTTGCTGAATATCCCTTGTAAGTTAGCCGGATAAGTCTTATCTGGCTAACTTACTTAACCAGATATCTTTGAATATCTATCCCACAGTGTGTGAAGATTTGCAATGACTAATTTATGGGCTGTGTACTGTCTTTTGTTTAAATGTATGGTGTGCACTATATTTTTTATGCATTACACTGACTTCATTCACCTGAATCAATGCTCCCGTAAAGGATTTATTTTCGAACACCATCAGATTGCATGGTAGTGTATTGGGTTTTTTTTTTTTTCCTGAAAGCGACAGAAAGTGTCTTCATTCCCTGTATCACTTGCAATGCTTTGCTCGGGCATCGAGAAAGTTTCATTTCTTTTGGGGCTGATTGGTCCACACTACATCCCTCTGTACAGTAATGGAGGACCCTTTGGGGTGGGGAGGTGGAGAGCCTCTTACAGTGGCAAGGCAAAAATTCTGAAAAGGCCCAGATGAATGCCAGGGAGAGTTATTGTAAAAATTGCTATTCTAAATAAAGCTACAGCCAAGTTTTTACCCA
Organism: Rhinatrema bivittatum; assembly: GCF_901001135.1. Classification (NCBI taxonomy): domain Eukaryota; kingdom Metazoa; phylum Chordata; class Amphibia; order Gymnophiona; family Rhinatrematidae; genus Rhinatrema; species Rhinatrema bivittatum. Next base: position 281,488,014 of record NC_042621.1, on the reverse strand, counting down.
AAAATGTATGTCTCTTTGTAGTTCTTTAAGTTCCAATGGGGGGCATGCACGTGCAACGGGACAGGACAGTGATTCCATGACTACCCATTTATAGACGCTGCTGTGTGTTTTGTTCACAGTTGGGAATCACTGTTGGAGAGAGGGGAGTCACAGATATGTTACTATCTTTAACTGAAGCCTTACTTACGTCATGATTTGTGTTTCCACGCCTGGTTCTACCAGGGCTCCATCGACAAACAGAGGAGCTGAAGTAAAGCTGTACCTACTCCAGGATCTTCCTTCATCAAAACTCAACCTGTTATTTAAATAAACAAAAATATATACTTCTTAAGAATCAGTTTCAAAACCTTTCCTGCTCAATAAGCATCTGGAGTAAGCCAGCAAGAGGCAAAAATAATCCAGTGAAAGCATTGCTCCAAACTGGAGAAATTATGCACTCGAAGCCTTTGACTATGAACCACCTAAAGACTTGGACTTTGCTGTGATACTGATTCAAAAATGTGAAAAAGTACCATAGGGAAAGTCACTGCTCAGCTCTATCAGAAATCTTCAAAACCGTTCTGCTATTTGGAATCGTATTTCCTCATCACCAAATTAGGGATAATTCTGTTTTCTTCAAAAACATACAGAAAGCTTTTAATTTCAGCTGTGGAAAGAGATTTTCCTCAAATGGCTGACTTGAATCGAACTAATTTTCAGTTTTCAGAATTCTCCCCAAATGTTTGCAGCAAAGCAAACAACTAACCAAAAAAAATGCTTCCTGGATTCTACAAAGAAACATTCTATGATTCATCTATTTCTTCTATTTAGAAAGTTTACACATTATGGCATCCATTTTCAGCCACTGACTGGCCCACAAGGTTAACTAGATAAACTTGTCAGGTTAACTTTGTAGTGATATTCAGCATCAATGAATATACCCAACTATCTTAAAGATAAAGATAAATTTTATCTAACTTTTGGACTGCTTTGTGGCACAATCGAGTTAGCCAGATAAGTTGTATGGCTATCTTTGAATACTGGAGAGTCAGCTGGATAACTTATCTGGCTAGCTTAACTCTACCAAACCTTCCCCAGAATGCTTCCAAGTGATCCAGCTAAGTTTTATCCTAACTACTTATCTGGATAATTCAAAAGCAATGAAATAAGTGAGGATTTTAAAATCTCAACATTTGCCTGGCTAAATCTGAACTTAGCTGGACAAATCGCACTGAATATGGACCTAAAAAATTACAAGATAAAAATCTTGAATGAAACTATATGTTGAGTATCAGAAAAATAAGAAAAGTAAAAAAAAAAAAAAATTCCAAACATTTGCAAATACAGAGATTGAAATAATAAAAATATCAATCACTACTCAACACATATGAAGTCCACATATAACTGGGTGGCTCCAGGCCAAAGGCTGAAAGGAAAATTAGTGAAACTAATCACACAATCATTATTCAAGGAGGGCTAGCATCATTAAGTATACTATATTTGTATTTTATTTTGTTGTAAACCACTTAGCACAGTTCGTCTGCTATAGGCAGCATAAAAAAATCTAAATAAAATAAATAAAAATGTCAGGCCAAACATCTCTTTTCACTCTACACTTCCCTTGGTGCTCTAATCTCCACTTATGGCTTTCAGTTCCATTTTTCTTCTGATGACTCCAAGATCTACCTTTCTATACCAGCAAGTTCAGCAACAATAAATACATAAATAATAAAGGGATTCTTTAAATCCGTTAAGTATAATAGAGGTGTTCCACATAAGAACACTGCCTGTTCACTCTAAGGGGGGGGAGGGATAGATAAATCAATCAATAAATAATGATTGCCTCTATATCTACACGTCATTATCAACAATGACAAAGGTTTGACAAAGGTTAGACAAAGAGGATTCAAACTGCTCTCCTTCAAATCACATGTGCTTCAAATAGACTGCTCTCCTTATCCAAGTGACATAGGGTTGGAGACCTCCTCAGACACCCAAACAACCTTGCATTAGACATCTCCGCCCCCTTTATTTACAATTCTGTAACTACACCAAGGATATACAAATCTCTCCCATTTTTCTGAGTCTTGGGCTCCTTAATGCCCACTTAGCCAACAGTAAATCTCATTACATCCTCAATCTCATTGAAGAACACAATCTTCATATCCTTTGCCTGACGGAGACCTGGACTGGAGAGGTTGACAATGTCATACTAGCTCAGTCCTGCCCATCTATCTTATACATCACATGGGTCAAGGAGGAGGTGTTGCTATTATCTTTAGTCACTCTCTGGCTCATGTTCTAATTGCTTCCCAAAAAATAAGCAAATTTGACTGCCTAGTCATAACATTTCAAAGTAATGATGAACTGACATCCACCCTGAGTCATTTCTCAAGCTCTCAGAATCCTCTGTGATATGGCTACTTTGCCTTAGAAACTCCTAGATCTTGAAGACTTCAACTGTCATGCAAAAATGCCCTCAGTGCTACCTTTCAATGCAACTCTAGGCCAATGAAACACCCTTGGAACTCTCCCTGGTTTCAAAAAGGTCTTCTCTTAAAACAGCAATCCCTCCAACTTGAATGAGCCTGATGGAAACATAAAACAGACGTGAACCTCTGTATCTGCAATGAGCATGCAAAGAAGTATAGACAGCCATTCATCAGGCAAAAAAGATCTACATCTCCAAACAGCTAGAATTCTGTATGAACCCATATCTATTTCTCAGGCCACTTTCACTTCCACAGGGGGCCACACATCAGAGGACTTTGTTAAATTCTTCATGGATAAGATCCTAGCAATACATTCCTTCTTTGACAACACTCCCTCCTTCACACCTCCCTTAATAACCACATCATCTCTATCATCAGGAAGATCACTACTCTCTCCAGACAATACCTCCAGCTGACTTCAGAACCATCACCCCTAAAAAGGTGCAAAATATCCCCCAGCAAATTATCTAGTCCCTCAGCCCACTAGAGTGAATTCCCTCAGGATTCATTTGCAATCTTAAGCAAGAACTGGCTCAATGGCTCTCCAATATAATCAATAACATCTTATCTTAATACTTGCTTCCCAACAAGCTTAAGAAAGTAGTAATCAAACCAATACTGATGAAACCAAACTCTGACCCCCAAAATAATCGATAACTGCTGCCTAATCTTCAGCCTCTCATTCTTATCTAAAATAGTTGAAAAGGAAATCTACTTGCAACTATTTGTTTTCCTCAAAGAGAGAAACATCTTGCATCCCCAACAATACAGCTTTAGGAAAGGTCATTGCACTGAATCTGTACTACCGGAACGAATGAAATCCATCTAAACACATATCAAGTTAGTAACTCCATTCTAAGAACATAAGAACATGAGAAATTGCCATGCTGGGTCAGACCAAGGGTCCATCAAGCCCAGCATCCTGTTTCCAAAAGAAGCCAAACCAGGCCACAAGAACCTGGCAATTACCCAAACACTAAGAAGATCCAATGCTACTGATGCAATTAATAGCAGTGGCTATTCCCTAAGTAAACTTGATTAATAGCCATTAATGGACTTCTCCTCCAAGAACTTATCCAAATCTTTTTTTAACCAAGCTACACTAACTGCACTAACCACAACCTCTGGCAACAAATTCCAGAGCTTTATTGTGCGTTGAGTGAAAAAGAATTTTCTCTGATTACTCTTAAATGTGCTACTTTCTAACTTCATGGAATGCCCCCTAGTCCTTCTATTATTCGAAAGCGTAAATACCCGATTCACATCTACTCGTTCAAGACCTCTCATGATCTTAAAGACCTCTATCATATTCCCCCTCAGCCGTCTCTTCTCCAAGCTGAACAGCCCTAACCTCTTCAGCCTTTCCTCATAGGGGTGCTGTTCCATCCCCTTTATCATTTTGGTTGCCCTTCTCTGTACCTTCTCCATCACAAATATATATTTTTTGAGATGCGGCAACCAGAATTGTACACAGTATTCAAAGTGCGGTCTCACCATGGAGTGATATAGAGGCATTATGACATTTTCCGTTTTATTAACCATTCCCTTCCTAATAATTCCTAATATTCTGTTTGCTTTTTTGACTGCTGTAGCACACTGAGCCAACGATTTTAAAGTATTATCCACTATGATGCCTAGAACTTTTTCCTGGGTAGTAGCTCCTAATATGGAACCTAACATCGTGTAACTACAGCAAGAGTTATTTTTCCCTATATGCAACACCTTGCACTTGTCCACATTAAATTTCATCTGCCATTTGGATGCCCAATCTTCCAGTCTTGCAAGGTCCTCCTGTAATGTATCACAATCCGCTTGTGATTTAACTACTCTGAATAATTTTGTATCATCCACAAATTTGATAACCTCACTCGTCGTATTCCTTTCCAGATCATTTATATATATATTGAAAGGCACCGGTCCAAGTACAGATCCCTGAGGCACTCCACTGTTTACCATTTTCCACCATTTAATCCTACTCTGTTTCCTGTCTATTAACCAGTTTGTAATCACGAAAGGACATCGCCTCCAATTCCATGACTTTTTAGTTTTCGTAGAAGCCTCTCATGAGGGACTTTGTCAAACGCCTTCTGAAAATCCAAATACACTACATCTACTGGTTCACCTTTATCCACATGTTTATTAACCCTTTCAAAAAAATGAAGCAGATTTGTTAGGCAAGACTTCCCTTGGGTAAATCCATGTTGACTGTATTCCATTAAACTATGTATTTCTATATGCTCTATGATTTTGATCTTGAGAATAGTTTCCACTATTTTTCCAGGCACTGAAGTCAGGCTCACTGGTCTATAGTTACTCAGATCGCCCCTGGAGCCTTTTTTAAATATTGGGGTTACATTGGCCACCCTCCAGTCTTCAGGTACAATGGATGATTTTAATGATAGGTTACAAATTTTAACTAATAGATCAGAAATTTCATTTTTGAGTTCCTTCAGTACCCTAGGATGCATACCATCTGCCGCCTTCAGAACAGTTGATCACAGTCTCTTGATTCAGCGCCTACAGAATATCAGCATTGAATTTACTGCCCTTAGGTAGTTCCAGTCTTTTCTGTCCAACATAACTCAATCATGTGGGCCAATGAACATTCCACCCATAAAAACCTCATTTGTAAAATATCTAGAGGGCTCTGTTCTTTCTCTTCAACATCCACATTCATCCTATCTATGGCCTGATTCTATCCTTCAACATTGAATGTCACCTGTATATGGATTACATCCAACTTGGATTTGACCAACTTGCTCCCATTGTCAATTTCAACAACTGTCTGACAGCAGTAGCCGAATGGCTCAACAACCATAAACTCAAATGTAACCCCTCCAAATCTGAACTCCTCTGGTTAGGTCAGCAAGATTACCCTCTACAGTTCATTCCCTTCCTATCAGGCACCCCCCCCCCCCTCCAGCTCAAAGACTATATATGAAGTGTAGGGGGTCCAACTCGACCCTACCCTCCCCTCATTATGAAAGCCCACATCTCTAAAGTAGTGAGACAGTCCTTTATGTACCTCCACCAGATCCAGCAACTATGCTACTACTTCAATCAGCACAACCTTGCATGAGTTATCCATGCATTAATCACTAGTTATTTAGATTACTATAATTCTCTTCTGAACAGTATCTCCCAGACCTGCTTGAAACAACTACAACTCATGCAAAACACGGCAGCCAGAATCCGGATATGGACCACGCCATCATCCCACATAACAACCATCTTCTACAGACTACATTGGCTACTGAGTGAAATCAGGATTAAATTCAAAATCCTCTGCTTCATCTTAAAATGTGTGAACAAACAGGGCCTGGAGTATCACACCCACCTCCTTGCCTTCTACACCCCAGCTAGAGAACTCCAATTCTCAAAAAAGGCCCTTCTTTCCATCCCACTTCTGACTTCTGCCAAATTTAACTGCACAAGACTAAGAACCTTCAGCTGCTATACTCCTAAGATCTGGAATGAGGTTCCTTTACCCATCCACTAGGAACCAAACTACGTTGCTTTCTGGAAAAAAGCCAAGGCATGGCTATTCAACCAGGCCTTTCCTCAGCTTGCTCATTGAGAATATTAATGTTTATTTTCACACATTTGATCTTTATGCCATACAATGGCACTCAGTGTTAACTACATTAACCATGTTATATCTATCTAAGTCTTAATTCTGTAATCTGCTTTGAGACCAAACTTGGCAAATAAATAAAAGAATCTGGTTCCAAATCTCAGCTGCCTTCTCTGAAATTGCCGCCTAGATGTTCCACTATCACCTTAAACTTAACATGGCCAAGACAGAATTTCTTGTCTTACTGCCCCATTCCTCACCCAAATTCACTTCTCCTCTTTCCTCTTTTCCTGTCTGTGTAGATGGCACTCTCATCTTCCCCCTTCCCTCAGCCTGAAACCTTGAGGTGCATTTTGATGCCTCTGTCTCCCTTCTCTCCACCAATCTAAAATACTACTAAAACATGTTGTTTCTTCCTCTATAACATGGGTCCCCAAACTCTGTCCTTGTGAGTCGTAGTAGTTTAGGATTTCTACAATGAATATGCATGAGTTCTATTTGCATTCACTGTCTCCATTGTATACTTATCGATCTCATGCATTTTCATTTAGGAAATACTGAAAACTGAACTGATTTGTGGCCATGAGAACCAAGTTTGAAGACTCCTGCTCTATAACATCACCAAAATCCATCCCTTCCATTATCAGCATGCTTTCAAAATGTATATCCACTCTTATCACCTCCTGCTTAGATTACATTAACTTGTTCTTCATGGGCCTTCCACTGAACCATCATTCTCCAATGCAATCTATTCAAAATTTGATTGCATGACTTAACTTCCTTCTGTGTCATTATGGCCATGTAGCCCCTCTTCTCAAGATGCTTCATTGGCTCCCCATCTGCTACCATATAGAGTTCAAGCTTCTCTTACTCATCTACACATGCATTCTGTAGCTCTTCATTACTTATTTTCTCTTCTCCCGCTTTAACCATATCCTTGTGAACTCCGCTCACGAGGCTAATCACTCTTATCTGCACCCTTCTATTCCACCACGAACTTTCAGCTCCACAGGTTCCACCTTTGTGCACTATTTGCCTAGCATAGACTTCCTGAGTCAGTGTGTCAAATCTATTCTAAAATCTCACTGTTTTGAGATAGGGGTGGGCACATATTTTTTTTTCATTTGTTTTGTTGTTGTTTTTTTTCATATTTTTCCATTTCATTGTTTATTTCAGTTCATGTACTTGAAATGAAATAAAAACCCTAATACAAATCAAAAGAAAAGAAAAAAAACCAAAACAACAAAGGAAAACAAACAAAAAACAAGAGGCAATTCCCACCACCACCAGGAAAAAAACAAAAGAAAAATCGCAAATCTTTTCCAGGTCCTTCCCTAATCCCACCTATCCTTCTTCACGCTTCGTACTCCAAGTCTTCTTTCCTCACAGGCTAGAGCAGGGCTTCCCAAACCTTTAGCCCTTGAAAATTCACATGATCCCAGAAGACAACCCAAACAATTAGCAGGCGTGTGGTCCCCCTCCAACAATCAGTCCTCACCCTCCCCAGCTGATCCTCTCTCTCAACCTCTGCTCCATGAAGTCCATTTCACATCCCCCCAGATGATCCTCTCTCTCAACCTCTGCTCCATCCAGTCCATTACACATCCCCCCAGATGATCCTCTCTCTCAACCTCTGCTCCATCCAGTCCATTTCACATCCCCCCAGATGATCCTCTCTCCCCAAAGCCCTTCTTGTAACCCCCAACTGATCTTCCTGTCATCCCCTCCCTTTCATTCGATCCTCATTCTCTTCTCATTCTCATCCCATTCATTCACATTGCCCCCTCCAGCTGATTTCTCAGCCCCCCCCCCCTTCCTCTAATGCTGCTGCCACCTGAAAAGTGCTGACATTTGAGGCATTTGTGACCCCAGCTGAAGGTTTTGTGACCCCATTTGGGGTCCTGACCCACAGTTTGGGAAGCCCTGGGCTAGAGCAAACCCCTGTAGCTTCTACCTTACCTGTTTTGCAATTGTAACTGGTGCCAGTAAACTGAATACCATTGTCAATTTTTCCTTACAAGAAAATGATGCCAGCCTGGTGGGTAAGTCTGGTTGGAAAAATACCTATCCTAAAGTTTGCCAGATAACTTAATCCAGGTAACTTTTTCCAGGTATATTCAGAGAAATACTTATCTGGCTATGTTACACTGAATATGATGTTACCCAAATAGTTTTCCAGTTTACTGGCACACTGAATACTGTAAGTTCTGCATTCTTTCTGTTTTTTGCTGCACCAACGTGTTTTAACACATGATAAATGCTGCTTACCACATGTTAACATATTAGCACTGCTTAATAAATAGGCCCCAAAGAGATACAGGGGAGAGGAGAAATGACAGAAACATCAGACAGCTCAAAGGTATAAAACATGCACAAGAGGCTGGTTCTTTCAGCGGTAAGGAATATCTAGAACAAGGAATCATAGTATGAGTTTGCAACATCAGGAAATATTTATTCATAGAAAAGGTGATGGATACATACAATAGCCTCCCAATGGAAATGGTGGAGGCAGCAGTATCAGAATTCAGAAATGCACAGGGTAAGCACAGAAGGTATTTAGCTCTGAGAATGTGAAGGTAATGACAAAGATCCAGTAGGATCTGCAATACCACAATAGAAAGGGTATTGGCTAGACTCGATGGCCTTTCATTGCTGTTGTCACCTTCTCTATTTCTGTTTTCTGACTACTTTTTCATTTTTTTTTCAGTGCTGCACAAAGTGATGCTCTTGCTAGCCAACACAACGTACAGCCCTGCCATTTCTCTGAATATTTGAAAATGCACAAGAAATCAACGTCCTAGAGACATCTTTGGACTAAGGCCAACGATACAACTTTGGCAAACTTGTGTGGCCAATGGTTTGCGAATGAAGGGTTACGGCAGCGCGTGTTATAATAGAGACTTGCTTCCTAACACCCAGGCACAGGGAAAGCCTCCTCAGTTAGAAAACAAGAAACAGCTTGTTCTTACCACAGATGCCTGATCGGCAGTGAGGTACGCTTCATGGCCACAAGTGCTCCACCCCAGTCTAGATACCAAACATTGTATTCTTCTTCAAAGATCTGTGAACGACCATGACAGGCATCGAGTGAGGACACAGTGAACTCCTTTGTAGGGGTACAAGAGCTCATTTGCTGTTATACGTAAGGGTCCATTTTCCAGTTTAACCCTCTCACCCTGCTAAATTCTGTCCGTACAAAAATGGATTTGTGCGGTCAATTTTAACTGGTTATTCAGCCACTGTTCTTACTGGTTAGCACAGTCGAATATCCGGACAAAGTTAACAGGCTTAAATAAACCAGTTAACTTCCCATTTAAGCAGTTTTCTTTGAAAATCTACCCAATTGCGAGAAGGCATCATTCAGTAACACTTTACTCAGTGGTTTTCCTGGCGTCATATACTGTGCTATGTATCAGGACATACCACAGAAATGTCAAGGAACTTATATTTGCATATTAGCATCAAGCAAGTGCTCATAAAGAATAAGCAAATATTGTAGAAATAAAGGTTATTAATCCTAAAATGGCACCTTTTCTTTGTTTTTGTTTATGTTTTGCTTAAGGTAATATAAAATGAAATTTTAGAAAAACAACAATATTTTAGAACATTTTTCTCACTTTCTTCTGACCCCATTCTCTTTACCTGTTTTCCCATTGCCTGCATATTAGAAATGCCCATACAAGTCTGTGGTATATAAAGGATAACTTCCAGCTACAGCAATAGACAATGCATTGAAAGCAATATATCTGATATGAAAAACCATTTATCATTTTGTGCTACTATTTCCATGGAATGTCCTCTAGGGCACCAGCAAGGTATCTCGTTGAAAGGCTGTTGACCAATTAGAAATGTAACTGTGAATGTTAAATCAACAGTATTTGCACATTTTTCTCTTCTGCACCATAACTAGTCACCAAATAAACAAGTCTTATTATCACAATAAACATGCTATGCTGTACCTGTCTCCAGGTATTTCCTCCATCGGACGAGATGAACATGCTAGGATCAGTGTAAGACAGTTCAGTGCCAATGTTTCCTACAACAGAAGCACATTTATTTTTTTAAAAGGCAGTTGGCACATAACCTAGGTTGTCAATGCTTGCTTGGTTCTGCATACCTCCTCCTCCATTATATATCCCTGCCCTTTACCAGCTTTCATACTTTAGCTGGTTTCTGTTAATGGTTGTTATTCATAAATGAAGTACTGTAACTGTTTTAGGTTCCTACAAAAATCCAATGACATTTAACCAGCATTCATGGGTTTTTTTTTTCTTTCTTAATGCTTTTCTTATTTTTAATTCATCAAAATAATTGTGGAATGAAATTTTAACTTTGGGTAATTACAAAAACGTCTCTCCAAACTCAGTTCTATCCAAAATTAACAAACTGCCACATAGATTTATGCAAAACCAAATTTAGCACTGGCTCATAAAAACATTTAACAAGAACATTGAAAAGCTACTTAACGAAAATGCATTGATTAAATAGTATGAGCATGTTACTTATTGAGGAGAAACTAAATACCATGAGCACAAACAGCTGAGCATGCTCAGTTCTCTTTTCTTCCTGGTTCCATTTGCTGGCTTCCAAGGGGTGTACAGCCTGGAACATGGAGCTTGTTTATCAGTGCAGAGGAAAGACACTGCTGTTAAGAGTGAAATCTCTGAATGCCTGCATTGCTCAGTGGCCAGACTAACCATAGCAGTGATAGCATCGATCCTAAGAATCATGCTGACACCTTGAAGCCTCTTTATTTCTTCACCAGTACGAAACCTCTCTGCCTTGTACGACAAGGAGCAATGCTTGAAGAGTCTCTGTTATGTGTGTTACTGTTTTGTTTGAGAAGATTTATTTGCAGGATGAACATGTGAATGTGTGTACACATTCCCTCATAAAGTAAGTGTTAGCTTTATTTTGTTTTGGCAAAGAGAAGAATAGCCAGGTATATTTATCACCAAGGGCCTATGGGTCATCTCCTGTCCATGGCCTTCATTTTTCAGGCCCTCTGTTTCCAGTTACTGTCACTGAGCCCTCTGAAGCACATGCTCATTTTAACATGCACATGCTATTTAGCGTGACCTTGGTAAATATGTTCACATTAATAAGTCAACACTAGGTCCTAGTAGACATTAAATAGCATCCGGTTACTGGACACATGGAGGACGGGTAAAGCATGATATTCAGCATGAGCTTATAATCCCCTCATTTCCAAATCATGTTCCTTCGTTTGTATGTAAATTTTCGCATGCTCACATTAACATTGTTTCTTATCCCCCTACCATGCACAGTAAGGCCTTCCTGCATAGCTTGTTATATTTAGCGTGCACACGAGGGCCTTAAAGTTCACACTAAAGTTCATTGCATAGGCCCTGAAATCCTGCAAGTGAACGTTCAAAATAAATGAACTTTGTCAGAAATAAAGGCTAAACTATTGGCCCACCGATGACTTGATTATCTTACTGCAATACAGAACGATAGGATGGCTTTTCATCTTAAAGTGTGGCATCCTATCTCGTGATGAGATTGTAAGAGTTGAAGCAGGGACTTTGATGGACCACCTCCCTGAATTTCTTGAGGGTTTGGGGAGGAATATAGAGGTCTATCTTACTGTAGTAGGGGGACACAAGTAATAGATTATGGAATATTCATTAACACATACCAATGGATTACATAGTGGGATTCTGTAAGTGTTATTCACTTTTACACACCACTCTATGTGGATCTTCACAAGTAAAACATAACAGAACATGGGCCGTGCATCTTGGAATCTGTAGCCCGCATCTTTGACACAAGATAAATGTCTTGGGTAATATTTCTACTGCCAGGAAAGGTATAAGAAGTATACTTAGGGTTGGGGTGGGGGGGGGGGGGTATGGGATGGAAACTTGAGACTTGGGTTATATACTAATGTTTGCAAACTGTTGACATGGATAATGTTACATAAGATGCATATTGCTTGTTTTCATGTGTATGTAACACCATCATGAAGTTGTATTATCGATGAAAATGTTAATAAACTTTAAATAACAAAATAAAGAAATAAATGAATGAATTTTCGCAAAAGTAGCATTCTTGTAAAATTAAAGAACAATGGGCACAATATTGAAAGCTAAACATTTATGTAAGTTAGCTGGATAAGACTTATCCAGCTAACTTACATAGGATAATCAGCAACACAGCTATGCTACTGATTATTCGGTTTTAAACTGCCACTTAGCTGGACAACTTATATCTGGCTAAATTAGCTGATTAACCGTAGAAGTTGGAACATCGGAACTTAACCAGCTAAGTTAACTGGATAAGCAACACCATCCTATTACACCCATTGCCCATCCCTGACCTATCCAGCTATCGATTTAGCTGGATAAATGGCTTATCTGGCTAAGTGATGATTGCTGAATGTAGCCTGATATTTAGTGGCCACCACTTAGTTGGATGAGTCCTACTTATTCAACTAAGCAGCGCTATCAGTTTCAAGAAAAGTTGAGTTTTGCAAAATTTTCAAACAATAAATGCAAAATTACTTGCCTATTTTTAATATGTTTCTATATTTGGGTGAAAAATTAAGTTGAAAACTTCACTTATCATGCATTATACTTTTGATGCAAAAGTTGTTCTACCATCTCTAAAAAAAACCAATACTATGCACATTTATCTTTAACACAACATATGGAAGGAAAGATGTCAATATCAAGCTTTTTGTGAAGCTTGTATAAATTGTGACGAACACCAAGTAGAATAAATGCCAAGACCATGGTTGGACTTCATACAAAGTTTGAATCTGATCATTCCACTTTAAAAATAATGGGGCAGATTTTCAAAGGGTTACGCGTGTAACCCCCGAAAAGCTGCCCCTGCGCGCCCCAAGCCCCAGGACGCACGTATGTCCTGAGGCTTCGAAAAAGGGGTGGGAAGGGGCGGGTCCGGGGGCATGGTGGCAGTCTGGGGGTGGTCCCAAGTCCTCCGGCACAGCAGCCTGTGCCAGGGGATGGCGCGCCGGTGCGCGCAAGTTACGCCTGCCATGGGCAGGCGTAACTTCTGAAATAAAGGTGGGGGGATCTAGTTAGGGCTGGAGGGTGGGTTAGATAGGGGAAGGTGGGGGGGGGGGGGAGCAGTAGAAAAGTTCCCTCCAAGGCCGCTCCGATTTCGGAGCGGCCTTGGAGGGTCTCTCAGGATCCTGTTTTATTAAGTTCTGTCCAGGAGCCACAAAATACAAGTTACTGTGTTAAAAAAGCACTCAATGGACTCCATTCTCATTAGTGCTTTTGAAAATTCTAAGACCCGGATTCAAGAACTGAGCAAATAATGCTCATTAACTTGCATGCAAATCAGTTCATTACCATTCTGGCATTGTGCCAAATATTTGAGGAGGGAGATAATATACAGTATTGAAATACCTTGCATTATCACTTTGCTAAGGCATGGTACAGGGAGGCAATTTTCAAACAAATTATGGGATCGATTTTCAAAGAAGTGCGCGGCCGTCCATGTGCATGTTGCTCCCGGCGATTTCGGAGCGGCCTCGGAGGGAACAGAGGCAGCCTGCGCGGATCGGCGCACGCAAGTTGCACAATTGTGCACCCCCTTGCGCGCGCCGACCCTGGATTTTATAACATGTGCGCGCGTCAGCGCGCACATGTTATAAAATCAAGTGTAGATTTGTTTGCACCAGGTTGTGCGAACAAATCTGCGCCTGCGCGCAGGTTTTAAAATCTGCCCCTTAAATTATTGCACCTCTGGATAATGAAGAGATGGATAGATTGAATCAGAGGAGTTAAAAAGTGCTGAACTAGTGGCACTATTAGCTACAGTAGATAATTTTCTGTTACATTACTATAAGTAAGGGTTCAGCTTTAAATTGCATAGGAATATGATGAACTCTATAAGTTAATGAGCATTATTTGCTCAGCTCTTGAATCCGGGTCTTAGAATTTTCAAAAGCAGTAATGAGAATGGAGTCCACTGAGTGCTCTTTTAACACAGTAACTTGCATTTTGTGGCTCCTGGATAGAACTTAATAAAATAGGATCCTGAGAGACCAATGTACTAAGCTGCAAAGGTTTCCACAGATGGGAGACTACGTAGAAACACACAAAGTGTCCCAAAGCGTGCAGAAAAGCCAGCATCATATGATGGGGCAAAAGCATTAAATTGGCCAAGCAGCGTCATATTGAAAATGTCGGCACAGGATTTGGAGCCCTAGGGGGCACTCTGATCCTCACTGAACAACCAGGGAAATGAATGCAAGCGATGGGGGTAGGGGGGGTAGAAGGCCCAAGGGAGTCATTTTATGACAAAAGAGGGTGTGGTTCTGAACAGGAGTATTTTATTCTTTTTTAAACATTGTGACCATTGGGCCACCTCATGGGATGGCAGGGGTTTGGGACACGTGGTCTTATCAGACCCTGGGGGGTGGGGGTGGGGGGCGGTTCAGTACCTATGATTATTTGAGTCTCATGGGCTCTTTAACATGAGTCTCAGGAGCATCAGGACATGCAGTGTTCCCAGGGGACGTTATCTACCCCTCTTGAGATGTAGCTACCTTTGGCTTCAATAATGTGGCTTGTGAATTTTGATGCTAGCCATTTCATTTGATTTACATGAGATTGCCTAGTAATTAGCTGATTTGCATGCAAATCAGTTCATTACCATTCTGGCACTGTGCCAAGTTTTTGAGGAGGGAGATAATATACAGTATTGAAATACCTTGCATTATCACTTTGCTAAGGCATTTACTACATGGTAAAGGGAGGCAATTTTCAAACGAATTATGGCATCGATTTTCAAAGAAGCGCGCGGCCGTCCATGTGCACATGGCTCCCGGCGCATGTTATAAAATCTGATGGCCGCGCGCAGATGTGCGCTGGATTTTAAAATCCGCGGCATGTGTGGGCAGCGCGTGCAGGGGGGGGCAAATTTTCACTAAATACACGCAGCTACGCCATCGGGCCTCCCCCAGTTCCCTCTCAGTCCGTTGCAATTAAGGAGTGGACTGGGAGGGAACTTCCCTACCCCCCTACCTAAACTTCCTCCTTCTTCCCCTCTCCTCCCCACCCCCTAAACCTAACCTAACTTTCCCAAAATGTTTTATTTTATTACTTACATCTCCTCTGGCCCGCCCTCCGCCCCATTCTTCCCTGCCCAGACCCTTCCCCCTGGCCAGCCCCTTTGGAGAGACCCGGCACTTGTGCATGTACTGGGGTTTAAGTGCGTAGGCCTTTGAAAATTTACTTGTATGTGTGTAAATGTAACACATTATTGTAGCCCTACCTAAAACCCCCTCTTACCTTTATCCTATGAGTTGCGCCCAGGCGTAGATTGCGCGCACCGGCCATCGGCCAGCCCGTGATCCCGGGCACAGCGGCAAATGGCCGCTGTCCCTGGAGGCTCCTGCTCCACCCCGCCCCCTTCCTGCCCCTTTTTCAAAGCTCTGGGACATATGTGCATCGCCTATGCAAAATAGGCTTGGCGCGCGCAGGAGCAGGTTTTCGGGGCATACACTTATTTCTATTCTATATCTGCTGATATTGACATACAGGTATGTTTAAAATGTTTAGTCTGTAATGGATGGCATCTGTAAATCTTCCCTATTTTCCCCCCTCTAGTTTTTAAGGGAACAATTTTCGAACCAGCTACTTTTGTGCAAAGTCTGTGGGCATCTTTTATGCATGAACGCTGCTCCAAATTTCAAAGAGAAAGTATACACATGCATTCCCTTTTCATGTTTGTCACAAGTACGTTCCTGCTATTTGTGCAGACCGATTCTCAACAGAAGATAATGAGGCCATTATTTTTAAAAATGAGCTCCTAAATATAGGCCCCTTAGTTAAGTACCTAAGTTGGCATCCTATTTTCAACCAAACTTTAAGTTTTCAGCTAAAAATTCACCTATATTTAGGCCCTAAATCTTAGAAGTCTGTATTTAGGGTTCCAATTCATTTGTCTTGATTTAAGCTCCTAAGTTAGTTGCCACATTCTGAAAATCCCTGCTAAGCACCTAATTGTTTCCCTGCCTAACTCCACCCCTATAGCTCTTAAATTTAGAACCCTAATGCAACTAGAAGCCTAAATATAGGGGACTCAGCCCTGGTATATTTACAAAAGGACCAAGTTAGATGCTTAACTTCAAAAGAAAGGATTCAAACTCTTTGAAAATCGGCCTCAGTTTGTATAGAGGTGAAAATACCAATGAATGCATGCTGTTATCCAATACCGCTCAAAACATATCCCTGGAACTATCCCCTTCGCCAAATATAGCAAATATTACATGTGTTGTTGAACACTGAACAAACTTTTAGGGATTTTGAAGGAGGGCAATATTTAACCACATAAGTAACTTTGAAAACTGGCCTCCCCATCTTCTTTGTTTCTTGTGAGTCTTTTTCCCACTATCTATTGAGGACTTATACCTGGCTGTGAATTGTTTGGTTGACATTTTTGGATTGTTTTACCTAAATCAGCCTATGTTTCTGAAGTTGTACAACAAAAGAAATGACAAATTGGGTGAGACTAAGGGTCCAACAAGCCCAGCATCCTGTCTCCGACAGTGGCCAATCCAGGTTACAAACATCCAGCAGGATCCCAAAGAATAAATTAAATCCTTATTGCTCATAACCAGGGGTAAGCAGTGGTTGTCCCAAACTAAATGGCTAATAACAGTTTATGGACTTTTCCTACGGGAACCTGTCTAAACCCTTTTTAAAACCCACATCCTCTGGCAACAAATTCCATAGTTTATGCGCTGAGTGGAAAAATACTGTCTCCAATTTGTTTTAAATGTGCTAACTTGTAGCTTCACGGAGTGTCCCTTAGTCCTAGTACTATTTGAAAGGCTAAATATAACTGTTCCCAGTTTACCTGCTCCACCCCACTTATGATTTAACAGACCTCTGTAATATCTCCTCTTAGCTATCCTCTTCTCCAGGCTGAAGAGCCATTATCTATTTGTATTTAGTCTTTCCTCTTAGGGCAGCCATTCCATTCCCTTTATCATTTTGATTGCCATTCTCTGTACCTTTTCAAGTTCTGCTATATCTTTTTTGAGGTGAGGTGACCAGAACAGCACAAAGTAGTCAAGGTATGGTTGCACCATGGATTGATAAAGCGGCATTATGATAGCCTAGGTTTTATTTTCAAAGAAAATTATTTTTCACTCAGTGCATAGTTAAGCTCTGGAATTCATTGCCAGAGGATGTGGTTATGACAGTGTAACTGGGTTTAAAAAAGGTTTGGATAAGTTAATCAAGGATAAATCCATAAACTGCTATTACGGTAATCAATAAGCAATAGTAGCTTGTGATCTATCTAATGTACTTGTGACCTGGATTGGCCTCTGTTGGAAACAAGATACTGGGCTTGATGGACCCTTGGTCTGACCCTGAATGGCATTTCTTATGTTCCTTTCCTAACAATATCAAACCTTCTATTTGCTTATTTTGACCACCACTGTGCCCTGGGCATAGGATTCAAAGGGTTGTCCACAATAACTCCAAGGTCCTTTTCCTGAGTGGTGACACTTAATATGGAACCCAGCACCACGTACCTATAGTTGGATTCCATATTAGGCATCACTATCCAGAAAAAGGACCTTGGAGTTATTGTGGACAACACTTTGAATCCCTTGGCTCTGTGTGTTGCAACAATCAAAAAGGCAAGTAGAATGTTAGGTATTGTCCCATGTAATGAAAATTACAAAATTAGGAAAAGAAAACTCAACAGAGAAGGTTCCAATAACTTTTCCCAATGCTGTACAAGGTCCTATTTGCTCTATAGAGTAATACAAATTCCTTTTCAAAGTGGAGACCTAGGAGCTTTAAAGCTCTAATGCAATCACAATGAACTTGAATTATCAAGCAATGTTTACCACTCTGAGGCTGATATTCAGTGCTGCTTACTTGGATAATAGGGAATTATATGGCTAAGTGGTGGTGGCCGAATATCCATCCCCATTCAGTAAGACATAATAACATAAGAACATAAGTAGCCGCCACTTAGCCAGATAAGTGGGAGTAATGGGAAGGAGTTGCTTATCTGGTTAATTTAGTCAGATAAGTGCCAATATTCAAACTTATCTGGTTAAGTTAATTGGATAAGTTAGACATGCTCAATAGCAGGTCTCAAGTTAACGATTTCATTGGGGGTATTCTGCAGCATAATCGTGGAGCTGAATATCCCTTGTAAGTTAGCTGGATCAGTCTTATTCGGCTAACTTACTTACCATTTATGTTTGAATATCTAGCCCTCTGTGTCTATGGCAGACATGTTTGATAAATATGTTGAAATTTGTTAGTGAGCATCACTTGACTATCTCAGATTATGGGGAAGATTAACTAATATTGGGCCTAGAACATTAGCGAGCGAGGAAACGTAGAGAGACACCCCCCCCCCCCCGCCCCCGCTCGCCCACCCACCCGCCATGCACATCTGTAAGCTGACTACCGTAGACGCACAATAATAAAGGCACTAATGAAAATGTTAATTGAGCTCCTGACATTTAATGCTTCAAACTGAGAAATTAAATACAACTCAATCTTGATAAAATCACATCAGTACCAAGAGAAATCTATGCAAGTTCTGACACTTGTGTGTCTAAAAATAAAACAACTTTTAAAAACATATTCAGAAGCAGAATGTGACAGGTACAGTCTGAGCTGTGCAAAGGCACTTCCAAATCTTTTATTAGTAGGAGATGTTGAAATCTTGTTATTAGGTATTTTTACTGACAAAAGTTCATGGATTTAGGCTGGGGAGAAGCAATGTCTTCTATTTTAAAAAGCCGTCGCAGGTTTTCAGATCTAGACAGCTGTGTATATGTCAGTGGAGTAGACTGCAGGCTATTACGAAAAAAGGAATGCCTGCGGTTCTTTGGTGCACTTTTTTGGTTATCAGAATCCACTGAAGTTGAAATTCTTGCATCTCGCGCACAGCTCTGGTGTGACTTATGTGTGTGTTTGTCTGCCACATAAGTTACCCTGAATGTTACCACATTACCCACCCTATAAGCAGGTACTGTGGATCTGAGTCTAGAAGAATTACAGCTGGAAAGCTGGCCTGTGTACAGAAAGCATGTGCCCTAAAATAAGCAAGAAATGATAGTGTTCCCCACAGGAGCGGCACACGTTAGGGCTTGGAAAACCTAAACATCCCCTCTTTCCTCATTGGTCTCTCCATTCATCCCCCCCTCATGTTCCTCTTCTCCACCACCATCTCTATCCTGCCTCTCTGTTTGCTCCTTCCATTCTCCATTTAATCTCCCCCTCTCCTTGCCTCTCACCATCATCTCATTCCCTCTTTCCCATGGCCTCTCACCCTCTACCTTCCTTCATCTCTCTCTCATGGCCACTCATCATCTACATTCTGTCATATTAGTCTCTCTCTCTCTCTCTCTCCACCCTGTCAGGCTCTGTCACACAACTTCCTCCTCTCCTATTACTCTCCATCTTATCACTGTTGTCCCCTCCATTCCCCACACCCATGGCCTATTGCTCCTCCCCCTACCCCCTGCCCTCAGTTCAGAAAGGCAGGAGGTATAACTCTCAAAGCCACCAATGCATTAAGGTCTCACATGCAGCTTGTTTGCTAAACTTGTAAATGACTTTGAAACATTTTTCAGGGGAGTTCCTGTGATTGGTGTCCTTATAATGGGAATCTGTATACAGAAGTAAGAGATCTTCATAAAACAATTCTGTTAAGCACATACCGCTGTGAAGAGAATCACCCTGCAATTGTGTTTCACAAGAAAACATTCTTTCAATTAGAACTGACCCATTTGTGCTCCATTTTCAAGAGTAGAGAAAACCAGATGATCATGCCGCTGATCCAGATGGACATTTATTTATTTATTTATTTATTTATTTACTTTTATATACCGGTTTTCGATTTTACATATCACATCGGTTTACATTTAAACAAAATTTGCAGGAACTTATGCGTTACCTTTGTCAAATACATTAAACATTTAAATATGGGGATTGTTAACAAGGGATATAAAAGAACATGGGGAATGGCTAACACTACGGGATGCACAAAGGGGAGTGCCCCTTCAGCGCGCGACGCCTGGTGTTCTGGCGCCGTTTAACATTTATTTTGACCATTTGTGTACTTGTTTGTGATAAGTGAATCATTTCTAAATTTGGATACAGGCCAACGCAACCGTGGATTTGTTTTAGATCCCCTTTGAAAACAACGGCCTGCTCTCTGTTTTGTTTTTCTGAGTGTGGACTTGATTCAGCCATGGCAGTTATGGCCTGCAGGAGGGCAAACAGAAACTTAATATCAGGTTTCCCCAAATAGATATTTTCGTAAAGGGGAATATTCAGCTGCTAGTCAGGGTGTTTCCAAACCCGCTTACAGTCTCCAATATTTGCTTTTGTTCTGCCTCTGCACACACCTAGATATTCAGCTTCTGTTTGATACCCCCCCCTGACTAAGCTCCAAATATACAGACTCCTGCTCGGTGCAGGAGTAAGATCAAGCAGGCTCTCTTTTATCCATCTACCTTCATTGTTTTCTGTGGAAGAAAAAGAATTATGTTTTGTTTTCTTTTCCTCCCATGGAAAAATCATGGGGTACAGCCTATTACCTTTAAATTCTATCTGGTTCAGAAAAATAGCTCGGAAAAAAAGTTGCAAAGTAGTCACTGGAGTCATTTCTTACTTAGAAACATAGAAACATAGAAATGACGGCAGAAGAAGACCAAACGGCCCATCCAGTCTGCCCAGCAAGCTTCACACATTTTTTCTCTCATACTTATCTGTTTCTCTTAGCTCTTGGTTCTATTTCCCTTCCACCCCCACCATTAATGTAGAGAGTAGTGATGGAGCTGCATCCAAGTGAAATATCTAGCTTGATTAGTTAGGGGTAGTAGGGGTAGTAACCGCCGCAATAAGCAAGCTACACCCATGCTTATTTGTTTTACCCAGACTATGTTATACAGCCCTTATTGGTTGTTTTTCTTCTCCCCTGCCGTTGAAGCAGAGAGCTATGCTGGATATGCGTGAAGTATCAGTTTTTCTTCTCTCCTGCCGTTGAAGCAGAGAGCCATGCTGGATATGCATCGAAAGTGAAGTATCAGGCACATTTGGTTTGGGGTAGTAACCGCCGTAACAAGCCAGCTACTCCCCGCTTTGTGAGTGTGAACCCTTTTTTCTTCTCCCCTGCCGTTGAAGCAGAGAGCTCTGCTGGATGTGTGTAGTATCAGTTTTTCTTCTCCCCTGCTGTTGAAGCAGAGAACTATGCTGTATATGCATTGAAATTGAAGTATCAGGCTTATTTGGTTTGGGGTAGTAACCGCCGTAACAAGCCAGCTACTCCACTCTTTGTGAGTGCAAATCCTTTATTCCACATTTCCTCTTGCTGTTGAAGCTAGAACGATGTTGGAATCACAGTAAGCATGTGTACGTTTATTGAATAAGGGTATTGTCTCCAGGCAGTAGCCATCATTCTGGCGAGTCACCCTCTCTTCATTGGCGGCCTCTTGACTTTATGGATCCACAGTGTTTATCCCACGCCCCTTTGAAGTCCCTCACAGTTCTGGTCTTCACCACATCCTCCGGAAGGGCATTCCAGGCATCCACCACCCTCTCCGTGAAGAAATACTTCCTGACATTGGTTCTGAATCTTCCTCCCTGGAGCTTCAAATCGTGACCCCTGGTAGGCAGTATGTAGGCAAGCTCATGCTTGCCTACATACTACTTTTAAAGGGACGGTACCACAATAGCTACAACACCTGTGTCAGTATCGGTTTGAGAGGACCAGCTGGAGGAAGGGGGTTTCTCACTTGGTACAGCTGAAACACATCACAAGCTCATTTATCACAATTAATAGTAACCTGTATAAATGGGGTCAAAGAAGCTGCTTGGTCTCACTGAGATGGATTTGCATTTGACATACATTTCAGTGATTCTACTTTTTTCTGTACAGTACAGGAGATGGCGAATCTCCCACATCAGAATATGTCACCATGGGGCAGATTCAGAGTAAATGACAGAGACTGTGTCTGAATAGATTCAAGGTGACTAGATTTGTGAGGAGTTGTCTGGACATGTGGACTCCCATAAAGGCCACTCTTACAAATTGACTGTGAGCTGAGAGTGATGACCACTGTACATTAATTGGTATTAGCTCTTTCTAGAGGGTGGCAAGAGACACAACTGGTATCCATCAGTTTTCTGGCTCCGGATGTGTCAGTGTTTTTCTTGATTAGACTAATGTGCATTTATTTTTTCGATTGTCAGAAAGCAAATTACAAGAGCTGTAACAATTACCATAGTCTGAAAATTCATGTCTGATAGGACCATTGCTTACGGGTGTCAGATGTGATAGCCAAATTTTGTTCCTTCCACAAAGCCCATTTATTAGCCCCTCTCTGACTGTGTGTGCTTAAAATTTAGGAGCTAGAGTTGTACTGGGTAAATTCTGGTACCAGTGTAATCTTCATTGGTGTCAATGATGTGTTCTAGCATTTCATACTTGTGCCACTTCAGTTTTATGTAGCACATGACAATGGTTTCTCCTTGTTGTCCTTGCTGTTAACTCCCTTTCTCGATCCCTTCTCTGCCTCTGAAGAGTGGCATAACAAACCATGCACACTGCTATACCATGTCCCTGATCAAGCATATCTTTGGGCTGCTATGAAGCTGGATTCATTCTACAGGCCAAGCCAGTCCAGAGGTTTCTTAACCTTTGTGTATTGCATGTTACACAGTACTTGGCCCTCTCAAATTGCTTTTCTGATGCTACTTTGCCCTAGTTTAAGTGAATTTGAGCTGTCAGGCCATTTTAGTGGCGTAGTGCTTCCTTGATTTCACCAAAAGATGTGATTAACCATCTGAATACGGTGATAAACCTTGAAGGCAATTGTCATACTGCCATTATAACCATGGGTGCTTTTTATTGATGGAGACTGTACCTATTTTTTAAGGGAAAGTACATGTGTACTTGCACTTTGAGAACTACCGAAGGAAAAAAAGTACTTGTACATGGGTGAACTTTCTTTTTGTGGGGGTATTTAGTGCAAACGGTTGCATACAAGTTTCAATCCCTGCCCTCATCCTGCCCCCAGCAATGCTCCACTAAGGGCAGGTAAAGGTGCACAGGTAGTGGAAGTCTGTGCATGTATTTATACGCATGCAGGGTGGACAATGTTCAGACAACTGGTATCACAGGTGAAACGCTTTTTACCCACCGAAATCACTTTAAAAATTGACCCCCCACATAAATAGGCTACATTTCCTCTTTCAAAGTTAAGGGGATTAGTGCCTCTACAACCCGCTAATTAATCCCCTTAAGCAATAAGGGGATTAGCGCCTCTGCAACGCACGTCCAATGCGGAGTGAATCTAATAGCCAAAACACCCTATGACTTCCCTCCCTACCGGCCCATATACACATACAGAACCAATCCAAAGCACGTAAGTTAACCTGTACAATTTAACAACCAAACTATGTTTAGAATGACTAGGATAACTATGTTAACAAGCATATGAATTTTTGGACACTCTGTTAAACATCGAAACTTTGTAAACCGTTGTGATGGCGAAACCGAACGACGGTATATAAAACTCGATAAATAAAATAAATTGAAAAAATAAAGTAGGACAGCTCTTCTTCAAATCCAGTGATGTTAGAGATGAGGTGAGCATATCTGTTTGTTGTAAAGACTAAACATATGATGCTGCCTTCCCAACTAGTAAATGTAATATGAGGACTATGTGGGATGGGGGGTAGGGGGGGGCATGTTTTTGTGCGCAGGTGTGTATAGGAGCAGAGGTGGATTTGGCTTATCGGGTAGCCACTGCAACCAACAACAACCTCGCAGCAGCATTTCTCAAAGAAAAGGAGCCGCGCCCCAAGGCTCTCCGCTCACTTCTGTTTCTCTGTTTTCCCCATGGTGGTAGCTCAAGCTCCCTACTTTCCGCACCCTTTTCCATCATCACCACAGCACTGGGAAAGATTCCCACTGCAAACCCTTGCACCCACCCTGCCTCTGTCTCTGCCAGCGGGAGGCAGCCAGCAGACCTTCAGTTAATGACTCACTGCTGGCTGAAGGCCTCCCGCTGCTCTCTATCACCAGTCCCCTTCATGCTCAGGCTGCAGCAAAAAAATAACACACACACACACACCCCAGCATCGGGGCTTTCAACCCGCCTCTTTCCATATCAAGGATACCACCGAGAGCATCAATGGATCCCCCATGACCACAAATTGTAAATAAAAAAAATGTAGGTTTTTTTTTACTTATTCAGTGGCATAAGGGGAGAAGAGTGAGAGAGAGAGTGTGTGTGTATGTGCGCGTGTGTGTGTGAGTGAGCATGAGAGAGAAAACACATGACAGTATGTCTGTATGCATGAGAGAGAGCATGTGTGTAAGTGAACAAATGAGTGAGCATGAGAGGGTGTTATGTGAGCCTGCATGTCTGAGCTTGAGTGAGTCATTAAGCATGCGTGTTTCAATGAGTATAAAAGAGTACACCTCAGTGAAGATTTGACGTCATTTGGAGTGAGGAAAGTCACACAAAGATGAGATTTCTACAATGTTCTCTCGCCCCAGCGAAATCTTCACTCAAGTGTACTGTGCTGTTTGTAAGTCTCACTCTGCATGTCAAACTGGCCCCAAAACCCTACACCACCACCAAAACCTCACCTTGAGTTACTAGCTGGCCCTCCTATGGTGATATAAATAGTTGACTACTATGTGTGCCACCACAGAAGCTCTCCCCCTCTCTTCTATGCCCAAAAATGCCCGAAATGGAATTTGCAATATTTATCACAAATTGCATTATGGCCGTTTCAGGCATATCGCACAGCTGTAAAAAAAGGTGTAGTTATTTTCGGTGTTAAACGCATGTGTTATTCTATCCCGCGCTGCAATAATGCTCCTTATTTTCATTTATCCCGCCCAAACCCCTCCCTAATTCTGCCCCTTTGAATACATTTCCCAAATTTGCATTCACACCGCACGCTGTGACAAATATCACATGCATTATGGCGTTATCGTGGGCGTTAACGCCATAACGCACTTTGATGAATGACCCTGTTAGCCAGTTATAACTTATATGGCTAAGTTACATGGATATTCAGCGGCATGGCTATGCTATATAGGCAATCAACTGCCTATTACCATAAAACACACCCCTTTTCCTATCGCATGTGATATTTAATGCATTTTGGTAAATCCAGGCCTCAGTTACTTAATCGGCCAGCTTTGAATATTGACCTCAAAGTATTTAGTTGACTCAAAAGCCCAAGCTATAAAAGAACACAATGAAGCGATTCTCAATCATATAAATCTATAGGAGCAATGCACATTCAAAGCAAACAGAAACCTTTACCTGTTGCCACTATAAGCCAAGGCGCTGTGTCCTTACTTGTGATGCTCCCAGAAGTATAGGGATTCTCGGATATCTGCAAGTGTAAGTGCAGGGAACAGAAGGGCTATAGAAGAAAGAGAAGTCAGTGGTTAACTATAGTACTATTCAGCACTATTTACAATATTAATAACAAGAAAAAAGTGTTATTTAATGGTTGTGACTGGCTGGCTGTGTTCATTGCTATATGTGCCCTCTTTAACTTCATGTGGCATTAAGCTCCAGCCCTCGAGGGTCGCCAACAGGTTGGGTTTTCAGGATATTCCTAATGAAAATCCTTGAAATATATTTACATGCATACTGCCTCCTTTGTATGCAAATCTTGCAAAGGCATATTCATTAGGGATGTACGGAAAACCCAACCTGTTGGCGACCCTCAAGAGCTGGGAGTGAATACTACCACTCTAGTGTATTTTGTCATTAAAACATAAGCATTTCTCCCAGGTTCTTGAAGGAATGGTCTCGCTGCTTAAACACGGGACTAGATTTAAAATGCTGGTGCCCGTGGACAAGAATGGAGAGATAGGAAGAAGGAATGAAGCCCCCCCAGTGATTGGAGAGTGTGGAAGAAGGAGGTACCCCTTTCAAAAGACGTCAGCACATGGGCTTAAAGCAAGTGGAAGCAGAATCTTCTGCCGTAAATAGTTGCCTGTCTTGCTTATGTGTAAACCCAGGCCTGCCTAAACATATTGTAATCCAGTTTTGATGTTTGCTGGGCTGGTGGAAGGTCAACATTCAACTTCACCCCAAAACCTTTTCAAGGTTGGGGAGAAGGTGAATTCAAGCCCTAGTCCTGGGAAATGTTGAGATCAGTTTAGAAAAGGCTCTTAAGTGTCTTTTTACCCATGCTCTCCTCTGTCTTAACATCTTGTACTGGATTTATGTTGCCTATCTTCTATGCGGCAGGAGGTCAAAATGAGGGCATTTGAAACCTTACAACAGCAAAACTGGTGCACAATGAAAATCAGTTGCTTAGAAAACTAAATGCAAACGGGAGATAAAAGTAATAACAACCTTGCAAGTGACAGCATCTCACAATTCAAAACAGAATTCTCAAGAAAATTATTTACTATACATTAATATTTTAACTAGACATCTTCATCGGGGGTTATAGCTTAGCCTGAATATCATTTTCCTTTCAAGACAGTCTTTTTTCAAAGAAATACTGACCAGCACACAATGAATAGAGTTTCCCTGCAGATCAACATTGGGAGCCTGCAGTAAATGCCAGTCACGGCCTTTGTTGTAAGTGATAAAGGTCTTTATTTGATCATCCACCTTCTTGTTAGCCAGGAATATTCCTTTTATCCCTGCTACCTAGGTAAAATGAAGGCAGAAGAAAAATAACAGTGTTAATGAGAGGCAAAGTTTCCCTTAACGGGTTATAAAATATGAATATCACCATTAAACAACATGGAATTCTTGAAAAATTAGATCTTTCATTAGGGATATGCAGGCCAAAACATTTTGTTTTTGTTCATTTTAATGGGAATTTACATTTATTTTTGTTTGTTTTATTTTGTATGTTGTGTTCTTAAGTTTATGTGTATAATTCTGTAGTTGAACACACAAAAAGCAGTTTGTGCTCATACATTAGGAGTTGTACACACAACTATGAACTGCATGCATAAACTTCAAAAAGCAAATGCAAACAAAAAAGTGGTTCTTTACTCAGGCATTGCAAATTCATAGAGAGATTTATCAGCTCATGATAGTTTATTGTGGGTGGTGCCAAGTATCTCAGCGGGTGTCCCCTGCAATATTAAGTTTCTCCCTGTCAAACTATTGTGGCATGATTTTTCATCGAGGCACAAATGAGTGACAAAAAAATTGTGCCTCGGTAAGGGGCCTAATCCCATAGTTGAGGCCCGCCTCAGCTGAGGCCACCATCGCTTAAAAGGCCCAAGACCTGAAAACCCCTCCACAAAATAGAAAAATATTATTTTGAGACTCTGCCTGCCTCCAAGCTCTGGCCCCCCCAAAAATTAAAAAAAAAAAAATGTTCAAGAGAAACTGTAGAGTGATGGCTTGCTCCCTTCCCCAGCTTCAACCCTTTTTCCAAAAAAGGTTCCCCTTAGCCTTACAAGCCCCCTTCCAAGCTCCCCCTATCAGGTCCCATCTCTCCCCCCAATCCAAATAATAAAATATCCCAGGGGTCTAGTGGCCTTGGTCCAATCCATGGACTTTGCCTCATCATGTGATAGGGGCAAGGTCAGTTGACGCCATTTAAAAAAATGGAAGGTGCTCTGGGCTCCCACTGACCATTAATGAGGATTTTTGGAGGTATGGCGGGGTGGGGAACTGCTGCCCCCCCCCACCCAGACCACAAGGTTCTTTTTTGGGTTGGGGTGGGAGGGTCCATTATATATAAATATATCTCATGCATATTCATTGTAGATATCTTCAAAACCTGCCCTGTTTGTGGCACTTGAAGACTGAAGTTCGCCATCACTGCTGTAGACTTTTACTTAAGCTTTGCTAGATGCTTCCTCATGTTTTTCACACCTTTCTGGCTGTCTACTCTGTTGCAGATCAACCTTTCCTGATAATCCTTCTGCAAGGTCACCTATGTTTATGTTTATTAATACTTGACTAATCGCAATTAGTAACAAATGTAAAACGAAGCAATGTACAAATAAAATAGACAAAGCTAACAAAACAATATACAGATAAAATAAACAACATTTGTAATAAAAACTACATATCAAATCTAAAAAAAAAAAAAGTTAAAAAGAATTGGTCCAAGGACTGATCCCTTGGCACACTGCTCGTAATGCCCCTTTCCTTGGAATGAATTTCATTTACCACTACCCATTGTCACCTCCAACTCAACCAGATTCTACCTACCTCAGTCAGTCACTTTAGGGCCCATGCCAAGTGTCTTAAAATGAAATTCTAAAGTAGGAAGGAGTTTGGGGGTGAAAGCAGCAGGGGCGACAGGGTCTTGAAGGCAAAGCACAGGGTTGGAATTCAAAAATCCATTTCTTCACCTTGCTTTTCCATTCATTTTGCAATGATCCAGTGGCAGGAGAGAAATTCCATGCCATAGCTCATAATACGTCTCTACTAAAAGTGCAGGAAACAGTGATCTTGTTTTTAAACAATGGAGACACTAATTTTTATAAACATTGTTTATACTGAGTCAAGAATAAACTTAACTCTTGTAATATCTCTAACCCCTGTTCTTCAGTTTGCTCAACTTGTGAATAGGTAATTACAGTAATAATTGCAGCAACACTAGCAAGACCGAAAATATTCCTTTCCTTCCTTCTTACTGGAAAACCATTCTATAGATTGTCTATTCAACCATCTTGAAGTTGGGAGTAAGAATGCTTCTAACTTGGATTTTACACTTGTACTACTTGAAATCAGTATCACCGATATTATTATTATTTACAATACTAATAACAATGCACATTTAGGGGCGGATTTTAAAAGGCGCGCGAATAGCCTACTTTTGTTTGCGCTCCAGGCGCAAACAAAAGTACGCTGGATTTTAGTAGATACGCGCGGAGCCGCGCGTATCCGCTAAAATCCTGGATCGGCGCGCGCAAGGCTATCGATTTCGTATAGCCGGCGCGCGCCGAGCCACGCAGCCTACCCCCGTTCCCTCCGAGGCCGCTCCGAAATCGGAGCGGCCTCGGAGGGAACTTTCCTTTGCCCTCCCCTCACCTTCCCCTCCCTTCCCCTACCTAACCCACCCGCCCGGCCCTGTCTAAACCCCCCCTTACCTTTGTCGGGGTATTTACGCCTCCCGGAGGGAGGCGTAAATCCCCGCGCGTCAGCGGGCCTCCTGCGCGCCGGGACGCGACCTGGGGGCGGGTCCGGAGGGCGCGGCCACGCCCCGACACACCCCAGGCCGTAGCCACGCCCCCGGGCCCGCCCCCGGAACGCTCCCGACACGCCCCGAAAACGCCGCGCGGTTCGGGCCCGCCCCCCCGACACGCCCCCTCCGAAAACCCCGGGACTTACGCGAGTCCCGGGGCTCTGCGCGCGCCGGTAGGCCTATGTAAAATAGGCTTCCCGGCGCGCAGGGCCCTGCTCGCGTAAATCCGCCCGGTTTTGGGCGGATTTACGCGAGCAGGGCTCTGAAAATCCGCCCCTTAATGAATGTGCTAGCATCCTCCTGCCAAATACATTTGTAAAGGTTTTCACTGAATTATGCATGAACCCCACTATTCCTTTCAGATGAGCTGTCATGATGTCACTAAAATCTGGAATTGGGTGGAGGAAATATGCTGAGCATGCTCACACTATGATATCAGCTGAGATTACGAGCAAGAAGCTATGAATGCTTGCCTGCATTTCAGTCATCATATCGCCTCATATAAATATGTTCAAAACCAATAATGTGACCCATCTATTTATGAATCAATGGTAAAAATAGGAAGAGAGAAGCACGAATCTTTACACGAAAGTTAGAAAAGCATTTTTATATTTATTTAACCCTAAATTAGGGCAAATTTATTTTCTTTATTTAAAGGATTTATATGCCACATATAAGCCAAAATTCAAACCAATCATACATATTAAAACAGCTACAAAACCAATAGGGATGTGAATCGTTTTTGAACGATTAAAATTATCGTCAGATAATTTTAAAATCGTCCAAAATCGTTAGAGTGCACGATAC
The DNA here is from genome assembly GCF_901001135.1 of Rhinatrema bivittatum. Classification (NCBI taxonomy): domain Eukaryota; kingdom Metazoa; phylum Chordata; class Amphibia; order Gymnophiona; family Rhinatrematidae; genus Rhinatrema; species Rhinatrema bivittatum. Next base: position 281,457,970 of record NC_042621.1, on the reverse strand, counting down.
AATACAAATGCCCCCGATTTATCATCAGGGGCATTTGTATTGTATCGTTAAATAGGGCATGGGAATTATTTGGGGGAGGGCGGGAAAACTGGCACACCAACACAACCCCTAAACCCACCCCGACCCTTTAAAACCAATTCCTTACCCTCCCCCACCCTCCCGAACCCCCCCAAAATGTTAAGTTACCTGGTGGTCCAGTGGGGGGGGGGGGGTCCCGGTGCGATCTCCCGCTCTCAGGCCATCGGCGCCATTTTTGCTGCCACTAATTAAAATGGCGCCGATGGCCCGATAAAAAAAAAAAAACACCCGACCCTTTAAATCGACCCCCCCTTAGCCTCCCCCACCCTCCCGACCCTTTTTTTTTAGGGAGGCCCGCGCCGCTAAAAAAAAAAAACCCCACCCGACCCTTTAAATCGACCCCCCCTCCCGACCCCCCCAAAACCTTTTAAAATTACCTGGTGGTCCAGGGGGGCCTCGGGGAGAGATCCAGGGGGGCCTCAGGGAGAGGAGAGATCCAGGGGGGCCTCGGGGAGAGATTTCCCGGCATCAGCTGTTCTAAAAAAAAAAAAAATGGCGCCGATGCCCCTTTGCCCTTACCATGTGACAGGGTATCCGTGCCATTGGCCGGCCCCTGTCACATGGTAGGAGCACTGGAAGGCCGGCGCCATCTTTAAAGATGGCGCCGGCCACTTTACTCATCAGCCCCTATTATAATAATAGGGGCTGATGATAATAGGGGCTGATGATAATAGGGGCTGATTAGTATAGTGCTCCTACCATGTGACAGGGGCCGGCCAATGGCACGGATACCCTGCCACATGGTAAGGGCAAAGGGGCATCGGCGCCATTTTTTTTTTTTTTTTAGAACAGCTGATGCCGGGAAATCTCTCCCCGAGGCCCCCCTGGATCTCTCCTCTCCCAGAGGCCCCCCTGGATCTCTCCCCAAGGCCCCCCGAAGCCCCCCTGGACCACCAGGTAATTTTAAAAGGTTTTGGGGGGGTCGGGAGGGGGGGGTCGATTTAAAGGGTCGGGTGTTTTTGTTTTTTTTTAGCGGCGCGGGCCTCCCTAAAAAAACAATTTGTGATGTGAATTGGAATCGGAAACGATTCCAATTCACATATCTTAACGATCAGATTCCCCCCCCCCCCCCAGCTGAATCTGATCGTTAAGACGATCTGGCACACGATTCACATCTCTAAAAACCAAAGATCACAAAGACAAAAAGCAAAATATAATCTTTCCCCAAAGTAATGTCCATTCTCTGAAAAGCCATCATCTGATCCCCAAAAAAACAACAACATATTTCTCATACAGAGAAAAAACACATTTTAATCTGTGCAGAGATAGTCAACCAAAGTTGCTTGAACAAAGAGTTCAAAAGACCTGAGCTGGCAACCAAGAAAGCTCTATCACATGTGTCCTTCAAGCAAACCTGACAAGGGGACGGTACATGTAATAAACCCCTTTGGGAACACCTAAGTAACCTGGTTGGATTATGAATGTGCAGCCTTACATTCATCCAAGAGAAGCTGTTCTCACCTTATGAACCAAAACTGCAGTTGCATATTTGATTCGTGATTCTATTGGAAGCCAGTGAAATTTGTATAGTACTAGCATAATACATGCCCTCAAACCTTGACTATTGATTACCCGAATAGCAGCGGTCTGTAGCAATTGGAGCACTCTAAGTACATTTCCTGGCATCCGAATAAGAATCAAATTACATTGGTCAATTTTCTCAGTGGAAAAGGGTAATCAGTGGAGTGCCTCTGGGATCTGTACTTGGACCGGTGCTTTTCAGTATATTAATAAATGATGTGGAAAGGAATACGACGAGTGAGGTTATCAAATTTGCAGATGAAACAAAATAATTCAGAGTAGTTAAATCTCAAGCGGATTGTGATAAAATGCAGGAGGACCTTGTGAGACTGGAAGATTGGGCATCCAAATGGCAGATGAAATTTAATGTGGACAAGTGCAAGGTGTTGCATATAGAGAAAAAGCAGAGTCACCGCTAGCCACTATTAGACTGTTAGAGGGACGACATAAGAAGGATTGTTCCAGCAATACTTATAAAAGATTAAAGAAAGCATAGGGAGAGCCTAAAACACTTGAAATTGGGAAGGTAGCGTGTTCTCTGAAATTCTGTAAGCTGCGATTTTATGAGCACGGGGATAAACCTTGTTCACTGCTTGATAGATCCATTAGGAGGCGAGACAGTTAATCTCATGCAAGTGATCTGGTGCGCTTATGAACATCTCTTTGGATTTGGAGCAACAGTTTGTTCAGTATTTTCCCAGCCTCTATGCTAACCCTGGTTCCTCTTGATTAGAAGACATTTGTGGTTTTCTTCAGAACCTCGCGTTGCCTCGGTTACAGGTTGAGCAACAGGAGAGACTTAGTGCCCCCATTACTGCTGAGGAGATCCAATTGGCCGTTAAATCCCTCCCTGGAGATAAATGTCCGGGCCCAGACAGGTTCCACATAGAACTTTTAAAGAAGCTCTTTATTGATATTGTTCCTTTTCTGTTTCTTTTATTTAATCAGGCAGCGGAGCTTGATAAAGCACTGGGGGACATGGCAGAGACCACAATCTCTCTTATCCTTACGAAGGGGAGGAATGCTGCACTTTGTGGCTCGTACTGACCCATTTTGCTGTTGAATGCTGGTATTAAGATACTCACGAAAGTGTTTCAACTACGTTTAGAAGCTGTGCTCCCTACCCTAGTACATAGTGATCAAATTGGGTTTGTAAAGGGGAGGGTCTCCACAGCTAACACTAGATGCCTTTTCAACATACATTTGGCCAAAAAGGGAGGGTAAGCCGGTGTTGATGCTTTCTTTAGACACAGAAAAGGCCTTTGATAGGCTAGATTGGTCTTTTTAGTTTCAGGTTATGGCCAATGCTGGTACAGCTGACCGATATATAGGGTGGGTTCGAGCTATGTACAAGAGGCCCAGGGCATGGTTATTGGTTATTGTTTCTCTGACTTCTGCTTTCTCTATAGAGTGGGGCATATGTCAAGGCTGGCCTTTGTTGTCCCTGCTTTTTGATCTTACAATTGAGCCTCTGGCTACGCTATTTGACAGAATGTGGACATACAAGGCATTAGGCTGGGTGGCAGAGAACATAAAATCTCACTTTATGTGGATGACATTTTGATCTATTTGTCCACCCCCTTAACTTTATTATATCTCCTTGCGCAATATGGGGCCTTATCGGGCTATAAATTTAACTATGATAAATCTGAAATTTACCCTGTTGTTCCCAAAATGCCCAACCTGGACTGCTTCTTTGACTTTAGAGTGGTTGGGGAAGGATTTATCTATTTGGAGATTTACTTCTCTAGAAACAATAAAGATCTTTTCTCATAGAATTATGCTGGGCTCATTGGTAAAATAAAGGCGCAGCTCCAGTCTTGGGCTGACTTTCCTATCTCTTGGATGAGTAGAATTAATCTTCTAAAGATGAACATTTTGCCAAAACCTTTGTACCTTTTCCAACATGTTCCCTGGGATATTCCTCCACAGGCATTCTGTGACCTACATAGCTTAATGGGGAAATGCATATGAAATTATAAACCAGCCAGAATTATATTGAGGAGTTTATGGATGCCCAAACAGCAAGGGTGGGGGAGTAGGTTTACCTAACCTACGTATTTATTACTGGACATCCAGATTGCATTGTCTGCAGGCGTGGATCCGTGGCCTCAATAACTCTGATATTATTACTCTGGCCATGCTTTCTTTTTTGCTCTCGGATCTAACAAAATGTCGCAGGGTTTGTAGGCGAAGCCCAATCTTGGCACATATATTATGGGTTTGGAGGCAGGTTAAAAGATTTCTGGGGTTAGCTACAGAATAATTGTCTCCTATTTCCCCCATACATGGCAATTCTATTCTATCCGGCTGTACCTTCTTCCCAGTTTTTAAAGAATGGAGAAGGCAGGGGTTGATAGCTCTAGCTCAACTATGGGATGAGGACTCTGGAATGCATCCCTTCCAGAACTTAGTGGAAGATTTTGACATTAGCCCTGAGTCATGAGCTCAATATTTACAGTTGTGCCAGGTGTTGAGATGCTGATTTGTTGTTGAAAGCCCCCTATGGCCTCTAATAGGCTTTGAGAGCTTTATTAGTGATCCAAAAGCAAATAATGTTCACAGTAGTTGCCTTGTAGGAAAAACACAAAATGGTTATTTTCACCACTGTGGCAAAAAAAATGGTAGTTTCCTTATTTTCTTGTTTCTTACTTCTCCTCTTTCTCTCTTCACTTGTCTGATTTACAATGTTGTTTTGTAAAAAAAAAAAAAAAAAGAATACACCTGAAATTCTAACAAGAACTTGTTGCTTGTCTGAAGTGGTACATGAGCCCTATTGTTTTTGAGGGGCACATTAAGGAATAAGGATATGCATTTGTTTAAAACAAAATAGACAATGGCAATAAAATTGTCTGTTTTGTCTTGTTTTCGGAGCACCAGAAAACGAAAGAAAAAATAATGAAATTTTGTAAAAATTAGTATTTTGTGTTAGTGCGTGTTAATGGGACCGTGCACACTAACAGGACTTTAGCGCACACTAACTGAAAATGTTATCAATAAGTTAAAAAATGTCAGCTGGGGGAGAAGTTTGTTAGAGGTATGGTTCTGCATTCCCATTGGCTTTCTCCTTATTTACTTGTTTGTGTTACCAAGGTTGCAAGAATGGTGTTTGTGGGGAGAAGGCCAATGCCTGGTAACAAATCTAAATAAATGATATAATATTACTATCACGTTCTAGTCAGCAAAAGCATGTAATGCAAATGCATATTTTGAATTTGCCAATCTCTTTGAATTTTAGGAAATGGGCCCTGGCATTTTGGGATATGTATACTTTGAATTCCCCTGGTGCGTAAGGGGGTGATTGGTGAGAGGGTAAATGACTGGGGTGGCCATACAGGGTGACAGGTGGGAGAGGCACTGGTTAGAATGGTGAGTGGTGAAAATTGAATGGTGAGACAGATGCAGCCTGCTCTGTGTGTGTGTGTGTGGGGGGGGGGGGGGAGACTGGTTAGAAGGGGAGTGACTGGAGTAACAGGTGGGAGATAGGCTAAAGAGGTAAGTGGTGACTGGTGAGAGAGATGCAGCCTGGTGTATATATGGGGGGGAGGTGCCTGGTGAGACTGGGATGACTATATGAGGTGATGTGGGAGAGAGACAGGTAGTCTGGTGTGGGTGTGTGTGGGGGGGGGGGGAGACTGGGGTCAGGTCACCCCCTATACACACCAGGCCCCATCCCACCCAAACACTCAGACATACACCAAGGGAATTCAAAGTATGCATATCCCAAAATGCCAGGGCCCTTTTCCTAAAATACAAAGGGATTGGTGAATTCAAATATGCATTTGCATTAAATGTTTTTGCTTTTGCTGACTAGAACCTGATGCTATTATTATATCACTTGTTTGTTTATACTTATTACCAGGAACTGGCCATCCTCCCACAAACACCACCTTACAGTCTTGACAGCACAAACAAGTAACTAAGGAGACAGACAATGGGAATGCAGAGACATACCTCTAGCTAACAAACTGCTCCCCAATTGACACTTTTTAACTTATCTGTAACATTTTCAGTTAGTGCGCACTAACTCTGAAATTAGGGAAACCTGAAATAAACACCCCCCCTCCCCCCCGAACCATTTTAAACATGAAATCAAACAGATAACGACCTGAAATGAAAATGGCATGAAAATAAAATCAATGCACACCCCTATTAAGGAATACCATTGCCTGCATACCTCATAAAGGTCAATGATGATGTTCCCCTCAAGTCCTCGGCTGCTTTTCACATTTTCCAAGGCCAGTGTGTAGTAGATCCCCCGAGTGTCAGATATGTAAAGGTTGTAAGTTTCATTCTGGTTCCACTCTTGAACTGCTGCAAATACCTGGTTCTCATTTGTACTGATAATATGCATATCCTGTTAAGAAAGACAAAAGACCTGTTAATATAGATTTCCATAAAGTATTTCTTGGGAAATCTAATAATTATTATGGCTCATGAAACAGTTGAGGAGGAACATGAGTTATTGAAGTCATTAAATAATTTGGCGATCAATCCAAGCAAATAAATTATAGTACCAGCATCACTGATTAACAAATGATGCTGTGCTAGGTCTGATCAAGTTATTTCAGATCAGGATCTGGCTATTGGGTTTCATTTGTAGTTGAATAACAAATTCAGCTGACTGAATGGTCGATGTACTAACCTGAAAAGTTTTTTTTTTACAACAGCAAGCTTTGCATGACAGAACAGAATGCCCAGAAACATGCAAAAATTCCTAAAACGTCAGCATTTTGCGCTGTTTTTCACAGGAAGGCCCCTTTTGGGGGAAGGCCCATTATTGCCACGAAAATAAACTATTGAGTGTAGTCCACTAAACAATTCAAAGCAGCTCAATAATGCATGAATTTGCAAAAATAAGTATGTGAGTAAAGGCTTAATAGGTCAGTTTTTGCAAAAAAGATAACTGCACCACAATAAAGTTTAATTGTTTGTTTTTGTAGCCGGCCCAATGGAACTTTGGTTTATGCGCACTGACATGGTATTAAAGGAGCTATACAGTCTTCCTAAAGCCCTCTCCATGTTTCCAAAAAATCTCTAGTGGTCCATGTGGACACCTCCTCTCTTGCCCCCAGTCCCTAACCAACTTGTGAGCTGTAAATGTGAAATTATTAAGCCCCACCCTTTCAGTCTCTGCTCCATTGTCATAAAAAAAAGTGACAGCTCCAATCTGGAGCTCCCCCATCACCCAGTGTTTCCCACAAAGCTTACCCCAAAGACGGGGTAGTGATCTGGGGGCAGAAGCAATTCCCACTCACTTCTTTTTCACTGGTGCCATTTTGGAAAATGGCACCAGCTGATTTCATGTGCTCCTCTGTGTGTGCTGAATACACTATGCTAAGACATTTAAAAAAATATCAGCACTTAGCTCAGATTCTTAACAAAGACTAACAACTAGAACATTTGCATACAAAGATTATGTCACAAACTGCAGTGTAACAGTTGTCTTCTGTCCATTAGATCATTTTGGTGGACTCAATGGTCATTATCCACCGACAGTTACTATGCTGTTGTTAATTATTTACTCCACTATGATCTTTCTTTCCTTACCCTGAAGTTGAAAAGTAATATTGTCCAACTCTTAAGTTTTGTATTTGCATTTGTTATAAACATTTAAGGTTGGTCAAAATCTTCCAAATTCACAATCGACAATTGTCCTACTCGTTCAAGTCACCAAAGCAATGGTATCCTCAAGATGTCTATTCAAATCTGTGAAAATTTGGTTCACAAATGTTTGTTTATTGATGTATTACCTTTGGCAGTGAATACTTGGGCAATTTTATCTGAGCAAAGGCTTCCCTTTTGTAGGATACATAGTAGGTTGCTCTTCCACCAGTAGTCACCTAAATAAATAAAAACAGATATATACTTTATTAAATTACTTTAAATTCACTATAAAAATAGTATGATAGCATATTGCTCTGTTTAGTTAATGTATAAAATTGCACAAAAGGTGCAAGTTGTAACCTATAATACAAGTTCTTTTTGTTATGAATACCAATTCAAAATTCAAAAACTTAAGGGCAAAGAATATCGAAACTCATAATATAATCTACCCCACAATTACTTATATATGTGCACAAACTATTTCTTATGAAAATGCCAGTCTTAACTAAAGAACCACTGTATGAGGCACTATTCAGAGATTTCCATTTCTTCGTCCCATACTATAATCATAGGACCATTAAAATCATTATTGTATACATTTTTTTTCTTATCGTATTGTAAATAAAATCACCATCCTCATGATCAATAATACTTCACTTGACATGGGTCCAGGTTTTTAAGCTTTACTGAATCAGGGGCATGGCAATCTACTTTTACAGAATAAATAGCATCTTCCTCCAACTTTCTTTCCAGCAGTCTCCTTGAAATTTTGCACAGCCCAGTATTCAAATGCACACTTGGCGCCAACAGGAACCCATCAAATTCATACCAACGGAAATGACTTTGAAAAGTACTTCATGTTTTGCTTTCTTATATCTTTCTTCCATCAGAACTTGTCTTTGTCACAACAAACTGTCTCTTAAAAATAGAAGTATTCACTATGGACAGGTCTCCACCATGTCACATCCCAGAATCACTCAGTTTTGATAATTACACATTGCTCATTTCCCAATAAGTACACAACTTGGGTATTATTATTGATTTTATTTTGTCAATGCAACAGAAGATTCAATTTGTTGTTCCTTCCTCATTCCCCAAATTAAGGCTTCTATGTAACCTTAAACCACTTCTTGATTCTAACAACTTCAGAACTGTCCTATAAACCCTGATTTTCTCTGGTTTGGATTATTGCAATTCCGTATAACAAGGCTTTCCTCAGGCCACAATCCAGCCCCTACAATTGGTTCAAAATGTTGCAGTTCATATGCTTACTGGAACCAAGACATTTGGTCATATTTCAGTCCATTGGCTGCCCATGTGATGATGGATACAACACAAACTGGCCGTACTAATTCATAGTCTACTACATAATATTAGTTCCCCCTAGATTAGTTTGACCCTCAGAGAATATACTCCAACTTGGGCTCTGAGATCCTCCAACCAATGGCTACTAGACATCCTGCCTCCCCCCACCCCGCTGTCAGGCATGGTAATGCACCTAATGTGAATAGAAGTACAGCCTGTCTTTGGATGAGATTTTTTGACCAATAAGGATTAAAGAATACTTGGTATGACCAATAAGAAGACAATATAATCACTGGGTTTGATTGGTTCCTGCTGGCAACGAGAGTGCATTTAAATAGAATAGTGTGCCAGGTTATATTTCTAGTGACTGTTGGATAGAGGAAAATTATATTTTTGCTATAAAAATGGATCATGATGGAATGCCCCTGATACAACTAAAGCTTCGAAATGTGGATCCATGTCAGGTAAAATATTTTTGATCATGAGAATGCGGAATTTATTTGCAATAAGATACAAAAAGAAAAAATCTGCTCATAGTAATGATTTTAATGGACTTTTTATGATTATAGTGTGGGATAAAGAAACGTCAGTCACTGAAAAGGGCCAACTCATCCCTCATATGATGGCACATTAGTTAAGATTCAGATATTCCTGAGAAATAAAATGTATGCAAGTGCATAAATAAATGGTGTATTACATTATGACTTCTTGTTGTGAAGACATCTTGTGAAGGCATATATGTGTTTTAAAAAGATTATGCACATCTTTCTGCATTCATTCTGGTTCAATATAAGGCATTAGGGAGTGTACAGCCAAACAAAATGTAATTTGTTTCATATCAAGGGTTTTGTTTTTTTTTTATGTCATTTCATTTTAGTATGCATTAAATTTATTTTAGTGTATATTAAAACCCAGAAAAAGGATAATTTTTGAAAGGCATTTCAGAGTAGAAATGGGCTTTTAGAAAATTGCCTATCCTATGTGTGCAGAAAAGTATACATTTAAAACCTGTATGCAAGTACTTTTTCTTCCCCAGCAATTTATAAGTATAGGGATCTGTTACATAGCAACTTAGAGATGAAGTTTCAAAATGTCACACACAGAAATTAACATTTATGTGCGAATGTAAAGCATTTGTGCATAATCCGCATTTTCTCAAAAGGCCACATACACACGTATATCCGCCTTCTCCAGCAAAATTATGCGGCGAGAACAGAGAAGCAGGAGAAGGAGGAGGAGGAACCCCTTACAGAGAGCACACTGGACCAGGGCTCAGTTTTTTGATCTGTCAGAGAAGCAAGTCATGCTCAGGTTCAAATTCAACAAGGAAACCGTACTTTATCTATTCCATACTGCAGCCTTCCACCTGCAGGGGTCATGCCTTGCCAGTATACATCAAGGTCACTACTGCCCTAGCATTTTTGGACACCAGCAATTTCCAGAAGCCAGTCTGCCACCTCCACATGGATTGAGCAGTTCCTGGCTGTGTTTCTCAGGAAAACACAGCACTATATATATTTCCCTTGGAGCAGAAAGTAACAACAATAAATAATGACTGTTTTCTACCACACTGCACACTTCTCCTGTGTCTTGGGGGCTATTGATTGCACTCACATACCTATAAGGGTGCCATGCTCCATTATGATAGTGCACACCCGTTGCCACAAAAACAGCTTACCTTTTAATCAATTCCTGAGATACAAACAGAATTGTTCCAACAATCATCTCTTCAGACAATCTGAAAAATTAATTCAAGACTTCAAACAGAGAGGCTATCCTAATAAATGCATTAAAAATGCATTTAAAAGAGCTCTATATTATGATAGGGATGCCTTACTGACTCCTTGTCGAAAACAAGATGAATCACAAACAGTCACCTGCGTAACCAAATATTCCCCTACATCGCGCAAAATAATCAAATGCATGCGCAATTATTGGTATCTCATCAAGATGATTCCTGGATTGGAGAATCTAGAATTTAGAGTGGCCTTTTCTAGGAGTAAAAATCTGAAAGAAATTTTAAGTCCCTCGACTTTGTCTGAAAAGACTCACAGAATCAAAACTATTGATGGGACAAAACCAATGGGTCATTATAAATGTGGTCACCAAGATCTGTGACGAAACAACAGAGTTGAAAGAATACACTTATTCACATACACAATATACGTACAAATTGCACAATTATACAACGTGTCAAACTAATTTTGTGATTTATATCATAAAATGTCCCTGTAACAGAATCTACACGGGCCAAACCACTAGATCTTTAAAATTACGTACTGGTGAACACAAGAGCTGTTTAAAGAATAAAAAAGAATCGGCTCCTCTAGTTGCGCACTGCATTGCAGAAAATCACAAAATACAAGATATGCGTTGGTTTGCAATAGATCACTTCAAACATGACTCAAGAGGAGGTAACCGCGAGAAATGGTTATATTGGAAAGAACAAGAATGGATTTTCAAATTGTTTTCTGAAGAACCAAATGGACTTAATAGCAAAATTGAATGGAACAGTTTGATTCATTAGAGATTGACAGACAAGCAGCGAGGGATTTGACACATCTGAAATCATAGAGACATGCGCAAAGAAAGGCACACAAAGAGGCATTTAAAATCCTTACGTCACACGGCAAGACACGTCAGTATGTGAGTTAGGATTGGTTACAACTCAAGTAAGTTTGGTGTTTAAAAAAGGCAGCCATGTTTTTATAATTCTGGCTAAGCTCGACCAACCAGACAGAAGGTTGAGAATGTAACTGTGAGTACAGACGACTGCAGTACTAATTAGTGATGGTTAAAATTCACATCTTATATTGAAAACGAGAGTGAATTTAACATGTTTGTTTCTCGCATTGCAGAGTCTGTCCTGATGCAGCGTTAGCGAAACGTTGGCAATGTTGGCAGCTGAATAAAATTCAGTGGTTTTTGAAGGCACGCACTTTTAAAAGAAAACAGAAAATATGGAACAAGTTGTGAGATAAGTGCCACATTGCTGTGTATAATATCGGGATAAGTTTTTAAAAATAGAACACATGAAGTTTCCTTAGTTCCTAGAATCACCACAAGTTGGGCTACACAGCTAAATACATGTCGCTGTTATGATGGTTTTAGTCTAATTTTAAAGTTGATTACATCCAAAACAACAGTTTTTCAACTTTAATTCCAACATAAACGGCTTCACTGTGAATTGAAAATTATAGACAACTCAGAAAAGAATTAAGAAACAAGAATCAAGAAAAGAATTTTAAGTAAAAATAAAAAAAAGCGATAATAAGACCAGTGACTGAAACGACTGGCTATCTTGTTTCTGTACAAATCGGATCCTTTGCCAGTACTGAGGTCTTTCCTCTCAACATAAATATATATAAAAAGGATAAAAAATATTTTTTTAAAAAACAAAAACACAGGTTCAACAGAAATTGTTTAAATTAAAATAATAAAGAAAAACATTTTAACAGTTAGATATGGCTTCATAGATAATTGATTGAGACTCTTGACAGCAAATGCTTGATTACGCTAACAAGTTTTTTTTGGTATCACTTGGAAACTAGTTATTCCCTGATTTTTATCCGTCATATCACTGACTTCTTCAGATACTTGAAAGTAGGTAGGGGTATGCACTAAAACATTTTAATGTATTCTTTTTTTTTTTTATTTAATTTTCTTTGGTGAGGTTTTTCTTTCTTTTGATGTTTCTTTTTATTTCACTGCCTCCAGGCCTTTTTCTATGCAGACCCCCTCCCCCCTCCCAGAGACCCCTCTTACCCCTACTGTAGGGTCTCCAAAAGTCTAAATGGGGGCAGAAGCAATGCTCAGTTTTTCCTGACCCACCAGGACCTAATATGAAAATGCCACTGGCCTCAAGCCCAGCCAGTACTATTGTTAAATCAGGACCCAGTGGAGCAGGAATAACTGCAGATCACTCCTATTCCAGCAGGACTTCAGAGATCCTACAGAAGGGTTAAGAGGCACCTGAGAGGTAGGGGGTTCGAATTTTTATTTCTGAGGTGCTGAATATTTCTGAGACTGGGTATCTGCTATTTTTTAAACGAAATGAACAACCAAATGAATTTCACTGGGGGGTTTGTTTCATTTCATGTTGAAATGACATGTAACCAAACAGGCTGTTTCATTGCATTTGTTCATGTTGTTTCAAAATAAATGCATACGCCCCCTGCTGTTCATTCTGCAAGGATATAGCCCAGCTGTCAGCCAGAAGTTTGCAGGATATCACTCCTTATCCAAGCCGCTTTTGTATTCATCCTCATTGGTTTTCTACCATCCTGGGTAGATTAAGTGTACAAAATCCCATATTTAAACCAACATCCAGTGTGCCCCATGCCACTAACAACCCCACCACCAATGTCTTAAATCCAAGCTTTGTAATAATCTAAATTGTCAAAACAAGAGAGACAGTGGATGAACATCCAGCAACCTCTGACTCTGTGGCCTTACTAGAAAGCATCAGGCAACGATAATCTGCTGGCCCTCAACCAGCTCATTTTTGGGGCATTATAGCCTGCTGGTTAAATTATTTTATCCTGGTTATATGGTTCTGTCAGGAGAAAAAAGAGGAGAAACCATGTGCTAAGTAGTTCAAAGTTACAGGCGAGCTGATGCTGCTCCAACAGAGAAATTCAGTAACAGAGGTGCACATAAAAACAAGACAAAACTGAAACCAATCTATCTCATCTCAGCTGTGAGGTCTTTAAAATCATGAGCGGTCTTGAATGGGTAGATGTAAATCATTTACTTACACTTTCTGATAATAGAAGGACTAGGGGGCACTCCATGAAGTTAGCAAATAGCACATTTAAAACTAATTGGAGAAAATTATTTTTCATTCAACGCACAATTAAGCTCTGGAATTTGTTGCCAGAGGATGTGGTTAGTGCAGTTAGTGTAGCTGGGTTTAAAAAAGGTTTGGATAAGTTCTTGGAGGAGAAGTCCATTAACGGCTATTAATCAAGTTGACTTAGGGAATAGCCACTGCTATTAATTGCATCAGTAGCATAGGATCTTCTTAGTGTTTGGGTAATTGCCAGGTTCTTGTGGCCTGGTTTGGCCTTTGTTAGAAACAGGATGCTGGGCTTGATGGACCCTTGGTCTGACCCAGTATGGCAATTTCTTATGTTCTTATTTATTTATTTATTTATTTATTTAGGAACACTTATGAGTCACCTTACAGATTACAGTAAATCTCTCAAAGCAATGTACATCAAACAGAACATTCACACATCAAACTGGACATCAACTGAAAATATCATGAGTGTTTGCAGCGGTGAATATTTTAAAAGTGGAAAGCAAGTTTCCAAGCCACTTGCCAGAGTAAAGAGCGATGCATCTGGGTAAATTGGCTGCCTAAAGATTGCTCTCACTCACTCTGTCTAAAAGTATGCATTAGGTTCCATTCTCTTCTTTTGAAAATTAGTTACAAGATCTGTTCCTGCAGAATTTGCACTTAGCCAGAGAGTTTGAAGGTTGCCCTCACAGAGGGTAATTTTCAAACAGCCTGCTTAAATCAGCTTTGCAAAATCATGGGGTGTCCTTAGTATGCGTACAGAGTTACACCTGTACCCAATCAGATGTAACTTTGTGCATGCAAATTTACATGTCTATTTTGGAAAATCAAAAGTGTTTCCCTGCTTAACCCTGCCCCCTACCGGAACACCTCTTGCAAGCACATGTAATAGTTTGCATATATGTGTGTAATCGAATTATGTGCACACTTTTACATGTGCTGATCCTAAGTTGATATTCAAAAGGTGATTTACTCATTTAAACTGAGTTGTATGCACGTAAATGCATTTGAAAATCAACCTCATAATCGGCCCGATTTTAAAAGGCCCACGCGCGTAAATTACAGGGGTAAATTACAACAGGCCCGGCCACGTGTGTAACCCCTGTTATGTGTAGAAGTGCCAGGCCCAAAGAAAGACATGGTCTTGGGGAGGGGTGGGGAGGGGGCGAACCAGGACAGCGCCATTCGACACTGTCCCGGGGAAGCGCGTGCCGGCAGCTGGCCGGTGCGTGGAGATTACTTCTGCTCCAGAGGAGCAGTGAGTGCCAAAATAAAAAAATTGGGGATAGTTAGGATAGGTTTAGGGGGCAGGGAGGAGAGGAGAAGAGAAGAGGGAGGAAGGTTAGGTAGGGGGCTAGAAAAGTTCCCTTCCAGGCCGCTCCTTAACTGAAGCAGACTGAGAGGGAACTGGGGGAGGCCCAATTGCGTCGCCGTGCGTATTTTGCGAAAATTCCCCCTCTGCGCACGGCCATCGGATTTTATAACATGCGCATACCGGCACGCTCATGTTATAAAACTGGCGCATCAATGCACGTGCCAGGAACTGTGTGCACATGGATGCGCTGCTTTTAAAATCGACCCCAATAACTTTATTAGGATGGAAATGTCGGTACCTTAATTTGTGCAGAGTCTACATATTTCCAATCATATTTTGGTTGAATATGCAGGTTTTCATGTTTGTGACTTTGCTAGAAATGCATAACTAGGGCAGGAGGTTCCTGACTATCATCCCTTTTGGGGAAGGGTTAGAGTAGAGCAGGCAAGAATAAACCGTGCTTCTTATCATGTGCTTCTGTGCCTAGCCTACAGTGTGACAAGAATAAAAATTTGCTTATGAAGAATTCACCTGAGAAATCAAAGCATAAAGAAAAGGCATAATTGTTTACTGTCATTTCTGTGGGAAATTATCTATAATCTCAATGCCAGGGGAAATGTGTATCTCAAACGGTTTAAAAATGAAACGGTAGTATTAGTTTACTTTCTGCATAATCATTTTGGTCATAAAACAGTCTATTGAATTTTAAAGCGTTTCAGCTTTTTTTTTTTTTTACCTATACTTGTGTGTTTCTCCTGTGTTGGCTGTTTACCATTTCAGCAGTCAGCCAAATCTCTGAAGCTTTTCAACTTTTTTTTCCCCCTCAGTACAGAATGCAAAAGCATCCAACTTAAAAAAAAAAGTCGTGCACAGTTCTCGGAAGCATATTTATTGGTCTTGGAGAAAAACGATCTTCTCAGTGATTGAAGATACCTTTCAGGCAGGCACCGTATTTGGTTTCATTTCATCGGGTGCATGCTAACTTTGTTAGTGTACACCAAAACTGATGAGCTTGCACTGGGATCAAACTAGTGCACGTGAAATCATGCAAAGCTCGCTAATTTTACAGCTCATTGCTTTGGAAGTTTTCAGCCACAGATTTAACAGTAATTATCATAGCGAAAGTATGCGTACACCTTCGCTTTCAAAATTATATTAGGAAAACGACTCACACACATTTACGCCGGCTAATTTACTTACGCAGGTAGTTTTTCCCCAGAAAAATGCTATGTCTGTTTTTAAAAATGCCCAAGGATGTGCCTTATTACAAACCATGCCCTGAGCTGCCCACAAGAACACCCTCTTCATGCTACGGGTAATAGATTTCACTTCGTATGCCTTATTATAATAGACGTGAAAATACTATATAACTTCTAGAAGAAAGACAAAAATGGTTTGGAGATTGTGAGTGAGAGAGATGACATGTAAGTGCTGAATCAGTTACTTGTTGAACATCTTCTCCACGATGAAAAATCTCCCACTTCCCATCACCATACCCTAAACTGATTTGTGTGGCCGGGTTACCCCTGGTGCTCCTGCTGCTGTCATTGCTGGAAGGATGTGAAACTTCAGCATCACCACTGAAAAAACTCACCCTCTACCTCAGAAGTCATGAATGGCTCTTTATGGATCTTTATCTAAGTGGCCAGCATTTGATAGAACAGGGGTAATCGCCTTGCACTTTCAGCTCTGCAAAGATGATGCTGAATATCAGTTCCTAAAGAAATGACGAGTATGCACTTTAGGCCAAATTTTAAAAGCCTGGTGCATGCAAAAACTGGGGGTCTCGTGCGTGACTAGGCCATGTGCACGCTGAGCTTATTTTAAAAATGACCCGGCCACGCACATATCTCCCAATACGCGCAGAAGTGCCGGGCTCGGGAATATGTTCTAAAACAAAAAAATTTAGAATATTTAGGTGGGGTTTAGGGGTCGGGGAGGAGAAGGGAAAAGGGAGGAAGGCTAGGTAGGGGAATAGAGATGTTCCCTCCCAGTCTGCTCCTTAATTGGAGTGTCCTTTAGAAGCATTTATTGTAGTGGAGACGTAAAAATGCCCGACTCAGGCCGAGTTTCGCCACTACCCAAATGGCTGCCTCAGGGGCTGACTTGTTCAAGGATTTGAACATACATATATCGTTTAGTCTGAAGGTTTGAACAGCACCAGTCAAATACCCGTCAGTTTGATGATATTCAGAAGTATAGTCTCCACTTACTCTCTTTCTCTCTCTATATCGGCGCGCATGTGTGGGCGGGTGGTGTTTTGCGCGCGCAAGGGGGGAATTAAAAATAAAAGACACGGCAACGCAACTCAGCCATTCCCAATTCCCTCCCAGTCCGCTCCAATTAAGGATGGACCCACAAAACAAGAAGGGAGGTGATCTACAAAAGCTGTCATGGTATCAACAAACAAGATAGATGTGGAGACTATACTTCTGAATATCATCAAACTGACAGGTATTTGACTGGTGCTGATCAAACCTTCAAACTAAACGATATATGTATGTTCAGATCCTTGAACAAGTCAGCCCCTGAGGCAGCCACTTGGGGAGTGGTGAAACTCGGCCTGAGTCAGGCATTTTTACGTCTCCACTACAATAAATGCCTATATAAAGGAAGTCTGGCATCTATCTTGTTTGTTGATACCATTACAGCTTTCGTAGATCGCCTCCCTTCTTGTTTTGTGGGTCCATCCTTAATTGGAGCGGACTGGGAGGGAATTGGGAATGGCTGGATTGCGTCGCTGTGTGTTTTATTTTTTACTCCCCCCTTGCGCACGCAAGACACCACCCGCCCACACATGCGCGCCGATATAGAGAGAAAGAGAGTGTATAGAGTTAATGTGACATGTTATATATATACCACTGTAAGAGGGGACAATTTCAACTCAGGACAAGTTTTTTTTGGGGGGGGGGGTTTGGGTGGGCTTGGGGTTGGATTTACATACACAGTAGAATTAACTGCAAATTTGATATGACTGATGAATTTCCACCAACAAGAGTTGTCTCTCTCTCCCGCCTGCGGTTGTGCGTTATGCAAGCTCGCTCTCTCTCTTTCATGCACACGCAGGCTTTCACACATATATGCAAGCTCTTTCTCTTTCATACGCATGCAGGCTTCCACACACATATATGCAAGCTCGCTCTCTCTCTCTTTCATACACACACAGGCTTTCACACACATATATGCAAGCTCTTTCTCTTTCATACTCATGCAGGCTTCTACACACATATATGCAAACTCGTTCTCTTTCATACGCATGCAGGCTTCCACACACATATATGCAAGCTTGCTCTCTCTCTCTTTCATACACATGCAGGCTTCCACACACATATATGCAAACTCGTTCTCTTTCATACGCATGCAGGCTTCCACACACATATATGCAAGCTCGCTCTCTCTCTCTTTCATACACACGCAAGCTTTCACACACATATATGCAAACTCGTTCTCTTTCATACGCATACAGGCTTCCACACACATATATGCAAGCTCGCTCTCTTTCTCATACATATGAAGGCTCTCTCCTTCTCTCTTATACATGCAGGCTCTCTCTCATATACACACAAAGGCTGTCACACACACACATGCAGGCTCGTTCTCTCTCTCTCATATACAAATGCAGGCTTTCACACAAACATGCAGGCCTTGCTCTCTCATACACATATCCAGGCTCTCTCTCTCTCTTTCTCAGACCAGTGAAGAAACCAGAACTGATTTTTTTGGGTGGGCTCAAGGTTAACATGAGTTGGCAGTACTAGTTGCACTCATCAATAAATTATGCCTTAGAGTGCACCTGACAATGGATTTCTAAGTAGTCTGTAACAGCTGTTATGCATCATGAGTGAACTTACATTTTTTAAATTTTTAATTAATTTATTTCAACAGTAAAAAATATCCTTATTAATGTATATTAACTTATAGAATATCATGTAGAAAGCAAACAAAGTACTGTCAAGAGAGTTAGATCCACGCTCTGTGTATAGTACAGAAAAAGGAGGAGTGCAGAAAATTCCAGGTCCTTCAGTTTTCGGGAGGGACAGAAAAACAATTGTCTATGCGCTTTTATGGATTTCTCAGTGCCGGTCAGGAGTCCCTCCCGACGCAGCCTTCTTCGTCTGTGTCGGGGGACATTTTGAGTTGAACCTCAGAAGTCTTTATGAAATAAAACTCTGTGCATGTTCTGAATGATAAAAATAAATACTATTTTTGGAAAACTTAAAGACTTGGAATTTTCTGCACTCCTCCTTTTTCTGTAAAAGCAAACAAAGAACATATAACAGAAACATCAGATCCAATCACGGAATAAAACAAATATCCATGTATTCTTTCATGAATCCTCTCTCCAGAAAGGCAGAGATTATCATAACTACAATAAAACAGCAATAATCATAATCATCAGAATAGGTGCAGAGCAGAATTAGGACAGTTCACATTATCTCAGCAAAACAAACTCCTTCCACTAGCAAATATTTTGTGAAGTAACACAAACTCCTGCAAAAAAAAAGGATATCTAGAACCTGGCCATATCATACAATCACAACAATAATTCTCAGGATTCAAACAGCAGCAACCTTATCTAGAAAAAGGCAGCAATACACATACTATCTCAAGCTTGGAACACTAATATACCATCTATTGGCCAAACAGAATAACCTGACTGCTACAAATCTCTACAGAGAAACTACACCTCAGTCACACACAGACAGAACACAGACTAACCTTTACCTAATTCAGAAATAAGGGACTACAAATTAGAAACAGAAACGTGTAGACAAAACCGAAATAGAAAGCCTCAGAAGACAGATTGAACTGTGGAATTTTAAAGAAAGAGCAAATTAGAAAAAATATGATCATTCACATTGCCAAAGATGGCATATTACAATTCCTAAAAACTAAAATTAATTTTCTTTTTACCTTTGTTGTCTGATCTTATTTTTACCATCAGTTGGTTCCAGTCTTTTTTTTCTACTTTTCCCTTTTGGTCTTCTAATTCCTTTATCAGGATCTCTCTTCTCTTTCTGTTTCTTCACTCTTCTCCCATCTTCTTCCCTTCCTCCCTCCCCCTATGCACACACTACCTCTCACAAGTCTTCAAATACACACACTCTCAAGCTCTCACTAACACATGATCTTTCTCTCGCTCTCTCACTCACAAGTTCTCACTCTCTCTCACAGACACACACAAGCTCTCACTCTCTCATGCTCTCCCATACATCAGCTTGCACTCTCTCAAGTTCTTCTGTTTAAACAAGCAAGCTTTCACTCATATGCTCTCTTACACACACAAGCTCTCACATGCTCTTCTGCACACACACAAAAGCTCCCATGCTCTCCTACACACACACACACACACACAAGCTCTCATTCTCACATGCCCTCTCATACACACACACAAGCTCTCACTCTCACATGCTTTCCCATATACACACACAATGTCTCTTTCACAAGCTCTCACATACACAACCCATAATCTCTAACTTTCACATGCTCTCCTGTACACACACATACACACAAACTCTCACTTTCACATGCTCTCCCACAACACCTAAGCTTGTACTATCATGTTTTCCCATACACACACACACACAACCTCTAACTCTCACATGCTCTCCCACACAAAGACACAAGCTCTCACATGCTCTTCTCCACACAAGTTCTCAAATGCTCTCCCTAAACACACACACACACACACACACACACACACACACAAGCTCTCACAAACACTTCCTGGCCTCCCAGATGATCTTTGATTTAATTCACTTTGGCTGCGCCGAGCCCGGCAGCCCTGCAGCCTCCTCCCATCTTCAGCCACTGGTGGTTTGGGTTCCACCAGTGGCCCAGCGAGCTCCAGAAATCTTCAGTCACTGGTGGTTTGGGCTTTGCCGGCAGCCCTGGGGCCTCCTCCCATCTTCAGGCGCCGTCAGTTTGGACTCTGCTGGCAGCCCTGTGAGCTCCTGAGCTCTTCAGCCACTGGTGACCCTGCGGTCATCTTCACGTGCCGGCAGGTTGGACTCTGCCCATTGGCCTCACAGCCTGCTCCTTCTTTCGCCATCGGATCTGGAGAGAGGCAACCAGCACCCTATTGGCTGGTTCCCCCAGTGATTGCCCGATTGGACTGCCCTTGCTCACTTGGATTAGGTAATGCACACTGCAGCCTGCAGACAGAGCAGGACTTTAAAGATGAAAATCCACACAATTTCTGTTTTTTTCAACGGGGTCTCTGGTTTCCAGTCACAAAACATAAATCCTGAGAATCTGGAAAAAATCCGGACAATTGGCAACCCTACCAAGGAGCACCTTCCAAGGAGTTGCAGGTTCTGGAATCGATGAGAATGAATCCTCACTGCGATGCAGGATTTGGCATGAGATGTATAGGTGGTGGGGGTCACTTAGCGATAGTGATTATAACCTAATCACATTTTATATAGCACTATGCTAAAATGAGGAATTTAGAAAATAAACTAAAAGGAGCAGTGGCAAAGCTTAAATGTTTGCTTGCAGCATGGATGCTGATTAAAAACACCATCCTGGAATCCCAGACTAGCTGTACTCCATGCATTAAAAAGGTATAAATAAGACTGCTAGCATAACGACTGCCAGCATGGTTAAATGGTGAGATGAAAGATTATTAAAGTCAAAAGGACATCCTTTACAATCTGGAAAGTGAATCCAAATGGGGGCAATAGGAAAGAACACAAGCACTGGTAAGTTAGCTGAAAAACATTAAGGCAGGCCAAAAGAGAATCTGAAGAGAAACTTGCCAGAGAGGTAAAAACTCAAAATAAAAACTTTTTTTCAAGTATATTCAAAGCAAGAAGCCAGTGAGGGAGTCAGTTGGACAGCAGTTACTACCCTTAACAGACCACATGGGGGTAACCTAAATGAAGCGGCAATTATTACCATAACCATTTGCTGTGCAGACTGGATGGTCCATTTAGACACATAGAAACATGACAGCAGAAAAAGACCATATGGCCCATCCAGTTAACCCATACATCCAATTCATTTAGCATTAGAATAGAAATCCCCTGTATTTATCCCATACTTTCTTGAATTCAGATACCGTTTTTGTCTCTACCACTTCCACTGGGAGGCTGATCCACCACCCTCTCTGTAAAGAAATATTCCCTAAGATTATTCCTGAGGCTTTATTTGTTTTTTATCTGCCTTCATTGCTAGGTTACTATGTTTATGTTAGATGACCGAGGGATAAAAGGTATGTTAAGGGAAAACAAGGCCACTGCAGAAAAGCTGATGGAATTATTTGGTTTGGTCTTTACTCAGGAGGGGAAATAACTATCTGGTAACATTCTTTGAGGACGATGATTCAGAGGAACTGAATCAAATTCCAGTGAACTGGGAAGATGTAATATATCAAATCAACACCCCAGAATTCTGAAAGAGGTAAAGAATGAAATGGCAGACTTATTACTAGTAATCTCTAACTGTTCATTCAAATCAGCTACAGTATCTGAGGATTGAAGGGTATCCAACATAATGCTCATTTTAAAAGGGCTGCAGAGGTGATATAGGAAACTATAGACCAGTGAGCCTGATGTTAGTAACAGGAAAAATAGTAGATGCTATTCTGATAAACATTGATCATCTGGATAGACAACAGAGCCAACATGGGGCAGAGCCAACATGGATTTTGTAAAGGGAATTCTTGCTTACATTAGATTTTTTTAAGAAGTTAACAAACATGGACTAAGATGAATTGGTTGATCTAGTATACCTGGATATTCTGGAGGCACTTGACAAAGTTTCTCATGAGAGACTCATCAGGAAATTAAAAAATCAAGGGATAGGAGGCAACAGCCTACTGTGAGTTGGTAATTGGCTAAAGGATAGTAAACAGAGGGCAAGATTGAAGGGTCATTTCTCTCAGTGGAAGAAGTAAATAGTGGCATGTCCCAGGAAGCTGTACTTGGACTGGTGCTTTTAATATACATTTTGCTGGCAATAAGAAGGTGAAGAAAGTCCCAAGAGACAGTGATAGAATGAAAAAAAAATCTGACAAAGGAAACATACTGGATTTTTAGGTTGAAAAGATCTCCATGGGGTTGTCATCATCAATGTCATTCGTGTCTATGAACTGACATGCCTCCTCAACTATCAGAGTGGTAAGTAGCCTCTTCCAATTCTCTTTTTTGCAGGATTTAATAAAAATTAGAAGATTATAATTCCTGTTGCATTTTGTGTTCCTATATTGGGACAGACACATGCAATGCTTTGAGAATATAGGGTGGGTTTTGCTGAAAGATGATCCCCATGCACTACTACCACCAATTGCAAATTGCACCATTGTGACTGAATATTATTTGCACAGATAGAACTGTTCCCCTTGCACAGAGATACAAAGTAAGGGGGGAATTTTAGTAGGTACGCGATGCGACAGGCCCATTTCCAAGTTCCCTCCCAGTTTGCCCCTGTAAAGTAGCGGCGTTCCCCCTACCTAACCTGCCTCCCTTTTACCCTACTAGCCCTGACCCCTAAAACCCTAGATGTTTTTGTTTTAATACTTACCAGCAGTCTGTAGCAGCAGCAGTTACGCGGTCTTTGGATCTCGGCACGTGCTTGTGCGCGACACTAACTTGATAGCAGTGCCCCAGCCCACCCACGCCCCACCCTTTTTTCACCAAACCTTCTTTATCCGCGTACCAGGAGATACACATGTGGCTATGGGCCTCTTAAAATCCGCCCAGTTATGCACGTAGCTCCCAGATTGGCCGCGCGTAGGGCTTTTAAACTTCACCATTAAGTCTATTTTCCATAACCAAAGACTTTTTTCCCAAAGTCTTAGAAAATCAGGCCCTAACTGGATTTTAGCACAGCACAGACTGGGAAACAGCAGCAGCTGTGATGTACCTATCTGAGCCTCCATCATCTATGTTGTACTTTTGGGAGACCAAACTACATGTCTGCAGACTCTATATAGCAGTCAAGACTCATTCTTGAGTGTATGATATCAGTTCCTGCTGAATCCTATTTGGGAATCTATAAAGGCCTTCATTAAAACAATAAAAAAATAGATTGATTTTTTTTTGTGCGGCAAGACAAAAATCACATTGCCATTTCACTGATAAAATGCAATTGCAAACTGTAATGGCACTCATCAAATGTAGAGTAACGCTTTGACAACAACTGCTCGGTAAATGAAATGAAGTCAGGGCCTCTGTTGATAGATTTAGATTATAAAATATTCTCAAGAAAAAAGTGGCCAGAACCGTAAATCCCTCTGACTGTCGTTGCTTTCCTTGTGAATCCCCTGTTTTATTTCAGATTTAATGAATGCCATCCACCTACTTGCTTTGTGATCATTGCTCATGCTCACAAGCTTTTTGCTGGCTAATGACTCACCCATTAATATAATTCTCTGACATTCTGCATTACAGGGTTAGTTGGGTCTCAAGTCAATGGAAAAAGATTCCTTTTAGGTAAATGTCTCGGCCACGAGACATGACTGTCTCTGTCGACCTCTTCCCCATTTTCACTCACAACTTTGAATGCAGTTTGAATACTCATCGGAAACAAATTCATACTTTTCTTTTTTTAATGAGCCTTAAACTTCAAGACAGGCTGAGGACAATGATTTGAGGCACCAGCTCATAACTTACGCACATTTATTACTCTTAAATACCACTACCACACTGGAGAATTTCAAGTGACATGATGAGACCAGTCTTAAGAGTTAATAAGAAAGACATCAAATATGTGCAGTAGAAATACATATGCAGGGGGAAGAGACTTTAACTGATCAGGGTGTTCTTGCCCATCAGCAATATTGCTCTACACTGAAGTGTGCTATGAAATAGAAGTGCAAAGGTTGAGTGACTTTAACCAGTTGAGAACTACATAGATGGCGGAAATTTAAATTAAGAAATTAAACTGTCTTTCCTCTTGATAACAGTTGTAAAAGAATTTAAAAAACCAGGAAGATATCTTTAGGAGCCAGCAACAGTAGAGGCTAATAAGATGGTTTCCCCCATGCCCAATTAGGTCAGGGAATGAAAAATCATACGATATTTCTAAATGAATTTTAATATGCAGTGAGGATTTGATTCATCCAGTTTGAGGCCAGAATTGTGGCGGTGGAGAACAGGATTGCCACCTCACTCATCTTAACCTGAAGAGGGTGATCCAGTTCTGGTTTTGCCATACTGGATGCACAGAGATGTAGCCTTTCATTTCTTAGGGAAAAAAGAACTGTGACTCCCACAATGCAATACAGCAAAAGTAAGAGGATAACTTTCAAATAACTATGCGTGGTGGCATATATGCATGTGTACTACGGTGCAGTTTTACCACAGTATTTAATAACCAGCACATATCACATATGCCCGCCTTAAAAAATATGGGTATCTATCTGTACCCTGCAATACATGCACATATGCTCAAATACAAGCAATGCATTGAAAGCAAATATTTCAATGCAATGAACACACGCACTTTTCCTACCTATTTTTAAATATATGTGTATATATTTTATGCATGAAAATATAGGGAATTATGTAAATCGGGATTTATGCACATAAATCAATATATTTTAAAACATGTGCATACGTGAACCTACCAGTTTTACTAATTGCTCTACCAGTTTGCCCAGTTTTTCTCCAGCTCATCAAGACTCTCCTGGTTCTTCAGCATGAATTCTCCCCAGTTCCTCCAGACTTCCCACCAGGCCAACAGTACACGCGTCCCGGGGCTTGCGCGCGCCGCCGAGCCTATGCAAGATAGGCTCGGCGTGCACAGGGGCAGGCAGGGGCAGGTTTTAGGGGGTTATGCGCATATGCGCATATGTTACACACATATGCACGTAACCCTTTTAAAATCTGCCCCAGTGCACTTCTGGAAGAGTTTATAGAAGAAATTCGGAATCACCTTAGATTTCATGTCAGCGTATCACCCCCAAAGTAATGGGCAAACCAAGCAGGTGAACCGGACCCTCAAGGCCTTCCTCAAGTCAAATGTGAACCAACATCAAGATAACTGGGCATCCCTCTTCCCATGGGTGGAGATCTGCCTCAATAACAATGTGAGCAGCTCAACTAGGTCTTCAGACTTTTACATCGTGTTCAGCCACCATCCTCATATATTCATGCCTATCCCAGTTCCTGTTACCTGCCCTACAGCCAACATAATGGGCAGAGAGCTATGTAAACTTTGGCAAATGATCCATCATCTCCTAGAACAAGCAGCAACCCATTCCAAGAGGCAAGCAAATAAAAAATGATGCCCTGCTCCCCAACTCCAGCCAAAGGAATTTGTGTGGCTCAGCACCAGTAACTTGCAACTCAGAATGCCATCTCTAAAATTTGCCCCACAAATTCTGGGGCCATTCCCTGTGGTTTGTCAGGTTGAGAATGTAGCCTACAAATTGAAATTGCCACCAATGCTCCGGGAGATGATGTATTCCATGTATCTCTACTGAAACCTGCAGTCCGGACCTGGCCATCTAGACCAGCTCTCAAGCCCTCCGACGTCATTGCCAAGGACAACACTCAATATGAAGTTGAAGAGATCTTAGACTCTAGAAGGGTCAGGAATAAAATCCAATATCTCTAACACCATACGTGAACCTACCTACCAATATCCCTAACACCATTGCTAAACCGCTGGCAGACATCATAAATTGCTCCCTCAATCAAGGATCGGTCCCGGACTCCTTAAAAATTGCTTCACTTAAACCCTTACTTAAAAAACCCAACCTGGACCCAGCCAACCCTGCAAACTTCCGCCCCATTGCAAACCTACCTTTTATAGCCAAGCTAATGGAAAAGCTTGTCAACATCCGACTCACAGACTACCTTGACTCCCACAATATTCTCTACCCCTCTCAATTCGGATTCAGGAAACGCCTAAACACAGAATCCCTCCTTCTTTCTCTAACGGACAACATCCTGATGGGCCTTGACAAGGGACAATCTTACCTGCTAGCCCTTCTCGACATCTCTGCCGCGTTCGACACGGTAAACCACACTATCCTCTTAAACCGTTTAATGGAAATAGGCATATCCGGCTCTGCACTGCTCTGGTTCACATCCTTTCTGAACAACAGACACTACAAAGTCAAAATAAATGACAAAGAATCTCACTCCATTCCATCAAACCAAGGCGTACCTCAGGGTTCGTCACTTTCCCCTACCCTGTTCAATATATATCTACTCCCTTTATGCCAGCTACTCAATAGTCTCAATCTCACCCACTTTATATACGCGGACGATGTTCAAATCATAATCCCCATCTCGGACCCCATCTCTACTCTAAATTTCTGGAACAACTGCTTACAAGCCATCAACCTTCTGCTCTCTAGTCTCAACCTGGTCCTAAATACTTCCAAAACGGAACTACTGGTTATCTCCCCTAGTGACAACAACCCCCTCGCAAATAATGCTAGCACCCCATTAGCAAACCAGGTCAGAGATCTTGGGGCCACCCTTGACTCTAGAATGAATTTCAAAAAATTCATTAACGCCACAACCAAAGAATGCTTCTTCAAGCTACAGGTCCTGAAGCAACTTAGACCGCTCTTACACTTCAAGGATTTCCGTTCGGTGCTTCAAGCCATACTGTTTTCAAAGATCGACTATTGTAACGCTCTATTACTTGGTCTCCCCGCTTCGTCCACCAAACCTCTTCAGATGCTGCAAAACGCAGCGGCTAGGATCCTTACAAACACTCGTCGCAAGGACCATATCACACCAATCCTAAAAATCCTACACTGGCTGCCCATCCAATATAGAATACTTTTCAAGGCTCTCACCATCATCCACAAATCCGTCTACCAGCAATCCACTCTCCAACTCACCTTCCCACTCGAATTACATACTTCAGCAAGACCGATCAGAACTGCCTACAAAGGTTCGCTCAAGGCCCCCCCCAACAAATCATCTGTCCACAACTCTATTCACAAGCGTGCTCTTTCAACAGCAGGTCCACTACATTGGAATTCACTTCCCCAAGACTTACGCCAAGAACAATGCCATTCAACATTCAGAAAGAAATTGAAAACCTGGCTGTTCGCAGAAGCCTACCGCTGAAGGATCTCCTCAACCATCACTGTCTCTCATTCTCCCACCCCTCCTTAATCCCTCCCCCCCCCCCCCCCCTCTTTTCCCTCTCCCCTTCCCCCCCACCCAACCTCACCCTTTCCTTCTCCCTCTGGACATACCATGCTAATAACTGCCTAGGATAAATCTATGTTTACGTATCTTATAGTTTTTGTTGATTATATATATATATTTATCTCTAATTGTTTCTTAGTTTAAATTCTGTACTGTCTTCCATTGCCCAGGTTTTACGCTCCCTGTTTAATGTAACTTTACTTTCTACCTTGATGTTAATTGGTTTCCCCTCAGTTACATTGTAAACCGGTACGATAAGACCTAGTCTTGAGCATCGGTATAGTAAAAGAAATAAAATAAAATAAATAAATAAATAAATATCTGACCTCATAGAAGAACTTTGGACCCAAGGAAAATGCCTGGGAGTCAGCCTCTAACCTCCAAGTCCCCAGTTCTTACAGGAGTTCCACTGAAGATTCCCCAGGAAATCCAAGCCCAGAAGACCAGGGAGGGGGCGTAATTTTATGTTTTGCGGCTCACTCTCCCCAACACAGCCAGCTCTGTCTTGTAGCTGGGACGCTGCCATGCTCAATGAATACCACTCTCCGCAGCTCAGGACACTGCCATACCACCATCCTCCCTGGCTTCCCATAGGCAAGCGAATGCCTGATGTGCATCCTTTTGAAAGTCACGAGACACAGTATCCAGAGAATGACAACAGTTGCATTATCCTTCACTGATTTAGACTACTTAGTAAACATTCTTCATGGAATTGGTTTGCTTAGTTGAAGTTACTGAGGAAGCATTATATTGGGCTTTATACATAGATTAGAGATTGTTTATCTAAAGAATATTTTTAATTGCATAACAAAATACTTAAAAAAAACTGCTCACAAGGTGACTGAACAAATTGACCAGGTGGCCCATGGACTGCAGCGCACAATGACAGGCTTGCTGACTCCTTGTTTCTCTCCTTTTTGAATTTGGTAACCACTTGATGCAGCTCCAGTTTAGGTGACATGTAGGGAACACCACCTCTGGAGTGGTGCGGGATGACAGGCCGAGACTGGAGCAAGGCTTCGACTATCTGGTAAAGCTGGAGCAAAGCTTGGACTATCTGGTAAGGCTGGAGCAAAGCTGGGACATTCTGGTATATAGTGCAGACAATGCTGGAAC
This sequence comes from Rhinatrema bivittatum, assembly GCF_901001135.1. Lineage (NCBI taxonomy): Eukaryota > Metazoa > Chordata > Amphibia > Gymnophiona > Rhinatrematidae > Rhinatrema > Rhinatrema bivittatum. The sequence continues at coordinate 281,429,103 of NC_042621.1, read as the reverse complement.
CAAGGCTTGCACTGGAACAATATGAAGGTAAGACTGGAACTTAGGAATAGTGTGCAGGAAAGGCTGGACCTCAGGAACAGAGTGCTGGTAAGATTGGAACTCAAGAATAGCATGCAGGCAAGACTGGGACGGAGGCTTGTCCAGGAACAGATTAAGAGAAGAGAAGAGAAGACAGGGCAAGAAAAGACAATAAAGAATATGGAACACAAAGTCCAAAGGCAACAATATAGGAAGGTCCAAGGGGCACAACAGAGGCCTAGAGAGGCCACAGACCTAAGCAAAGCCTGGGTAGGTCAGAGGCAAGGAATAGGCCTAGATAGGCCAGAGGTCAGGAATAAGCCTAGAAGGCCACAGAGTAAGGAAGGCCTAAATAGGCTGGTATATAAGAAGGCTGGATGGCCACGAGGCAAGACAAGACTGAGCGGAAGGCCAAAAGGCTGGGAACAGAAGGCCCAGAGGCCACAAGACAAGGCAAGGCAACGCTGAGGTAAGAAATCCCAGAGGCCATGAGACAAAGTACGGCAAAATTGAGGTCAGCATGGGCGGCTCAAGAGAATCTGCTGCCTGAGGCGAGGGATGAGATGGCACGCCCCAGCCTCAGCCCCATCCCCACCTTACCCAACCAGGGAAAGACACAGGTCAAATCATTAAGAGGGGAGTCTCTATGCAGTCTGGCCCTTTTAGTGATTTGAAATTTTGCAGAAGGGGGAAATAAGGAGTCAGAGTTCTCAGAGGAGTGGCAGAATGCTAATCTTTCTAGGAAGCTGGCAAACCCGCCATACTCCCAGAAACCCTAAGACATAAGATCTGCCTCCCACCCTTCCCCAGCATTTTCCCCCTTGAGAAGTGGGAGATAGGTGAATGGTGATGGATTGTGGGTGGCGCACTCTCTCCGAGCCTTTGCAAGGGCATAAGGCAGACTAGGCCCTGTACAGCCTTGTGCCCACACCCCTCTGCCCTCACCACCCACCATTACAAAATCTGCATTTATAATAACTAATTTTACATAAAAATGGACATTCAAAATACAGTCTTCTGAGGTAAAGATATCACAACAACATATATATTATTTTTACATGCATTGCTGTGTGCCAACCAGAAAACCCTGCAAAAAAGCAAAAAACACACTTGGAATGCATATGGTATTAGGCTACTGTAATGCATGTTGGATGTGGGCTTTGTCCTCAGAAAGCCATGAGTAAACTGAATTACAATTACAATATAGTAAGCCTTCCATACTGAAAAATAGCATTAATTCAACAAGTAAAAACCTTATCTATGAAAAGTAGAGATGTGAATCAGAACCGGAATCGGCTCCGATTCCGGGTTCGGGGACAATCGGGGAATTTTTTTTGTGCGGTCTGATCGTTTTTGTTTTTTTTATCGGCTGCGCCTGAGCCAATATTTATTTATTTATTTATTTATTTATTTATTTAAAAACTTTTCTATACCGTCGCTAAGTCATGTACCATCGCAATGGTTTACAAATAGGCATAAAATAAGGTATATATAGGTAGTTTATCGTACATTTAACAGGTGCCAGTTACAAACGGTTACAATATCATTAATAAAGTCAAAATTTTGTGTAGTGGTGGATTAGTCCAGGAAAGTTATTGAGATACTTCTATTTTGGTCTACATCTTAACTGTATTATGTCTTTGTAATATTGTAATGCCATTTATTCTCAGTTGCGCTTTTCTGTATTTTTCGTTCTCTCACTCACTCTCTACCCCCTGTTTCTTTTGGAAAGGCTTGTTTATAGAGCCATGTCTTCAATAAACAAATAACCAACCCCGACCCTTTAAAGCACATGCTTTAGCTTCCCCCACCCTCCCGACCCCCCAAAAACTTTTTTAAAGTATCTGGTGGTCCAGTGGGAGTCCCGGGAGCGATCTCCCGCTCTCGGGCTGCCGGCTGCCACTAATCAAAATGGCACCGATGGCCCTTTGCCCTTACCATGTGACAGGGTATCCGAGCCATTGGCCGGCCCCTGTCACATGGTAGGAGCACTGGATGGCCCGCGCCATTTTTAAAGATGGCACCAGCCGTCTATTACTCCTACCATGTGACAGGGGCCGGCCAATGGCACGGATACCCTGTCACATGGTAAAGGCAAAGGGCCATCGGTGCCATTTTGATTAGTGGCAGCCGGCAGCCCGAGAGCGGGAGATCGCTCCCGGGACTCCCACTGGACCACCAGGTACTTTAAAAAAGTTTTTGGGGGGTCGGGAGGGTGGGGGAAGCTAAAGCATGTGTTTTAAAGGTTTGGGGTGGGTTTAGGGGTTATTTTTGTGTGCCATTTTTTCCGCCCTCCCCCAAAACGATAAGAGAACCCCACGAACAATTTTGTGGGGTTTTCCTATCGGTTTCGGGGAGCCCCCGCTTTCTGACGAGTTTGAAAATATTGTATGATATTTTCAATCGTCAGAAAAACGATTCACATCCCTAATGAAAAGGCAATATTGCAAATATTACAGAGGGCCTTAACATCAATATACTTCCTATTAGGAAAACAGAACAAGCTAGGGTACTATAGATCCCTACACAAACTTCACACTAGCAGGATACCTCACCTCAGTCACACATTTATTTATTTGTCTGTTTGTTTATTTATTTACGTAGAAACTTTGTAGTCTACTAATCTGAAAATCTTCGTGGATAGCAATAAACTCACATAATAAAACTGGCAAAATGCAAAACAATCAACAAAATATCTAAAAGTACAGAAACAAACATGTCACCAAAAATTACAAAAGTAGATTCCAAACAATAGGTAATGCAGCATAGAAACCCACAACAAATCTACAATGAATTTACTAAACACACACATGCAGAACACGGACATGCCCTCTCCCAATACAGAATAAATAGATCATAAAGCATAAACAAACATGTACCCAAAAACTGAACTGGAAAGCACATGCCAGACTATATGCAGTGCAACAATGGAAAAATAGAAATACCATTCCTCATAAAACATCAAATAAAATTAAAAATTATAAAACAATCTTAATAGTAAAACCATATTAATAAAAAGAATAAATGTTTCAAAACAAATGATGAATAGAACATCCAGTAATTAAATCTCATATACAAATTATAAAAATATTTCCCAAACACCAATAAAATATTTCAAACTAGCAAACACATTAAATAGCACCCAATAATTAAAACTAGTAAGAATAAAATAATTCCTGCTTTCCATACCCGAGAACTTTTAATTTCTGGTCACCCTGAGATTTCTATGGATTACTGTGGGGGGGAACAGGGGACAGCAAGGGAACTTTCTCCTTCCCCTCTCACAAAAGTTCTTTCATGCTCATACACAAAGAAGATCTCTCATAGAATCAAGTGTTCTTATCCACACACCCGCTCTCACACTTGCTCATTTACACACATACCCACATGCAGATGCTTTCTCACACACATGCACACACTCACAGATGCTCTCACACTTGCTCTTTCACACACACAACACATTAGAGATGTGCATTGTTTTGTTTTATTGATTCAGGCTTCGTTTTCGGGCCCCCACGGGAAATTTCGTTTTTCCCAAGTTTTTGGGGGTTTTTTTCATGGGTCCTGATTTTTGTGTAATTTAGTTAGCATGCACTAACATTTTAAAGTTAGTATGCACCAACTATGGTTAGCACGAACTAACATGAACTACGAATTTTTCTAAAATTTCGGAAAAATTCAGTTCGTTTTTCGGTGTCCCTGAACCATGACAAATTAGACACATGCATAGATGCTGTCTCTCTCACACACACAGATGCTCTCACATACACAGATGCTCTTTCAAACATATACATACTGTAGCAACCCTAGCTGCAACTGGTAGAAATGGTGACTCTCTTTGAGTTTCTGAGTGGTGGCTGGGTAGATCAATGGTACTGGAATCAATTTGCAACTAAAAGGGTTCCTCACACTGCCCTCTTCCCAACCGGGTAATTTAGAAGAAATGGGAAATCCCACCCTGCCAATGGTGCTCTCAGAGGTTGGGATGGGAAGCAGGGAGTAAGAAAGATATTATGAGGAAAGAATCATTTAAAATTAACAAAAGCTTTTTGCGGTAACAATTATGAAATATAAATAATAAAAAAAATGTAACCAGCTGGCAATAATGTTAAAACCAAGTCCAACAGCTATTGTGTACCAACAGTAAATGCAATTCACTTTAGATCTTTTGTAATTGAGATATCAGAACAGTTATCAGAACAATCTTTACCAACTATGGTAATTAGCATTTTCTTCTAAGTCTCTTTCAATGGAAGCAAAATGTATTCAAAACAGTTATTCAGACAAGTCATAATATTGTCCAGTCTTGTTCTTTGTGCTGTGTTCTACTTAATACCAATGCATTCTCTGAAATTGATGCTTTGTACTGTTCTCTAACTTGCAATATATTTGAACACTTTCTCTTATATAAGTATAATTTTCTTCCTATAATTCTATTATGTATTTCTTTTGTTTTTGAGTGAATGTCACTAATGTCTGGCCAGACCTAGGCTGTTGTGAAAGTGCAAACTTAGCTGTAGGATGCAGGGTATGTTGTCTCTGATGCTCCAAATAAGTGCTTGTGGTGCTGATTGAGAATGAAGCACTCCTGGTTTTGTGGCTCTGGTCCTCTTCTCTTTGGTCGCCTTCCAGGAACCGCAAGAACAACCTATTGGCTTGACTTTAAAAAATCAAAAAGAGAAACTATCTGCCTCTCACTGTATATCTTCCAGCAACCTAACAATGTGGCCCTATTATGTGTGCAACAGGATCCTACCAAGGGAAGGTCCTGTCAGACAAATCTGATCGACTTTTTTGATTGGGTGACTAAGGAATTGGATCAAGGAAGAGTGCTTGATGTCATCTACTTGGATTTTAGCAAAGCTTTTGATACGGTCCCATACAGGAGGTTGGTGAATAAAATGAGAAGCTTAGGAGTGAGTGCCAAGGTGGTGGCCTGATTGCAAACTGGTTGATGGACAGAAGACAATGTGTGATGATAAATGGAACTTACTCTGAAGAGAGAGTGGTGTTAAGTGGAGTGCCGCAAGGATCGGTGTTGGGACCAGCCCTGTTCAATATCTTTGCGAATGACATTGAGGAAGGGATAGAAGGTAAGGTTTGTCTTTTTGCGGATGACATTAAGATCTGCAACAGAGTGGACAAGCCAGAAGGAGTGGAGAGAATGAGATGGGATTTAAGGAAGCTGGAAGAGTGGTCAAAGATATGGCAGCTGAGATTCAATGCCAAGAAGTGCAGAGTCATGCATATGGGGAGTGGAAATCCAAATGAACTGTATTCGATGGGGGGGGGGAAAGGCTGATGTGCACGGAGCAGGAGAGAGACCTTGGGGTGATAGTGTCTAACGATCTGAAGTCGGCAAAACAATATAACAAGACGATAGCTAAAGCCAGAAGAATGCTGGGCTGCATAGAGAGAGGAATATCGAGCAAGAAAAGGGAAGTGATTATCCCCTTGTACAGGTCCTTGGTGAGACCTCACCTACAGTACTGTGCTTAGTTCTGGAGACCGTATCTTTGAAGGGACAGAGACAGGATGGAAGCGGTCCAGAGAAGGGCGACCAAAAAGGTGGAGGGTCTTCATCGAATTACTTACAAGGAGAGACTGAAGAATCTAAATATGTACACCTTGGAGGAAAGGAGGAGCAGAGGTGATATGACACAGACTTTCAGATACTTGAAAGGTTTTAATGATCTAAAGACAATGACAAACCTTTTCCATTGGAAAAAAATCAGCAGAACCAGGGGTCAAGATTTGAAACTCCAGGGAGGAAGACTCAGAACCAATGTTAGGAAATATTTCTTCACGGAGAGGGTGGTGGATGCCTGGAACACCCTTCCGGAGGAAGTGGTGAAGACCAAAACTGTGAAGGACTTCAAAGGGGCGTGGGATAAATACTGTGGATCCATAAAGTCTAAAGGAGGTGAATGACGAGATGAGGCATGGGGGTAGTTTGCGGGAATTACGGCTACTACCTGGAGATTAATACCCTTCTTCAATAAACATACTCACTATCGGAGGGAGAGAGGCGGTTCAGGAGAGAAAAAACTTGCCGTTCCAGCTGAGAAACCCGGGGCGTGCTGTCCGCATAGCCCGACGGTGATCCTTACCAGCTGAGCCTCCAGTGACGTCAGAGGGCGGACCCGGAGAGAAACAGGAAGCCCTATAAAACCGGGACTTGTGCGGCGAACCCTGAGGGAGAGAGGCGGTTCAGGAGAGAAAAAACTTGCCGTTCCAGCTGAGAAACCCGGGGCGTGCTGCCGCATAGCCCGACGGTGATCCTTACCAGCTGAGCCTCCAGTGACGTCAGAGGGCGGACCCGGAGAGAAACAGGAAGCCCTATAAAACCGGGACTTGTGCGGCGAACCCTGAGGGAGAGAGGCGGTTCAGGAGAGAAAAAACTTGCCATTCCAGCTGAGAAACCTGGGGCGTGCTGTCCGCATAGCCCGACGGTGATCCTTACCAGCTGAGCCTCCAGTGACATCAGAGGGCGGACCCGGAGAGAAACAGGAAGCCCTATAAAACCGGGACTTGTGCGGCGAACCCTGAGGGAGAGAGGCGGTTCAGGAGAGAAAAAACTTGCCGTTCCAGCTGAGAAACCCGGGGCGTGCTGTCCGCATAGCCTGACGGTGATCCTTACCAGCTGAGCCTCCAGTGACGTCAGAGGGCGGACCCGGAGAGAAACAGGAAGCCCTATAAAACCGGGACTTGTGCGGCGAACCCTGAGGGAGAGAGGCGGTTCAGGAGAGAAAAAAACTTGCCGTTCCAGCTGAGAAACCCGGGGCGTGCTGTCCGCATAGCCCGACGGTGATCCTTACCAGCTGAGCCTCCAGTGACGTCAGAGGGCGGACCCGGAGAGAAACAGGAAGCCCTATAAAACCGGGACTTGTGCGGCGAACCCTGAGGGAGAGAGGCGGTTCAGGAGAGAAAAAACTTGCCGTTCCAGCTAAGAAACCCGGGGCGTGCTGTCCGCATAGCCCGACGGTGATCCTTACCAGCTGAGCCTCCAGTGACGTCAGAGGGTGGACCCGGAGAGAAACAGGAAGCCCTATAAAACCGGGACTTGTGCGGCACGTAGCAGTCGCCGGCGCGTCGCCAAAGCCGCGCGCGCCTAAGGGGCGCGCGCATACAGGCTTTGCCTGGCTTCGCCTGGTCTCGCCTGATTTCGCCTGAGTGTTGCTCACAGAGTATAACGGACTTGAGGTATTTCCTTGTTGTTATTTTTACTCTTTCTTTACCTGTCTTTACAATCCATCTTGCGTGATATCGAATTAACAATACTTAGTCAAGGTGAGAGTGATTTAGTGATTTGTTGTAATTTTTGATTGATGCCTCCAAAAAGGAAGGGACGGGTGAGAGTATTTCCTTCTCTCCCCTTACCCTCACCAATCCAATCTGAAATTACTCAATTCTTGATTACTTCTGCATTTGGAAGGGTAGGGACCGAAGAACCTGGTGTGCTGGAGTGTCGGGGAGGACTCTCCATGCCGACAGAGGAGGCCTCCCTTAGTCCTCATGTAGGACTACCACCTGCAAAGAGAAATGGGGAAGGGAATATAGGAGATTCTCTAGATCAAAATGCTTCTCCTTCTAGCCTGGAAGCGGGAGTATCTTCAACCCGCGATAAAGACTTAGAGGTTCAAGAAGTATTGGGTGTACAAGGAGCAGAAGGAGGGATATCTCCAACATATCCCCCTAGTTATGAAAAACAAATAAATATCGGGACTCCCTCTATCCCCTTAGTAAGACCCGCAGTAGTTACCCTAGAAAATCTTTGGGAGATAATGGCCGGAGTATTAGAAAAGATTAAAGGGTTAGAAGATAAAGTGGATGGGTTAGCTGCTGGAAATCAAAAAGAATTATATTTGGTTAATAAGCAAATTAAAGATTCATCTGAAAGACTAAAAGTACTTGAAAAGAATGAAAAGAAACACCAAGAATTCCACCTGGCGGTAGTTAAAGATGGCAATAACGTAGCACGTAGACTTGAAAACTTAGAAAATAATGCTAAGCGATTAAATTTGAGATTCTTAAATTTTCCTAGAATAATAGGTGAAAGTCCATTGATTTCATTGAAAAAGTTTCTAATAGATAAACTTGGTGTTGAAGATCACTCTTTTACTATAATGAATTGTTATTTTCTTCCTAAACCTAAAAATCAAGCTTTACAAGAACCAGAACAAATGTTTCAAGGTAACCTAACAAATTTCTTACAAGATTCTAATGCACAAATCATTGATTGGGCTACACTGATGGCAATGTTCTCTTCTGTTAATGATATCAGCTTAATTATGAAGAAATATTTTAATAAATATCCTATACAGTATCAAGAAAAAATGATTAAAATATTTCCAGACCTATCCGCTACCACCCAAGTAAGGCGGAAAGCTTTCTTAGAACTTCGCCAAGAGGTTATAGCAATCGGTTTTTCCTTCACCCTAAAGTTCCCATGTAAATGTTTGATTAAGAAATTAGATGAAATTTATATTTTCTTTACTCCTGACCATTTAAAAAAATTTTTAGAACAGAAGAAACTAACTACCTCATCTCCTTTGCCATAGGTTTAAAAAAGAAATAAACTATGCAATTAGTATTGTTTGTATATGTAAAATTTATATTTCCTGATATGCTCTCCAATTTCTGATATCATGCAATCTCTCATTGTTGTTTTGAAATGGAATTGAGTGGTAACAATAAGATAAATTTTTTGTTAAGATTGTTTCTCCTTTCCCTGTGAGGAGTTTAAATTTATTGTAAAACCACTCTGTTTTTGGGATCTCTTATAAATTTATGTTATGTGATTTATTGGAAAAATTTATAAATAAATAATTAAAAAAAAAAAAAAAAAAAAAAACATACTCACTATCAATGCAACTCCAGCATTGCTCTATGCTTCAACGGCAAGAGGAAATGTGGAAAAAAAGGACTTGCATTCACAAAAAAACCAGGGAGTAGCTTGCTTGTTGCGGCGGTTACTACCCGAAATCAAATAAGTCTGATACTTCACCTTCAGTGCATATCCAGCATAGCTCTCTGCTTCAACGGCAGGGGGGAAAGAGGTAAAGAGGATTTTTATTTAGGCAACAACCAACAAGGAATGAATTACATAGTCTGGATAAACAAATAATTATGGGAGTAGCTTGCTTGTAACGGCGGTTACTACCCTGAATCAATTAAGCCTGATACTTCACTGGGAATACATATCCAGCTCAATGCACTGCTTCAACAGCAGGGGGAATAAAAAAAAGAGTAATTATATTCAGACAACTAACAAGGACTGAATGGCACAGGCTGGGTAAACAAACAAGCATGGGACTAACTTGCTTATTGCAGCAGTTGCTACCCCTGACCAATTGAGCTGGATGCTTCTCTTGGATGCAGCTCCAGCGCTGCTCTCTACATCGATGGCGGGGGGTGGAGGGAAACTGGAACCAGGGGGTTGCTGATGGGGGCCAAGAGTAACAGATACATATGAGAAAAAAAAATAAGTGTGAAAGCTTGCTCGGCAGACTGGATGGTCCGTTGGTCTTCTTCTGCCGTCATTTCTATGTTTCTATGTATTGAAATTCTAACTAATAAAATAAAAGGATAAGCAATTGTCCTTAATTACCGTATTTTTCGCTCCATAAGACGCACTTTTTTCCCCCCAAAAGTGGGGGGAAAATGTATGTGCGTCTTATGGAGCGAATATAAAAAAAAAAACTAAAAATCTAACAAAACCCCCCCACCCCTCCTGACCCCCCCAAGACCTGCCGACTTAGTTTACTACAACCCCCACCCTCCTGACCCCCCCAAGACCTGCCAAACGTCCCTGGTGGTCCAGCAGCGGTCCGGGAGCGATCTCCTGGGCTTGGGCCGCTGGCTGCCAGTAATCAAAATGGCACCGACGGCCCTTTGCCCTCACTATGTCACTGGGACCGACCAATGGCAGCGGTAGTCCCTGTGACATAGTAAGGGCAAAGGGCCGTCGGCTGCCAGTAATCAAAATGGCGCCGACGGCCCTTTGCCCTCACTATGGTCGGATGCCAAAACCAGGGACGGAAGCAGAAGCCGGAGTTGAAGAACAAAGCAAGGTCAGGAGCCAGGAATCAGACGTCAGGAACAAGCAGGAACCGGGAAGCAGGAAGCACAATTAGCTACTTCGAAGAGTCAACCTCGTTGCAAGGCACTGGCTAGCTGTGGCTGCCAGGTTTAAATAATCCGGCAGCGTCTGACGTCAGCAGGGAGGCGTCCTCTGTTTTCCCACGCTGGTCCCTTTAAATAGAGAGCCCCTGGGCGTGCACACATGCCTAGGGGGCGGAGCCAGCAGCGGTTCGCTGGCGGCGTCTCCCTTGAAGGGGGGACGCCACAGTAGGCCACGTCTCAGGCCCTGGTGGCTGCGTCTTGGGTTCGGCGGGGCCGGAGGGGGCTCCCGCGGACAGAGCGGACCGGGTGGTGAGTGGAGATCCCGGGGCACGACCCGGGATCGCAGCACCTTCACTCTTTGACTTGCTTGGGCTTTAACAATGATAGATTTTTCTCTCTCTGTTCCTACTGTTTCTGTCTCCTGATTCCAAAGCAGAGCTCCAACTGTAGGCTCTGGCCCCTGCACAAGACCAGTCTCTTTCTTCATGTGGCTTTTTTTCCACAAGGAGGATTATTGCCCTGGATGAGGTCACAAAACAGGTAATAGTTCCTCACATAGTGCTAATATATCCTTAAACACTTCTTACTGGACTCCTTTATAACCACCTTAAGATGGCAGAAGTCTGACAATTAAAATCATCCAGTTAGAACTTTTGTTAAACACAGTACTAAACTTTTATGAAACACAGTCAACTCACAGATCCTTGATTCTTCCACAGCCTTTTTATTTAAAAAAAAAAAAACAAAAAACTAAGCACGAGGCTTTCTTGCAGCTAACATCAGCATCCATGCAAATGAGCCTATCACAAGGGAACTATTGACACATGGAACCTTGTGGTGCCAGCTGATTGGTGCAGCTCCTTGATCTCCCATAGATTTGTATAGGCTCCAACTGCTTCCGGTAAACACCATCCAACTTTATCTTCTAAAACTTTTTTAAAGCTTTGTTTTAAAATAAAAATTGTATGAAGGGATTTCTCAATGCTTGCTCACATTTAGGCTGACTCTGGTTTCCATACTTTTGTTCTGGTCTTTCCAGAGTGATTTACATTACTGGAGATCTGTGTTGATGTCACTTATTGTTTTCCCTTCCCTGCAGACCCGTCTGATTCAAAAGGTACAACTGCAACTTTTTCAGTGCATTCTCTTTGTGGTGATTTGTTTTATTTTCTGTGAGTCCTGCTTCCTCTGTAATAACAGGAGCTGAATCCTTGCTGTTCTGACTTCTGATGTGGCTGAAGCCTGCTTTTTGCTGTCCTTTCAGAACCATGGAAGGTAATCAGGCATGGATGAGATAAAAGCACAAACTGTCTCTCTCAGCCTGTCTTTCCCTGCTTTTAACCAGTGCAGCATTTCTAGGATTTCTTTCAACCAGGCATATAGAATGCAAGTATTTTTTTTCACTTATTTACAATACACTTGCTTTCATCCAGACACATTGATGCTGTCACACATTCTCATACAGGCACATGCTCTCATATAAACACACACACGGATGCGCTCTCATACATACACATACAGATCTCTCACGCAACCGATGCCCTGTCACATACACACCCACATATGCTTTCCATCAGCCTCAGTCTCCCCTTTCTGTTGAGATGGCGAGAGGATGAGCTCAGCAGATGGGGGCCTCTTATTTTCTGCTGCCGCTTGCGGGCTGTGCTTTACCGGTGGCCTCAAAGCTTTTTTTCTTCCTTCTGCCAAGGCCTACTGCTCACAGGTAGGGGGGATGGGGGTGGTGGCAGACCGAAAAAGAAAGAATAGTGCCGCCGGTGGACCCCCATCTCACCGGCGGTGAAGACAAGAAGAGGCCTGAGTATAACGCGATTGGAGCAGGAGAGAGCCCGTTCAGCTGCTGCTCCTCCTCCTGTGCCAGTCCAGCGGTATTAAAAAATCACGGGGCTAGCACTTCCTTCTCATGATGAGATCGGCATAAAGCAAGTGCTAGCCCCACGATGTTTTAATACCGTGGGACTAGCACAGGAGAAGTAGCAGCAGCTGAATGGGCTCCCTCCTGCTCGGGCCTCTTCTTGTCTTCGCCGCAGCTGGGGATGCTGACGGGGAGTGGGGGAGGGTGGAAGTGCCAGTCATAGTGCAGGATTTAGGGTCCATTATTGCAGGATTCCAGAGGGAATCCCAAAATATCAAGAATCTCTCGTCACCCAGTTGATATATATTTTTTTATTTTTTTAAATGTACATCAGTAAATTTTTATCACGCCAGAAAGTTTCTTTGTAGGACCCTCTAAAGTACAGTTTATATCACCCACAAATAGCGTTCTCACTTAGGTTCAATTTTCATTATTAATCCCACATATATTTAATGTATCTGTATATATATGTATCACTGCACTCAGGTCCGATTAGAGCAATATCTTTAAATGTCTGTTTCTTTTTATAAAAAGGAAAGACTTCAAAAGTAACAACTTAATTTGCCATTACACTCAGATCCTAGTCCCAACATGGATCCATGTTTCGATGTTAAATTTGTTTCAGGGGGCATCCAAATATGTTGAAACCTTTCTTTCCATTTCCAGTCAATAACGCTCCTTTAAAAATACTTCTCAGCTTTCACAAACCATATGTATTCCTTCTTCATCCAAACAATAAATCTTGCTCAGGACGACCAAATCTTTGATTGGGAATGCTGACACGATAAATCTCACAATTTTAAATACCAACTATTTTCCCAGTGCTGAACATGAATCATCTAGATGCAATCTTTGACCGTCATAATAGGCATCATTGTGTAGTGCTTTTGACATTGGTCAATGAAGACTATTTTTTAAGCTTTTTATATTGCTACCAGTGAAAGTCCTCCACCATTAAAATATCAGTACCGTTGTTCAGTCATAACATTTGTGTAATTACACTTTTAGCTTGTAGAAGTCAATTCTTGCCCAGGTAATTCTTGCCCTTGAAAATACCTGGGCAAAAATTGACTTCTACAAGCTTAAAAAATAGTCTTCATTGACCAATGATTATATACAAGGCATAGTATTAAAGTTAAAAGCATTACATGATGATGCCTATTATGATGGTCAAAGATTATGTCTAGATGATTCATGTTTAGCACTGGGAACATAGTTGGAATTTAAAATTGTGAGATTCCTTCTTCATCCTTCATCAAAAACAAGGCGAGAACCAAATCTATTTATATATGTTAGGGGAAGTGACGTGTACTATTGGAAAACCATTATGTAAGAGAATACCAATTAATAACCTCATTAAGGCTAGCAAAAGTCCCCATTTGACCTTTCAAGATTCATCAGAAGATTCACCAATCAATAGAGATAAGGAAAAAGGCCATCACAGGGACAGACCCTGGCACTAGGACAATATCAGCCCTTGGGTTTTTTGGGACATTTCTGAGAAAACAACAGAGAGAAAATACTCTTGAACATGCTCAACGGATTGGGAAGGGTCAACTATTCAGGCACAGTATCGCAATCAACAGCAGTAATAAATCTTTCAGATAATCCTCTTTCAAATGAATTGATTATGGTTTTAAATAAAGGTTTGTCATATGTCCCTAAAAATTCATATTACTCTTTTCAGCCTAGGATTGAACTTTTTTGTTTTTTTCAATCCTTACAAATTAAATTATATTTCCACAATGGAGATTCTTTGGTGTATGACAACTCAATTATTGCTCCAAAATCCCACTGGTTACCTCCAGGACCAATTGATCCTATTATTGCCACATTTATACAGTTGATATTGTGAGATTTAAATAACTTGGAGCATTCCCATGATTTTGTCTGGAAGTGGTCCTCCAAAGATTGGTCTGATTCTCAACATCGAGCCATCAAAGTTTTGTCTGATAATTTGGATGTGGTAGTTAAACCTGCCAACAAAGGTGGAGCCATTGTTGTGCAGAACAAAGTTGATTATGTTCAAGAAATTCAATATCAACTAAAGGATATTACATATTACTAGCCTCTTTTAACTGATCCCACTTCAGATTTACAAGCTCGTATCTCAGATATTAGACAACAAGGTTTAAAAGAGGGTTTCCTTTCAAATAGAGAAATATGGGCTTTGCAGATTAATTACCCGATTTGTCCTGTCTTATACAAGGTACCTAAAATTCACAAAAGTTTGACATCAATGCCAGGATGCCCTATTGTAGCGAGTAGAGGATCTGTTTTAGAACCTCTGTCCAATTTTTTGGATTTTTTTTTCTTAAGCCCTTTGTACAATGTACTGCTTCTTTTCTACAAGATACTGCACAGATATTGGTATTATAACAGACAATACCTCCTCTTCTGACGAATTGCCTTCTAGTGACTTTAGCCGTAGAAGCACTCTATACTAATATGCCACAAACAGAAGCATTTTCGTTAATAAGGGATATTTTGGAGACTAGAGAGCATCCACATCTTGTTTCCACCACTTTTTTAATGTCTCTTTTGGAATTGGTACTTTTACACAATTTTTTTATGTTTGGCTCTTGTTATTATCTTCAGGTACAAGGAGTGGTGATGGGGCCACAGTAGTCCCTGATATAGCAAATCTATTTGTTGCCCATTTTGAAGACAAGTATTTATATTCATCACCTTGGTATTAGAATATTTTGGTGTGGTGGTGATATATAGGCGATATTTTTTTCATTTGGACAGCCTCCCTCGAGATGTTACAGGAATTTTTAGTATGGATCAATAATCAGAATACACATTTGAAATTTACTACACACTTTCATTCTTGTTCAATAGCTTTCTTGGACATTACTATTATTAGAGAAGGAGATCATTTGATTACTACTTTACATCGAAAAAACACGGATCGTAACCAACTTTTACAATATTCAAGCAGTCATCCAAAATATCTTATAGCTTAACGATCAGTCAATTGTTAAGACTATGTTCTATAGTGGCAGAGTTTAATATACAGTCAGAAGTGATGACCTCCCGTTTCTTGGAGAGGGGATACCCCAGTCTACCATCAAAAGAGCCTATAAAAGAGCGTTGTTTGAGAATAGGTCTTTATTACTTAACTATAAAGCAGAACGTGGGAGTAGAAGCTTAACATGTGTGTTACATTATAATAATCATGTGAAAGATATCATTCTGATCTTTTGGACACATTGGTCCATGATGGCATTACACGATGTGTTCTGTCCCCCCCTCCCCCCCCCCCCCTTAGATTTGCCTTTTTTAGGGGCCGGAACATCTGTGATAGAGTTGAACATGCAACCTTGAGGACTGATTCTAATAAACAATCCATATACCAAGAGAAAGGTAACTTTGTGCACATGTGAGATGTGCACTCTGGCCATGGTGGGTCCGATGTGGCAACATCCCAGATCGAATCACACTATTATTTTAAATGGTTGCACTAATTGTAATTCTGAACGAGTTATATATGTTCGCCAATGCCTGTGTGGTTTAATTTATGTAGGTCACATTAAAAGGAAAATTTGGACCCACTTGGCGGAACACAAAAGCTGTATTAAAATAGTAAAATTGACAGCTCCTTTAGTGGCCCACTGTGTGGATAAAACTCACAGTTTCAGGATTTCAAATGGACTATAATGGAGAATCTTCATTACCCGATTAGGGGGGCAGATATTCAATCATTCTTAAAAAGACAGGAACAATTCTGGATTTTTGAGCTGGCGTCAGTCCAACCTGGTGGCCTTAATGAGGTTATTAATTGGAATTCTCTTACATAATGTAAGAGAATGCCATGTACTTTTCCAATAGTACACTTCACGTCCCCTACATATATAAATAGATTCGGTTCTCTCCATGTTTTTTATGAAGGATGAAGAAGGAATACATATGGTCTGTGAGAGCTGGGAAGTATTTTTAAAGGAGCGTTATTGACTGGAAATGGAAAGAAAGTTTTACAACGTATTTGGATGCCCCCCTGAAGCAGTTTTAACACCAAAACGTGGATCCATGTCAGGGCTAGGATCTGAGTGTAACGGCAAGTTAAGTTGTTACTTTTGAAGTCTTTCCTTCTTATAAAACGAAACAGTCATTTAAAGATATTGCTCTAATCGGACCTGAGTGCAGTGATACATATATATACAGATAAAGTTGTTATTACAATAAAATACAAAATAAATATATGTAGGATTAATAAAGTAAAGTTGAACCTAAGTGAGAACACTACTTGTGGGTGATGTAAACTGTACTTTAGAGGTCCTACAAAGTAACTTTCTGGTGTGATAAAAATTTGCTGATGCATATTTAAAAAGAATATAAAATATACAACTGGGTGACGAGAGATTCTTGGTATTTTGGGATTGATTTTGGCAGTCCCCAGATTATGTTTGGTTTTTGGGCTAGTGTATTTGGAATAATTGATTGGATTCCAGAGGGAGCCATGCTGCCTGGGCCCCCCAGCCAAGGACTGTCACTGCGATAAGTGGACTATTGAAAGTTGGGAGGGGTTATAAAAAAGTAGAGGAATGAGAGATCCTAAAAAGAAGAAATGCGCATTAAAGCGAGTAGAAGAAAACAAATGGCAGGCAAGCAGATGCAAATATAAGAAAACACATTTTTTGGAATATTTAATTAAAAATAAGAATGACCAATGAACCCAGGGGATAATTAAACTGCATTTCAGCACCGTAGCTGGACAATTCCTGGGACAGAGCCAAATCAAAATGAAAATTTCAGTTTATTTACATTTTTATTGTAACTTACTGCAGCCCATTCACCTGACAGCATTATATTTAATCTATTTCTTTCGCCAGCAGGGGGTTGGAACCCCACCAATGTTTAGCTAAATATGTATCAGGAGGCAGGGGAGGCGGCCACTGAGTGTTTTGGAGGGCACTTTTAGATTCTTCAAAATTTTGCTACCTGAAGCGGCTGTCTCACCTTACCTCATTATAGAACTGCCCCTGGAGGTCAGAAGGCCCAAAGGCCACAGGGCAGGGCAAGTCGGAAGGCCCAGAGGCCACAAGGCAAGATGAGAAAAGGCCTGGGGGTAGGCCGCAAGGCAAAGGTGGCTAAGGCAGGAAACCAAAGGAGACTCGATGCAGAAGCAGTGAGGCAATGGACAGGCAGGCTAAAGTAGGGTAGGAGTCTGACTGTGGTGCAGGCAGGAAGGAGGTGCTTGGTCAGCCTGTAGAGTATGCTCACTGGTATCCCTTGGTGGAGGGGAGGCAGCAGAGTAGCCAAAATTGAAACACTACTGTATGTCCAATAGACACAAATGGATTGTGGTGGATGACAAAGAGTGACTACTGTTATTAACTCTGTATATCTGTATATCTACTACCAGTTGGTTTCATAGGGGTAGATTTTAATAGAAGCGTGCATGTTATAAAATCTGGGGTCGGCGCGCGCAAGGGGGTGCACACTTGTGCACCTTTAGTGCGCCGAACCCTAGGGTATAGGAAGGGACTCTAAAGGTGAGCAGGAGATGTGAAAGGGCAGACTGGACAGGCCACATGGTCTTTATCTGCCATCATGGTCTGTGTTTCTATAAATTAAATAAAGGAAAATCAAACATGGCACAGCAATAGAGAGTAAAAGGGAAAAGAATGAAAGTAGCATAAAAAGCCTTAGTAGCAAAAACAAAGATACCAATTTTGAAAAGCCTGCATAGTTGCAATTATAACATGTAGACACATATTTGTAAACACTATATGGCAGCTTAATTTTCAAAGGAAAGGTTCCTGGGTAATTTACCTTTAAAAATGTCCTGCCATAAGGTATATGTATACAAATTGTGTGCACACTTTATAAATCATATTTCTGCTGGAGGGAGGGGGTTGATTGGGGGTGGGGTGGGGCAAACATTGCACATACAGTTGAAAAAGTCAATGTACAGGCACCGTTGCCTCCCGTCGACTTAAAGCACACCCCAGGGAATGCCTCTATTGTTAACCCGGTAAAAAAGTCCACAAGGTATGGAAGCCCGTGCGTACTTTCAGCCAAACTAAGGACAGCAACTTTCAGCCAGGCTAACTGATCCAGTTAAATTGCTCTGAAAAGTACCCTCAAAGTGTTAATCAATCTGTCTCAATACGTCTAATTTCTAGTTTCAAATTTGGTATCATTTGGCTCCCTAGAAGCAAAATATCAGGAGGATACATGGCAGACAGATTTCGGGATGCCAGAAACAGCTACACTGCACTCATTACAGTCTGGTTCTGCTGCACAAAAACATTTTAAGAAGCCCATGACTGTGCATTATCTCTTACATTTTTCCAACAGGGATCTTTAAATTCTAAATGAAGCATGAGCAGATGAGCTCTGGCAGGCATTATTCACCAGTAAAATGGGTATAATCATGTTCATCATTAAATGTCTTCATTCTATTAGTTTCATAATAAGCTTTTAATGCTTCTTTCAATAGAAGCTGTGGACCAGACCAAGGATGGAAGAGCCACAATGTACTGTCAAGCTATTCTTTGTGCAATTGATTGCAAAGATAAAAATCAATTGGAGCTAAGGAGGGAGAAGTTAAAAATAAATTGTGAGAATTGATTTCTCTTAAGACCCCCATGGCTCCCAGTTAAAAAAAAAAAAAATTAAACATGGTATCTTTAACTGCTTTGAAAATAGAGAGGATGAAGCTTGCTGTGACTCAAAATAGCTTCCCCCAACCCTCCTCCTCCTATAAACCTGCAGGATTTCATCTTCAAAACATCCCCAATGAAGAAATCAACCACATGGTTTTGTGACAGACCATGCAGCCACTCTCAAATTCTGTCTGCCTTTTTCTTAGCTTTCGAAGTCACAAGGGTTTGCTCTTTCCATGGCATTCTCTGACCTATTTTTGTTTTACAAATTTTGAGGAGAGCATCTCCTGGGAAGGCAAAGATTCTTTAACAAACTTGTTGGGATGGCATTAGGGTATTTGAAAGTGGATGGGTTAATATGCATTCTATTGTTCCATTGATACTACCTGTTCTGCTAGGGACGTGCATTTGTTTTATTTGATTGGGTAAAACAGGTCGAATGAGGCCATTTTTTTGTTCATCTTGAATGGGACAAACTGAAAATGGCTTCTTATGAAAGCAACAGAAAATTTCCATGTATGTTTGTTTTCATGTGGAAGATGGCAACATTTGAAAAAGATATTGATAATCAAAGAACCAAAGAGTGAAAGAATAGAATATATAACATGCAAATATTATATATTTTTAAACTTATCTTGAACATGCTGTGTTTGAAGGTGATGAAATTCATGAGACACAAAAGGAATTTTTCATCTCCTGAAGAAGGATGTTTATCTAAAACATTGCAATGTCGGGGTAAATTCAAGGATAGCTCAGAGGAAGACCAAGGGGTAGATTTTTAAAGTTATGCACGGGCGTAGATTTCTTGGCGCAACCCGGCGCGAACAAATCTACGCCCGATTTTATAACATGTGCATGCTGCGCGCGCACCTCCCAGCCCTAACTAAATCCCCCCTACCTTTGTTCAGAAAGTTACGCCTGCCTGAGGCAGGTGCAACTTGCGCGTGCCGGCCAGCTGCCGGCGCACCATTTCCCGGCCCAGGAGCTGGTTTGGCGACCTCGGCCCCGCCCCCGAATGCAGCACCGCCCCCAACACGCCCCCCAAGCAAAGCTCCGGGACTTATGCACGTCTCGGGGCTTTGCGCGCACCGGCGGCCTATGCAACATAGGCGCGCCGGCACGCAAGTCCCCTGCGTGCGTAAATCCAGCTGGATTTATGGGCGAAGGGCTTTTAAAATCTTCCCCAAAGTATGCCTGCGGGCACAAGCATCTCAAATCTATTGCTGCCACCTTCGAACACGGCATGTTCAAGATAAGACACTTACAGGAATGCTATACTCAGGACAAAGAAAGACTTTTATGCAAAAAAAATTCACAACTTCATTTTTGACTCAAA
Organism: Rhinatrema bivittatum; assembly: GCF_901001135.1. Classification (NCBI taxonomy): domain Eukaryota; kingdom Metazoa; phylum Chordata; class Amphibia; order Gymnophiona; family Rhinatrematidae; genus Rhinatrema; species Rhinatrema bivittatum. Next base: position 281,409,137 of record NC_042621.1, on the reverse strand, counting down.
GGCACTTTTCTCATACGTCTCCTCATTAACTAAACCATCTCTTCCCTCCATCCCCGACTACCAAGCACTCAATAAAGCCAATGAACTCGCCAATTATTTCAAGACAAAAATCACCAACCTCACCTACTCTCTCACAACCAACAATATTCCCCCAACCTACCATCTCATATCCCTACCTCAACAAAACGCTAGTCTTGTTTCTTTTGAACCTACCTCTTCACTGGAGATAGAAAATACCCTCAAGAAAATCAAACCATCATCCCACCCATCGGATCCATTACCAACAAATCTGCTCATCTCCATACCGAACACAATCTCAAAACCAATTTCTGATATAATTAACACATCACTTTCTCAAGGCCAAGTCCCCAACCAGTTAAAATTGGCCATCCTCAAACCACTACTAAAAAAACCAAACGCCTCTCCATCAGACCCAGCGAACTTTCGACCAATCGCAAACCTACCTCTCATAGCCAAATTGATGGAGAAAACGGTTAACAAGCAACTGTCAGATTATCTGGAAGATCATAACATTCTGTCCCCGGCACAATACGGATTCCAAAAACTCTTAAACACCGAATCTCTCTTACTATCACTTACGGACACAATCCTCGTCAACCTAGAGAAAAAACAATCCTACCTCCTTATTCTTCTAGATCTATCCGCTGCCTTTGATACGGTAAAACACACCATACTGATAGACCAACTAGCCAACATAGGTATCAAAGGCTCAGCTCTCAGCTGGTTTCAGTCCTTCCTAAGCAACAGATTCTATAAAGTCAGGATAAACAACAAGGAATCGCTTCCAGTTCTTTCAGATCAAGGAGTCCCTCAAGGATCTTCACTCTCACCCACCCTCTTCAATATCTATCTCCTCCCTCTTTGCCACCTGCTCTCAAACCTCAAGCTTATCCATTACCTCTACGCAGATGACATCCAAATCCTTATCCCGATTTCAGAATCCCTTCAAAAAACGATCAGCTACTGGAATGACTGTCTACAGCCAATTAAAGACTTACTCTCAAGCCTCAATTTAGTATTGAATGCCAACAAAACCGAAATGCTCATTATCTCCCAAGATCCCCTCACCATCTCCTCTCAACCAAACTCAATTAGCAAGTTCTCACCAGACGTCAGGGATCTTGGAGCCTGGCTAGACAACAATCTAAACCTAAAACTCAATAATGTTCTTTCTTTTTTAATTTGGCAGGTTTTTATTTACCTTGGTTATTCTTTTTTATCTCATTGTTAATCTCTCTTTCGCCTTCTCTACATTCCAAGTTGCATTTTATCCCTGTTTTATTGTAACTGCTACTTTATTCTTCTATCACATGTTAATGTTTTAAGTTATTAAGTATTTATCCTTTGTCACACCTTGTTATTTGTAAACCGGCATGATGCGACTCCCATTGCGAATGCCGGTATATAAGAAATTTAAATAAATAAATAAAAATAAATAAAAAAGTTTGTAAACAATACCGCAAAGGACTGCTTTTACAAACTTCAAGTCCTCAGAAAGCTAAAACCCCTCCTTCACTTCTCTGACTTCCGGCTAGTACTTCAATCCATCATACTATCTAAGCTCGATTATTGCAACTCCCTCCTTCTCGGTCTACCCTCAAATACCATCAAACCCTTACAAATGGTTCAAAACGCCGCTGCCAGAATACTTACAAACTCTAATAAAAGAGATCACATCACTCCAATCCTTCGTAACCTACATTGGCTTCCTATTAACCACAGGATCCTCTATAAAGTGCTCACAATTATTCACAAAGCAACATACAATCTTGCTCTGATCATGTTAAGCACCCAACTCTAACCTCAACCTCATACTTCATCCAGACCAATTAGAAGCGCATACAAAGGCACATTGCAAGCCCCACAGGTAAAATCATCACTGAGCAAAAGAGCACTATCTTCAGGAGGCCCCCACCAATGGAATGCACTCCCCCCAGATCTAAGACTAGAACCAAGTCATCAGGAGTTCAAAAAAAAGCTAAAAACATGGCTTTTCCGTCAAGCCTTCCCAGACATCTAATGCTACCTAATCAAGTCTTTTAACCCAAATCATGGGTTATCTCACTGTTTTTTGCTATTAAGATTTTTTCAACTGTACCTTCATTTTTGAGCTCTTTCATCTTTTGTATTTATACTGTATTCACACTTCATTTACTCTATCCCTTTTATATTTATTTTCTATATGATATTTATTACTATGTTTAATTGGTTATCTATTCTATTTGTTCCATCATTATTGTTTTTGTTCTATTGTTACCTGTCTTATTGTTCAATTGTTCTATGTAAAGCCCCCTACTCTTTTTGGGCATTTAAAAGTTGTATGTAAACCGGATTGATTTGTAGTTCCTACAAGAACTTCGGTCTATAAAAATTAAAAATAAATAAATAAATAAATAAGTTACAAAATATTTTTACTTACAAAAGAAAATATATTTAAAAATCAGTCACTATTAATGGTTCACGTTCTCAACAGTGGGACAATTCACAGTGACCGATGATTATACTTTTGCACATTTTTCTATCAGGAATTTGAAAATATTCTTGCCTCAGAAGTGCAGTATGAAGGTCACTCATAACTTTTAACTTGTTAATTATGTAACATTTTCCAAGATATTTCATATCAGAGTGAGATCATTATTGTATGTTAAAATTTGAAAAAGGCCACGCAGAAGCCCTCTGAAACATCTTCTGCTGCAACAGAAACTTCAGGGTCCATGCTGTCCACTGGGGTCGTGCCGGAGTTAATTAACTCCGGGCATAGTCACCCCAGTAGATCGTGCCATTTTGATGTATGGCAATTTATGGCAATGCCAAACATAAAAATGGCGCCGTCCACTGGGGGTGAATGTACCAAAGTTAATTAACTCCAGCACGACCCCAGTGTCAGTTGAAGAAGAAAAGGAGTCAACATCAGACCTGTTCCAATGCCTGGGCCTGACCCTAGACTGAGGCACATGTGTTGGTACACGTTCTCCAGGCCAAGTCCCAGCATGGAGTCTGGGTCTGGGCTCTGGCCTAGGCTGAGTCCCAGGCATTGGGACCTGGCCTCCAGGCTGGGCCATAGCTTTGGGCCTGGGAAAGGCATCGGCCTAGGTGGATGCCGAGGTGTTAGCCTTGAGTAGGCTAAGGCTGAGATTGCAGCAACCTGCCTCGGCCTATACAAGGCCAATGTTTTGACTTGGGCCTTTGCCAAAGCCAAGGCATTGGTATCTGGCCTCCAGGCCGGGACCTAGCATTGGGCTTTCGTCTGGGTTGAGGCCCCGACGTAGAGATGTGGCCTTCTAGCAGAGCCATCGGGGCTGGGCCTGTGCTTCGGCATTGGCCTTCCATAAGCTTAGTCTGAGGTTGCAGCAACCTACTGCATACTCGGCCTATGCAAGCCGAGGCTTTGGCTTGGGCAGATCCACACCGGACCATATAAGTAGGAGCCTGTTTCCAGCATTGTTACAGGTGGGTGGGTAGCTCTGTTTTTGTTTTTTTGGTTGTTTTGGAGTTTGTTTGCTTTTTTAATAATGAATCAAACATTCTACAAACCAAAATTAGTGGGGAAAAAACCTCCCGAAAATGAACCGAAAACCAAAAATGACATTTTTTCCCTTGTACATTTCTAATTAACCCAGCCAGTAGCCAGTTTTATCTAGCAGATTACAAAGTAGGGGGTCAAGTAGGTCTGTCTGGCAAGTTGACCGCAGCAGGATCAGTCTACCACAGGGCTTCTCAACCTTTTTTTTTCAGGGCACATTTTCAAATTTGCTTGATTCTTGCAGCACAGCAAACCTAATTTTATAATCTTATAAATCATTACCTGCTGGTCGCTGGTCATATGGCTGAGAGAATGCCAGGAAATTTAATTTTAACCACCTGTAAATTGGACAGTCTAAAAACCTTAACATATAATTAGACAAGTTCAAAAGTTTACATAGGATGCAATGGCGGGATGCAATGTATGATATGTTTGCTATATTTTTGTGATTTTAGCTTCAATCCACAAGCCTGCTTCTCAGCTATATTATTCCCATTTTGTAACTTGTTCTTTAAATGTGCTTCTACGTTCCCCTGCAAGCCTCCATTCCCCAATTATATTTAAATTTCCTAACATCACTCTTTAGAAACTCCAAGCCAGCGCACCCAGTCCTTTTCATCCAAACACAGTAAGTGAGGTGAATGAAAGTTTATTGTACTTTTTTTTTTTTTTCCAATCTGAAAAGAAATTGAATTATGAGTGTTTATGGACGAGGTGCAGATGGACAGCAAACGAGATAGCTGAGAAGAAATACAAGTAAATCTCCAGCAGGCTGGAACAAGTAAACAAAGAACGGTTTATTTACCTTTTCAAATAGAGGATGGTACACGGTAAGGACTGTAACTCAAGAGTCATGGTACATGGCTCTTAAGGCTCTTTTCACAACTAGCAATATAAAAATTTAACAGAATACAATGGAACGAAAGTAGAAGTCAAAAGTTAACAGGTATGTGGCTCTCTGAGACTTGGTCCCTTGTTAAAGGGACAGGCTGTAAGTGTTTATTTCCTTCTGTAATTTCTAAGGCTTTTAAGTACCCAATTTCTAACCTATCACTTTCTATCATTGGGAGCGCACTAAAGAGAGTGAAAAGAAGAGGACAGCAAAATATAACCAAGGTCATTCACAATCAGTACGACAGATATTGTGAGGGATACTGTGAAAGGTTTTCAATGTCAGGCTTGGTCCCTTCTAGAAGCTTTGAGAATCAAACTCCTGCGTGCACAGGTAGCACAGATGCTGCTGTTGCATGCTGCAGACGTTTATGTAAAATGCTTCAGGAGAACATCTGCAGATATGGGGCTAAAGGAAACCTCTGGATTAAAAAAAAAATGTAGATGAAGACAGGAAGAGAATTCAAGTTGAATGCGACTCATTAGCTGCCTAGATCCTTCTTGAGCAGCAGTGGGAGCCTTCCTTTGGCCAGCAGGAGCAGCGGCAGTGCCAGTGGCTCCTCTATCTTGTGCACTCATTTCTGTTTTGTGTCGAAGGCACTTCTGCACTTACGTGCAATGCGCTCTATGCTGGCCCCGTGGGTAGCAGTAGGGGAACATGGGTGAGAGGAAAAGGAGAGCTGGGGATAAGGCTGAGTCTACAGCAGCATAGCAAGGATCTTGGTACAGAAAATGGGTTAAGAAGTAGAGATGTGAATCAGAACCGGATTCTGATCGGTTCCGGTTCCGATTCAAAATCTTAAAAGTTTTATCGTCCGGCTCGATTTTTTTTTTGTTATCGGCTGCGCCCGATCCGATAAAAAAACCCTCCCCACCCTCCCGAACCCCCAAAAACCGTTTTAAAATTACCTGGTGGTCCAGTGGGGGCTCGGGGAGCGATCTCCCGCTCTCGGCCCATCGGCTGCGTTAATAAAAATGGCGCCGATGGCCCTTTGCCCTTACCATGTGACAGAGAATCCGTGCCATTGGCCGGCCCCTGTCACATGGTAGGAGCACTGGATGGCCGGCGCCATCTTTAAAGTGAATTCAAAAGAAGTTCCCTTGCATATGGTAGACTTTTGCGCCCTCTTTCTTACTTTGAAGGGGAATCCGCGGTTCTCCCCCCCCCCCCCAGGTTTGGAAACTACTTATTTCAAATATGGGAAAACAAAGGGCTTGTGATTATTCAGCGATTCTTTATTGATAACTCCAACATACTTAAAAGTTTTCATCGGTTGCAGAAGTGTCGTAGCAGACGAAGATTTTTATACTTTCTTACAAGTTTGACATTATGTATCTTCATGATATAGGAATAATAGTGTATTTCATAAATATACAAAGAAGGCATTTTTGTGGAAGGGAGGAAAAGTGAATTCTTGCCCCTCTTTAAATAAAGCGATCCAAAATCTAAGTAGAGATACAATATTGAATGACAGAGATAAATGGAAATCTCATGCAAATATCATATTAGAGAAATCAGATGTAAAAAACAAATTACAAAACCGTTAATATTTCAGAAAATGTGAATATCAGAGAAACAGGATATAAGCTACTACATAGTACATTGCATGTATGTGTCTAGAGTTTGGTTGTTTACAGCTAAAATGTGTGATTCTGTAGGGAGATATCCCGTAGTTTACCATTGAAAGCAGCAAGTATGAATCATAATAACCAAGAAATATGCAGTCAAATACTGACAGGATCCAAAAGCACTATTCTCAGTGGAAAAACAAGAGACTCTGCCCTGATACGTTGAAGGATTCTTCATTTAGATCTGCCTGTTTGTAAGTGCCTGTTTAAATTAAAAAAAGAAGACAGAAGGACAAAGAAACAACTTAAGCTCATAAGCAGGCGTCAGGGACTGGCCAAGCAAGTCCAGAGGTCAGAAAGACCCCCACCCTTGGAAGGGGGGGGGGGTGCAGTCAGACGGAGAAAAACATGCTGGCATTCAGCACCAGGAATGGACGGCTTCACTACTGAATTTTATAAGGCTTTCTCCTCATTGTCGGTTCCTAAACTTCACCTTTTATACTTGCATTCCTCTAGTTCTATTGCCCCTCACTTTAATGATATAAAGATAGTGGTCTTCCCAAAGCCTAACCGAGACCCGTTACTGGTATCTAATTATTGGCCCATTTCTTTCTTTAATGTTGATTGTAAAATTTTTGCCAAAATGCTAAAATTTCACTCAGTCTGGTTTTGTGAAAGGCCACTACATAACTGATAATGCTTGATTAATCCATAACTTGATTATGCTTATACAAAACAGATCGGACCCTATGAAGGCACTCTATCATGGATCCCGAAAAGGCGTTTAATCATGTCAAATGGGATTATTTATTTGATGTTCTTCGATGGTATGGTAGTGGGAACATTTATATTTCTTACATTCAAGTCTTGTTGTCTCATCCCTCTTCTTATGTCTTGACTAATGGTGCCCTATCTACTCCGTTCACTTTACAACGTGGCACACATCAGGGGTGCCCGCTTTCTCCTTTTCCTTTTAACCTTTCACTTGAGACGGTGTTTCAATCCATCCTTCAGAATTCGACTATCAAGTTTATTTGTATTCAGGAAGTGGAACATAAAATATCTGCGTATATGGATGATATTTTGCAATATTTGAGCTCCCCAAGCACCTCTTTCCCAGCTATGACGAATCATATTGCCTCTTTTACTCCTATTTCAGAATATATGGTTGATTGGAATAAGTCTGAAATAACCCTTCAACTTTGCAGCCACAGTATTATCATCTAGGGGGTTGGCCTCTCTTGTATTTATCCTGGTGGGGATGGCTATTTACTATTAAAATGATGCTGGCTCCTCATATTAATTTTCAGTTAAGTATGCTACCAATCTTTCTCTCTGTCCATTTTTAAAGATATTGGATTTGATCTTATCTTCTTATCTCTGGAATAATAAACCCCCACAGATAGCTTTGCATAAACTTAAGATCCCCAGGGATTGTGGGGATATTAATTTTCCTGACTTTCACTGCTACCATGTGGCCTTTGTTCTTCAGCAGAGCTTAGCATGGATTCCTGATATCGTAGCAGTGGATCAAGGTTAAATGTAGAACGAGAACTTGCATGGCCTATTCCTCTGTGCTCTGTTCCAGCTTACTGTCTATGCAATGGTTTCATGCTTAACTAATTTTTTTGACTACATACTCGGTGTTAAAGTGTTAGAACATACAATTTCTCAACTAATAATCATTGGAGATCATTTGCGTTGGCCACTCTCTGGCATAATTCTTACTTCCAAATTGGGAAAGCCCCAATATGTTGGTTATCTTGGATACGAGCGGGCATATGGCCTCCAGCTCAGTTGCTTGCTACTGATGGTTTGCTATTCTTTTCTCAATAGTGCAATGTTATAATTTACCTCAGACCCAATTTTTCAAATGGTTACAATTGCAAGCTTGTGTCTATACTCTTTCAACAGATATGTCTTCCTGTAGGCAACTGCCACAAGCTACTACTCTACTCTGATCCTTAATAGTTGGTGGCCACTTTGCATCTCTCATATATCAGCAATTTAAAATATCTAAGTTTACCCTCTGTACTGGGATGAAGAAATTGTCGAATCAAGAGTTGGTCTTGTCAGATGATTTTCCATGGTCTTGGTACTGGAATTCTACCTTGCATGTTTCTCTGTCCACTTCTTTAATTCAATCAATGTTTTTTTTAGCCCATCATGTGATTTGGACCCCATGGATTCTTTCCCATGCAGGCCTTTCTACAACACACTGTTCTTGGTCCTGTGGCACTCCTGTGGCCTTGTTGTCACATCTTTTATTTTACTGTACTTATACAAATCTATTTTGGAACGAAGTTTGGGGCCAGATGTCCTCCACGATGTTTGTTTCTCAGCCGCTCACTTATAAGCTAGTTATTTTGAAACCATTAGTGAACTACCCAGACTCAAAGCTAAACTATTGGATTTTTTGCTTTCTGTAGCAGTTAAACTGGTTCTTTTGAATCTGAAGAATGCCTCATTTGTAAACGTTCAGTTTTGGTGGAATACTGTCTGCTTGTTTTATAAATATGAGAAGGTGGTTGAACTGCAATACAACTATGTTACCAGATTGTTATATATGTGGAGCTCAAATGATGATTTTGAGCAGTTGTGACATTCATTGCTAGCCGTTCAATGGTGTATCTGGTATATTTTCTCCTGTTTTTATTTCTTTTCATTTTAATTGTGTTGTATTTAAGAATCATCAGCTCACCTTGTATTGTATTAATTTCAAATGAATGCACATCCCTAATGTTTTATTTGCATTTGTTGAAGTTTATTAGTTAATTTTATCTTGTCTTAATAGTATTTGTGCATTTTAACTGTACATCATTTTGATTATTGTAAGAAAGGCGATTCATCAAATTGAATAAGCTAAACTAATTATTAGGCAGGTAGACTAAGGAAAGCTGTTGCTATTCCTTGGAATAACATGTTAAAACAGATCTACTTTATGGGAGTAGCTAATACAGCTCTTACTACCCTTAATCACTAAGCCTGATACTTTTGATGCAGCTCCAACATTGCTCTCTGCTTCCACGGCAAGGGCTAAGAGAAATTGGATTTAAACAACATCCGAAGGCCCTGACTTTTACGGTCTGGGAAACTAAGCATGGGGGTAACCTGCACAGTGCGACAGATGCTGGCATAAGTATAAGCTTGCTGGGCAGACTGGGTGGATCATCTGGCCCCTTTCTGCCATCATTTCTATACTTCTGTACTTGTGACCTGGGCTGGCCACTGTCAGAGATAAGATGCTGGGCTCGATGGATGTTGGTCTGACCCAGTCTGGCATTTCTTATGTTCTTACACATACTGTATGCACTTTAACCCACTGATAGCACCAGTTCTCAAAGGATATTTTGTGCATACTTTCCCTTGGAATACTGTCTAGCGAAAAGGAAACCTGCAGACATTTGCACCTGCTTTTTCTTGGATAATCTTTCCCTTCCAACCAATGCACCTAGTTTTGGAAATGGAAAACTGGAATGCTGTTGCATTTCTCGCCCTAGCTCCATCCCTGGGAATGCCTCCACTCCATGCGGGTAAAAGCATATGCATTGTTTTATGGAGAAGATGGGCACGTTTCAGACAGCCCTTTCTTTCACCTAGGTAGACAGCCAGTGTGCTAGATACATGGTTTTTGGAAATCGCCCTTCTATACCTTTCTTAAAATGCAGAAACCATAAAGGGGAAGATGTTCAAAGAGTTACAAAGGATTTATGCATGTAGAATTGGGATATACTCATACACGTAGCTCTTGTACTTTGGAAGCGAATTTCCTTTCAGTCAGAAGTTATGCATGTGCTTGCTATTTCATGGGTACTTCAATGGCAATAAAATGGAGTCTTTCGAGGGCATTCCAGCGTGGGATTCAGAAGTCCATTCACAAGTATTTTGTAAGTGGTGTCCAGGGCAACTTCCATGGCACGCTTTTGAGTCAGGGAAAGGAAATCACATTTGTCTTTTGTCTGTTTTTGGATTGAAGGACAGGGTTAAGTGGTAGGGGTCAGGACACAGTGGTGGAGAGTCTAGGCGAACTAGTGGAGGTCTGGTGATGTCGGCAAACTGGGGAAGTACATGCATATGTTGTGAAATATCCGCCTCGGCGCATAAACCGGTTTCCCATTATTTCCTATGTAAAATATAGTTGCGCAGGTTTTGTAAAATAGGCGCACAAACTCTGCGGATCCCTGCATTAAAAAAAATGTGTGCACACTGACACACACACATGTGCTTTCCGGGCAGACATATGTGGTATTTTATAAGCTGCGTGGCTCCCACTGTACAGTTTATTACATACAAGCATAGCTTTGCCCTTGCCCACTTCTGTGTGTCTGTGTGGTCTTACTTGAAATTATCCCCAGGATAATATTCCTTTTAAAAACAATGTTTTCTGACTTTTGTTGGCATCTGTAGGTGTTCTTTTTATTATCATTTTCTTTCCCAATGTTAGTTTTCTCCCTCTTTTTTCCACTTTTCTGTTCCCTCTTTCTCTCTCCCCTCCAGTCTCTTGTCATTTATGCCGGTTCCTTTTCCTCAGTCTCTAGGCTCCTTTCCTCCTATTTCTCTTCTCTTCTCCCATTCCTCATAAAGTCTCTTATCCTGTCCTGCCTCTCTGTAGCTTCCCCCCCTCCTCTAGCCTCTGCTTCTCTTTTGCTCTTCTTCCTCCTTCCCTCGTTTTTCTCCCTTCCTGTGTACCCTTACTCTTTCTCTTCCACTCAAACAAACCCCTTTCTCCCTCCACATGCCTCCATCCTTTCTTGTTTTTAGTTAGGACCATCGCAGCTATGACCCTCCCCCCCCCCCCCCCCCCAATCCACTGATTAAGCCAGCGTGCAGATTTCCATTTACGTTGAGCCATATGCTGTTGCAGAAGGAAACAGCTCCCGGCAGCACTCACTGGCTGTGAAGCAGAGCAACACAGGTGGCAGCCAATAATGAGACTGGTAGCAGGTAACGAGGCAGCAGGTAATGTTGCTACAGGAGGGGGAGTAGGAGGAGGAAAGAGCCAGCTGGGAGGTGTTGTGAGAAGCTCTAGCCAAGAAATTGGCCGTATCAGGGGGGAGGCAACAGCCAGGAGCAGAGTCTGACAGGAGGACTAGATCCCACTATGGAGAGGCAACAGGAGCAGCTCAAAAGGGCGACAGACCAGGGGGGGGGGGTCAGATTTAGGACAATTCACCAGGGTTTCTTCCCTAGTAGTTTACGCTGGCAGGTGGCAGGGCATAAATGATTTGAGCTGAGGTGGCGACTGGCGAATGGGAGGGCAGTTTGTTGGATTCTGAAGCATCAGGCAAATTCTACAGCATTCACAACTAACTAGTAGCCCTAGGCAGACCCCCGAAATACTGATAGTGCTCAAATGTTGACTACGCCTCTCGCAGCTACGGTCAACCTGTCTTTGAAGGCAGGCCGGGTTCTGGGAAAGGGGAGGAAAGCAGAAGTAGCCTCATGCCGCAAAAGCAGCAACAATTAGCAAGCAAGAAACTTTAAATCGTCTAATTTGATCAGGTGAGCAGAATAGGGGGATTAAGAAACTGCAGTGGATGTTTTGTATTTGGAATTTAGAAAGGTATTCAAACTTTTCCACTTAAAAAAGTTGATAAGCAAACTAGCAAGTGCAAAAGTAGGATAGAAAATTGTCAACTGAGTAAGGAACTGGTTACGCAACAGAACTCAGAAGATGATAGTCAGTACAGTCTGCTCCAGTATAGGTATAGTAATTTGAATGCAATATATTATAAAATGCAAGCTCTGAGAGAATAAATAAATAAGTTGCTTCAGGTTTCACTGCTCAGGCAGGAACTTTTCAAGAATTCTATGAGCAATGTTGTAGAAAAACTTAAAAGAAAAATATGGTGGTTTGAAGATGTTACAGAGTGACTTGAAAAAGCTATGTTCATGGTCTGGTTATCAGTTCATGCCTTCCATACCTCAGGCTGGCTGGAGATGCTGCTGAGGTAGTGTTCACAGGCCCTGGTGGGGAGGGACTCATGGTCATCACTAAGTGTGACAACTGGTGGTGCGATTCAGAGCTTGAAAGGAACCCCAGTGCATGGCTCCCAGCCTCAGGACCAATGCTGCAACAACTACACTAGGAATAGTGGGAGGGCAAATCATTTAACATAGTGGGTGCTACAGGTGAGAAACAGCTTTCTCTGTGCACAAGAAGGACAGAAATCAGCCACATGCAAGCTGAGGGTTGTATATATTTGTCATGTTTTGTTTTTTTTTTTTAATCAGCAATAGAACATGCAACCTGTATTCTGATAGAGATTGGAGGGAGAAATGAAGGAACTAATTAAATAAGCTCTTGAGAAATGCTTGACCAGAACTGCTGAATTGATAAGAAGCATTTTTAGGAAGTAATGAGCAGGTAGAAGAACAGGTGGCAGCTTTGCAGAAAACATCTATGGAAGCAGAGTGAAGATAGGCTAAGGAACATAAGGAACATAAAAATTACCATACTGGGTCAGACTGAGGGTCTATCAAGCCCAGTATCCTGTTTCCAACAGTGGCCAATCCAGGTCACAAGCACCAGACAAGATCCTAAGCAGATCCCATGCTGCTGTTGCACAGTAATATTTAGTGACTATTCTAGGTAAGTCTGCTTGATTAATAGTTTATGGACTTCACCTCTAGGAACTCGTCCAAACCTTTTTTAAACCCAACTATAATAACTACCTTAACCACATCTTTCAGAAATTAATTCCAGAGCTTAATTGCCCGTTGAGTGAAAACACATTTTCTCCAATTTGTTTTGGATGTGTTACCTACTAAATTCATGGAGTATCCCCTAGTCTTTGTTTGTTTTCTTTTTTTAAAGAGTAAATAACCAATTTACATTTACTCATTCTAGTCCACTCATGAATTTATAGACCTCTATCATATCCTCCCCTCAGCCATCTTTTCTCCCTAATGTCTATACTCTTCTTCATATGGGATCCATTCTATCCCTTTGTCATTTTGGTCATCCATCTCTGTACCTTTTCCAATTTAAATGTGGCAACCAGAAAAGACTCATCATGAAGTGATAAGAGACATTATGACATTTGCCATTTTATTCGCCATTCCTTTCCTAATAATTCATAACATTCTCTTGCTTTTTTGACTGCCACTGCACACTGAGCTATGGATTTCAAAGAATGGACCACTATGGCAACCAGATCCTTTTCCTGGATGGTATCTCCCAATATGGAACCAAACACCATCGTGTAACTATAGTGTAGGTTACTTTTTCCCTATGTGTATCACTTTGCACTTGTCCACATCAGAGGCGCAGCGAGGGGGGCAGGAGGGCCAAAGCCCCCAGGCGCTAGGCTATAGGGGGGCCTGGGTGCAGGGGATCTCATCCAGGAAGAAGAAGAGGCCTTGGTGCTTGGGAAATTTTAAATGTATATGACTTCAATTAATATAAGTTATTCTGTTTGTCAGTAGTTTTAAAATATTATTTTATTAGTATGGTTTTATTATTATAATTGATGCTTTATGCTTCTTGACTTTTATTGGTTTTATGAGGAATGGTGGTTCTGTTTTTCCATGGCTTCTTGGGGTTTCCACTTCATTAAAAGAGAACTTTTTTCCCTGGTAACTGACAAAACATTTTGAAGGAAATTTTAAATAAAAAGTAGCTCCAATTTCCAGGGTCTTGTTCTTTAACATAAGGAAGTGTCTTCTACGTATTTGCGTAGATCTAGACACATCTGGAAAGACATAAAATTTTGGCCACAGAATGACAAAATCCTTATTCTTAAAGAATTTTTCCCAGTACTATATCCTTATCCTTCTCCAAGGAAAAAGATAGAAATAATGTTGCCCTTCTATTTATAATATCCGTAGATTCTTCTAACAAAAGTAGATATCCCTAAGCTTTTCTCCTCTAACTGCCCATTGTTATCACTAGGGCGAACTGGGAAATAATAAATTTTTGATACAACCGGTATGTCATTATCTTCATACGCTAAATTTTCTTTCAGAAATTTCAGAAACAATCTAGTAGTTGGGAAGTTAACAAACCTTACATTTTTAATTCTCAATAGATTTTCCACATTTTCTATTTCGGTATGTAAAGAATTACAATCAATAATGCTCATACTCTCTCTCTCTTGAATATTCTGTATTTTCCCTTCTACTGTTTTTAGAGTTAGCTCTACTTCATTTAGCCTTTTTCCTTGTTCCAATATAGACAACCTATTAACATTAACTAACGAGGATAGGGAGTTGTTAACTTGAACTAGGTTAGAGTTCAATTTCGTCAAAACCCTCCACAAGTCCCCCATAGTCACATTGGCCAGGTCTACATAATCAATCTGTGCTCTGTCTAAGGTAATTATTATATTACCTTCTTCTGCTTCTGTAGACTGTGCTACAGAGCAGGAGGCTGGATCAACAACAGTCAATGGAGATTGCATTTCTTGTGCACTCACGTTTCCTGACATATTCTCAGCTTGCTGGTTTTTTCCTGTGTTTCCTGGTGGTTGTGGAGGGGTCGGTTGGTTGCCTGCACTTAGTGAGGCATCAGAAATACCTCAGATGGAGTCCATACATGGCGTTCCCTGCCAATTAATGTGAGCGTCCATAGGACCAATTTTCACTGTTGATGGTGACGAGGTGACAAAATGCGCCTTCCTTCTCCGACCCATAGATTGGGAACCACGAGGTATGTTAGACTTCCAAAACTTTATCTAGCCGGCCGCGGTCCTTCACGGTCAAAGCCGGTCTAAGCTGCGCGCCGGCGGCACTGTGTGCCAACGTTCCTCAGGTTTTGAAGGCCCGGTCCCTGGATGATGACGTCAGGAATGCTGGATCAGCTGGCTCTAATCCAGCTCAGCTCCGTTCTCACCACACTCTTAGAGGTAGGCTCTGCTGATTTTAATTGCAGTCTCTGCGTTCCTCACCAGGACGGCTTTCTTTCACTCCTTCTGGTTCTCTCTTAGGGCCCCCAATGCCATTTCATTTTTTTAGTTCTTTCAGAACTCTGGAGTTGATACCATCTGGTCCAGGTGATTTGCTACTCTTTAGCTTCTCAATCTGCCTTATTATATCTTCCAGCTTCACCATGATTTGTTTCTTCTGAATCATCATCACTGAATACAATTTCTGACATTGGTATCTACACATCATCCTCTTCAATACCAAAGCAAAGAATCAATTTACTCTTTCCATGATGGCCTTTTCCATATGTGCCCCTTTAACCCCCCTGATCATCTAACAGTCCAACTGATACCTTCAGCTGCTTCCAATATTTTTAAAAGTTTTATTATGAGTTTTTGCCTCTACAGCCAGCTTCTTTTCAAATTCTCTTTTAACCTGTCTTATCAATGTTTTATACTGAACTTGCCATGCTTATGCTTTTTCATATTTTCTTCAGATGGATCCTTTTCCCAATTTTTGAAAGAAGCTTTTTTGGCTAAAATAGCCTCTTTTACCTCACCTTTTAATCGTAACAGCAGTCATTTGGCCTTCCTTACATTTTTTTTTAATGCATAGAATACATCTGGACTGGACTTCTGAGACTGTATTTTTAAACAATGACCATACTTGATGTAAACTCTTAACCTCTGTAGCTGCACCTTTCATTTTTTTTCTAC
Source organism: Rhinatrema bivittatum (assembly GCF_901001135.1). NCBI lineage: Eukaryota > Metazoa > Chordata > Amphibia > Gymnophiona > Rhinatrematidae > Rhinatrema > Rhinatrema bivittatum. Next base: position 281,393,552 of record NC_042621.1, on the reverse strand, counting down.
TATTTTCCTCATTTTATCAAAGTCTCCCATTTGAAAGTTTAATGCTAGAGCTAAACATTTACTTAATGTCCTCCCTCCAATTATTAAGTCGAATTGATCACACTATGATCACTGTTGCCAAGTTGCCCCTCCACTATTACCTCTTGCATCAAGTCCTGCATTCCACTAAGAATTAGGTCTAAAATCGCTCCCCTGCTCACTGGTTCCCAGGCCAACAGTTCCATGAGGCATTTATTTCATCTAGAAACTTGACTTCCTTAGCATGTCTTGATGTTACATTTTCCCTGTCAATACTGGGATAATTGAAATCTCCCATTATAACTTTGCTGCCAAATTTGTTATACAATCAGCATGTCAGCGCATGCAAGTTGTAAAGTGGCATTTCCATGTGCCATCACCGGGATCCGCGTGCACATGGACACCTGCACGTGGGTTTAAAAATTTACATTATAGTTGGCAGGAGCAACTGGAAAGACTGGATGGGACAAGAGAGCCTTAGTGGGCAGCAACTACAATATCGCTAGGTAACTTGGATGCTGATGTCTATTTTGCTTTATTTACTCCAGCAATGGAGGGTTCCAGAAATGTAGCATTAAGAGTATTCTTCACAGAAAATAAAACATTGGGAATATGCTTGAGTATTTGAGAGCTAAGGAATAGTGAGAGCATGGCATAATTACAGTTATTGCAAGGTAGTAGGTGATAGCGTATAACATGCCAGGATGAAAGAAAATGGTTGAAAATGCAGAATGTTGACGGAAACGATAATTAACAAGTAGCGCCACTCCTCAGCAGCCGTGATCCTAATTCAATTTTATCTCTAAGGAAGATCATCTACACAAATACTGTATATGGATAAAAGAACAGAAGCACCTCTCCAGTTTAAGAAGTGCACATTAGTTCTGTATTATTCTTTCTTCATCATATCTTTCTTTGATTAGCAAGACAAGATGTTTTCTCCTTTGATGTCTTCACCAAAGCAGATACAGTGTTACACTCAGGACCGAGGACTCAGTAGGCCTCTGTTTGTTGTATGCTATAAAATTCTACATTCTCAGCATGGGAAGGATCAGTTTCATAAGCCATTTACCTGGATGAACACCAATCTACACCGTTAATAGGGCCATCTGGAAGCTTGTCCACTTCTTCCCAGGCTAAACATACCTAAGATGTCCCACCGTGTGCGCACATTTATCCGCATTAAGAAGAGGCATTCCCAAAGGCATGTTTTGGTCAGGAGAGGAAAAGAACATGCATTGATTATATGTTCAAATTTATGCATGCTATTTTTCATTGAAGAGTATTCACAGAAAAATCAGGTGGCAATGTCTGCGGATAATTTGTTCCCAGAGCAATTTTCAAAGGGAAAGCATACACGTGCTTTGTCTTTGAAAACTAGTGCACAAAGGGCAAAAAGTACCTGCACATTTTGCAGCAATGCTGTCAGTTTGAAAGTTTCCTCCTACATAAATTACAGCAAACAAATATGTATAATCATATTTTATATTAGGTTTTTCACTAGAAGGAGGTTTCATTAGAGCTCTGGATGGGATGAGAGGAGGTGTGAGTGGGTGTTTCTGCGATAAGAATGTGTTGGGGGCATTTTCTATGGTTATAGAGAATGAAGGGTGGATTTTGGGAAGGAGATTTTTGGGACCCCGCTTTTTCAGTTCTGCATATTTATGCCTTTGTGCATATTAAGGTAGATTTTAAGAGTCGCGCGCAGGCGCACATGTGCATACGTTTGCCAGCGTGTACACATGGACGCGCCGATGTTATAACATGCGTGCGTCTATGCGCACGTTAAAAAATTCACTACCCGTGTGCACATGCGTCCACCATTTCATATCAATGCGTGCATGTGTGCGCGAATGCCTTCTCACACACATAAGTGGGGGGATTTTAGTAGATGCATGCGGTGACCCATTAGGGCCTATTTCCCTGTACCCTCCCAGTTCGCCCCTGTAAAGGAGCAGACTTCCTAAACCCCCTACCTAATCTGCCTCCCTTTTACCCTACTAGCCCTGACCCCTAAAACCCCCACTGACTATCCTAGATTTTTTTATTTTACTACTTACCTGTAGGCCATAGTAATCATTGGATCCCAGCACGCACTTGTATGAGATTCAGACTTAATGGCACTGTCCTGGCCCGCCCATGCACCGCCCATGCCCCACCCAGACCCTACCCATGGCCCGCCCTTTTTTTAAAATCCTTTCGAAAGTGCGTACTGAGAGATATGTGCATGGCTAAGGGCCTCTTAAAATCTGCGTGGCCTGCACACATCCAGTCATGAGCATATCTCCCAGATTAGGGCTTTTAAAATTTGCTCTATTGCATATTGGTTATTTTACTTTTATTATATATAGTTATGGTTGTATTTATTTTGATTTATTTTTGTTTGCAATTTATGACTGTAAAATGCCTCAAGCACCATATGGTGGTGAAGCATGAGTCTACTTTGATATTTAAATTTGTTCTGTGACCAGACAAGTGCTACAGTTTTTCTGAAGGGTTATATTTATCTCATCAGGAAAGAGCATTCTAAGAAAATTGCTTTGCAGGTTTGTTTTGAGTTGTTTTTAAGACATATTTTGAAAATCTTTTGTATATTTTGGTGAAAAGGGTTTACAAACTGGGAGGTTTTGATGCTCAATTTTTGGATTTTTTTTTTTTTTTGCAGTAATGATTAACCTCTCAATCTGCGAAGGTGGGAGCAATGTAGCTATATCCGAACTGGCTTTTACATCCAAATTTTCTGAGTAATAATAAAAAATATAAAATAATAAATAATAAATAATGAGAAATAATATACAATCAAGATATCTTCAAAAATTGGTTGATAATCAAGCAATATTATTAATAAGATGTTCTAGTTCTGCGAATCTGTAAAATGCATTCTTTGGGTTTTTGTTTTTTTTTTATCAGATATAGATATATAGAGAGAGATATACAATGTAGACCTGAAATAATGCAGGCGACAGGGTCCATAAATTTGGTCTGCATAATAAATTAACCCAGGTTATATCAATTTTATATAATTTGTTATAATAGATAAGAAAGATGGGATAATCTTATACTGTACAATTTTTTGGATGTTGGAAATAAGAGAGTGAATTTTAAAACCCTTTGAGCAGCAAAACCGGGAGATACAAATGTGACTCGGCCGCATGGGGGCTGCGCAGATTTTAAAAGGCCCGTGACCATGCGCTTATCTCCCAGTACGTGGATAAAAGAGTTTGGACAAAAAAGGGTTGGGGCATGATCATGGTCTGGGCAGGGCCTGGGAGGGTTATGGCTGCACCCATGAAGTCACTTATGCACTCTAGTGCGCACCAGGATCCCTCAACGACGTAACTTTCTTCTGCTATGGACAGCGTGTAAGTAGAGAAATAAAAAAGCAGGTAACCAGCGGGGTTTTAGGGGTTGGGGTTAGTTAGGTTAAAAGGGAGGCAAACTAGGTAGGTGGTTTAGGAAGTCCACTCCTTTACTTGGGCGACCTGGGAAATAGGCCTATTGCATCACAATACGTACCTATTAAAATTCCCCCCTTACACACTCGAGATGGGATTCATGCGCATATGCGCACGTCAATGTAAAATCGCAAATGCATGTATGTGTGGCTAGCCAACTTTATAACATGCATACATGTGCACCTCCATGTGAGTGCAGGCAAATGCGCGCACATTTGTGCCCGCACATGGCTCTTAAAAATCTACCTTACAGGTTTCATTGCTAAGAAGAAAAATGCTAAAAACTAAACACCTGTCTTCTATCATTAACAATTTTAGAAAATATCAGGAAATAACAAGAAGAGTAGTCTAGTGGTTAGAGCAGCAGGTTACAACCCAAGGGAAATTAGGGTTCAAACCCCACTGCTGCTTCCTTGTGACCTTGGGCAAGTCACTTAACCCTCCATTGCCTCGGGTACACGCTCAAAGGTGAATTTTAAAAACACGCACAAATAAACGAAAGATACACAAATCAGTCGGGCCGGTGCGCCGAGCGGATTTTAAAAGCCGTCCGTGTACACGCATTTCTCCTGGTAAGCACACAAATGAAAAAGTCCCAAAAAAGAGGCAGGGCATGGTCTGGGTGAGGCATGGACGTGTCAGGGGAAGACAAAGGGCCGTGTGCATAAAAACGCGCACAGGCATGCACCAGGGTCCCCCTGCCACGTAACTTTATTTCTGCTAGGGATGGCGTGTAAGATAGAAAACCAAAAAAAGTAAAGAGGTGAGCAAGGTTTTAAAGGTCGGGGTTAACAGAGTAAGAGGAGGCTATATAACTAGAGGAGTTAGGAAGTCCTATCTCTTACCTAGGCGAACTGGGAAAACTGGGAATTGTGCCGCGTGCATGTCCACTAAAATCCCCCCACTTAGGCAGTAGAAGTGTCATTTGCGTGCATCTGCGCACACATAGGCATGCCTACAGCCTATTTTATATCATGCCTGCATGTACACACGTATGTCATGAAAATGGCAGTGTCCCTGGGCGTGAGTCGGCAAACGCGTGTAAACGCGTGCCCGTGCGGCTGTTTAAAAGTTACTGTCTTAGATCATAGGACTCTGCGGACAGAGCAGAACCTCTGTCCGCAGAACGTAATCTCTTGTGAAATGCCAAAAAGCAGAATGAAAATAAATAAAAGATATGTTTCTCAACATTGGAAAAAATGTTTGATTTCACTGTGAAATAGGGAGCCAACCTTTGAGATCACTCTATCGATCCACGTAATGTCAGATCTACAGTGTGAGAATAGAGATATAGATTATAAAATTGCATTTTTCATAAATGTTTGTAAGCTGATTATGTATGTTAAACTGTAATCCGTACTGAACAAGCTTGTTTGAAAAGTGCAGAATATAGAAACTTTTAAATAAATAAAGATATATATATGTGGAATTTGAAACAGAATGATGGCAGATTTCATACTTACGTAGCACAGTTTTTGTTGCTAGGATTAATATTTCTTTACCGAGGACTCCAGTAAAGTGCTCAAAGATGATGCAAATTTAAGTAATTGCAATTACAGTAATTCGAGTATTTCTCCTTCTGAAAGTGGTGCATTTCAAATGTTCTAGCATTTTTTTTTTTTATGCAGGAGCATGCTGCTGAGATCGTGTGCCCTGCACTGCCCGCTCGCACTATGATAGGCTGACTTCTTGGCTTTTGATGTGACTGCCCATTGAAGGAGGGGGGGGGGAGAGGATGACTTAATAGGCCCTCTCCCTAGGAAACCTCTCGTATGGGAGAGGAGGGCTGGACAGCAAAGCAAAGCTATGTACAGCTGTTTGTCCAGGTTAAGGCACAGCAGCAGAAGAGACGTCTCTGTCCCTGTGCCCGTTGAAGCACCGTGACATTTCGGAGCCGTGCAAACAGCCGAAGGCGTGGCGATATCCAGCCTGCCACGTCTTTTCCATTTCTGCGCAGAAAAAGGACATTCAGGCTGGCACAGGGCACATTTGACTCTGCCTGCCGGTAGTCAGAAAAATGTAAGGGAAAAGGCAAATCCGATTCCTAAATTTAGTAAGCAGGTGCACTGATTGCAGAATGCAAATTATAAACACCCACTAAGCCAGAAAAGTCAAGAAAAGCAAGCAGAAAGGTACATATTTTGAATTTGCCAGTTGTAAGGGCAAGTCTCACATAAAATACAGCGGCGCGTGTTTAAAAATGAATGTGGGAAAAATGCAGGCAGAAAAGTATTTTTAAGATCACGGTACAAATAGGCAGTTGCATTATAGGAAGGATAAAGCCCACTGAGGATGAGTCCAAAACGTCCAGCTCTGATTGGAGGTTTACAGTCCACAATATTTATTAGTATTGGTTTTCCCCCAGGGATGATAAAGCAGCCTATTCAAGATTTCAAGAGGGTTTCTGGTACAGACAACACAAGCTGTAAAAGGGAAATCACAGGTTTTCCCAACAGTGGGATATATTAGCTAAAGGAAACTCTATTTAGTGAGAAGTTTAAAGCAAAGTCATATGATGTGGACCAAACACACTGAAAAACATTAAAAAAAAATCTTCCCTGTCCCCCATCGTTCTCCCCCATGGAACTCATGATTCACGGCAGGTTACCAGTGAATCACACAAGTGTGGAGGCAGGGTTTTCCTCCTGGGATTTGCGATGTTAGATAGAATAACCTACAAAAACACACAGATTGATTTTGTCTTGATTACCCATAACATTCACTGGCACCGGTCCACACACCCTTACTGCTGGCAATGTTTAGCATCTGGCATCAACAGTCAGATTTGTTTTATGGGTTTTGTTTTCCCCCCCCCCCCCCCCCCACTATTAAATCTGATGCTTGTAATTCTCCAGGCAAATACTATGTGGCTTGATGAAGAGCGAGGGGTGGTTATCGCCTGCCTGGTATGAATCATTTAAACTTTAAAAATTCAGGTGGAAGGAATAAATAAATAAATAAATACAAGTTGATAATATCAAGACTCATCTTCTCTACCTGAATGAAGATATACTCGTCCTGCACCACCAAGGAGCTTATATCAATGGCGCGAGGAAAGGGTCCACTCCTGGTAGTCTCGGAACACTCCTGAATTCGGCAGGTTAGATAATGGGCTTCTGCAAAATGAACAGAGGCACAGCTATTAAATATCCTATCTGCCTTTCATCCTAAACGATTGCCAACCTCCTGCCCTTAATGTGGATCCCTGATACACAAACAGTTAAAAAAAATCTCTCTTACATGTTAGGTTTTTCAGCATGTTATATACATAATTTACGGTCACTGCTGCTTAAAGGTCAATTTCCAAAACCTTAGCCGGTGGGGGACGATAACTTTCAAACAGCCGTGTGGGTGTACATGTCTATCCGCGTTATGCCGGCTCGCGCCCAGAGATGCGGCCATTTCATAGCATACGTGCATATATGCACGTATGGTATAAAATCGGCTGTACACGTGTACATGTGTGCAAAATTGTATATGGACACTCGCATGTGCGAGCAGATGCCGGCTCTACCGCATAAGTGGAGGGAATTTTATTAGATAGGCACACCGATGCAATAGCCCTTTTTCCCAGTTTGCTCCGAGTTCGCCCAGCTAACGGATTGGATTTCCTAACACCCTCCCCCCCTCCCCATTATTTACTTCCCTTTTACCCTTTTAACCTCGACCCTTAAAATCCCGCTGACTTGCCTAGTTTCAGAATTCAAGCATGCAAGAGAGACACACAAAAGAGACCATAGTAACATAGGAGAAGGAGAACACCACAGGAGGAATAAGTTCAGTGACAATAGGCAGACACTAGTGGGCATACAGGATGGACCAAGTGTTCCTTTTCTGCCTACACTGTTTAACTATTATTAAACCCCCATAACTTAATGTAGTTTTCATTGCATAAATGTGTCTCTTTGAACCGCAAAGGGGGAATTTTCAAAATTATTTCCGCACAGGGAAGAAAACTTTCATGTGAACGCACATGGTGAAATATGCACGCATATATGACTATGATCAGATATATGCAAGTATGCTTACACGTGAATACATGCAATGCATTAAATGCAAGTATTTTCCTACCTATTTAAAAAATATGCGTAGGTATATTTGACACACAAAAGTAAAGGAGGCGACCTACTTCAGGTAAAGGAGGGAGCAAGGGGGGGGGGAGGGAGGAGGGGGAGGCTGGGGGTGGGCTGGCAAGCCAATTAAAAGAACAGTCAAGCCACCCACCAGCCTCTTCCTGTGGTGGTTTTCCTGACCAACCCACCCATGTGGGACCAGCTTCTGAGGTTTCTAGGTGGCATGACGGCTGTGGAGGGCTGCCGAACAGTCATGGCATAGGGGACGGGGTTGACCACATTCTAGGGGGCGCGACCTGTGCAGTAGTTGAAAGCTGGCCAGGCACAGAATGTCTAGTAATGTGGTGTCCTGCTTCTACACTGCTTCAGTGGATGGGAGCGAGACGAGTCGTCTATCAAGTCTTCGGCTTTGAGCCGGGATTGGCCTGTGCACCACCCAAAATTTCTGTTGGCATGCTTAATGATTGACCCCTGCTCTTTTATGGACCAGGGCCTTCTTGCAGCTCAGAGAACTTCATCGGTGATCAAGTATCGAATTGTAGGATAACCTGAAGGGCAAGGCTTCGACAGCCACTTGCACACTCCCCCAATGGCACTACATTGCTGTAGCATGATGCAAAGTAGCATTTTGTAAAATTGGGGTGAGGCTTTGACAACCCTGCGCTCCCATATGGTACTACATTGCAATAGCATGATTATGATTATATTGAACATTTAGCGAATTGAAATCCTGCAGGTGAGGGTGTGGTCATCCTGGGGATTGGGATTGTTAGTAATAAGTAAATAATGTTTAGTAAATTAATTTTATGCAATTGAGTTGAATGTATCGACCTATGCTGTGGCCATATCCATCCAATTAAGATCATCTTTGCGAATTTTGGTGTGACAGAGTTGTCTCTTAGAAATGCATGAGGAGTAGTTAGGGTGGGGGATGGGGTAGGTGGGGTGGTTGGTTAATTGTAGGTAGATGAGAGGAGGTGATTGTCCATATCTGAAATGGATCTTACTCGTATAAGTCCCAATTTATGAGCGTAAGTTGGCCAATTTTAAAATATGTGTGCTTAAATGAAATTAACCAGTTTTATCAGTCCTTATCCAGGTCATTGAGACCTTCCTGGTTCTTCAGCCTGAACTCCTTCCAGTTCACCCAAACCTCCCACCCAATCAGTAGTAACCAATAAATAAGTTTATTACCACTTACACCAGAAAATTAGGAGGTATAAAAATATGTAAGCTGGCAAATGTACACGTGTCTTTTAAAATATCAACTTATGTATGTAATTGGTGGCTGTGCATATATTATTAAACAACTATGCTCCTCGGCGTGCACTGTTGCACATACATCGATGCGCATTTGCACACACCTTTGGAAATTATTGTCCCTATATGTTACATTTACACACATAATTCCTTTGAAAATCATCTCCCCTGTGGATTGTTGCTAAGTCCATAGGTACTTTTCCCTCTGGACTTTACACCCATATTTAAAGGGAAGGTAGATGCGTACCTTCCATTTGAAAAATGGCCAGGGAAAAAGGACCTACTGAGCTTTGCGCCTCCTTTTTCTGCAGATGGTTGTCCGCTGAAGAACAATAAGCATGGTTTTGAAGCCTAACACCACATCTGATCCCTGCATGTAATCTTACCCATATACAGAGTGGGCAATATGCAGACGCCCGTTTTACCAGAGTAATTGGCTTTTCAAAGCTGCCTTCTTTCTTTGTACTGTACATTAATACACCACACGTGCAGGGCACGCTTTTGACAGGCTGCAATTATTTGATTACGGTATCCATTTTGGAAAGTCCTTTTCCATGGCTTCTCAGTATTCTTGTTATTTCTGCCTAAAAACTTTACCTTGGCATTGGATCTTATTGCCATCTAGCTACACTGAGTTTGCTCTGAACATCTTCACTGACTGAGCTCAAAAAGACTTTTTAAAAACAAACCATCATCATCATCATATGCTTGAAGGATAACATGAACTGAACTATACAGACAATTGATCATAGCATTGTTTGATCCTCAGTAAGGAGGCAATTCTCGAAACAGCGCACCCAGATACACCATCCGCAGGTACTCTGAACACATGGACACCGTATGTATTTTCAAAGTGAAAGTCAACAAATACTGTCCCTTTAAAAAAAATGGCTACAGGTACAGCTTGCTCCCAGACTTTGAACCTGCTTTTGTGCAGGCTAAATTGGTCTGGGAAGTAGCACATGCACATTTGCAAATGCAATGCATGCAGGCTAGGTCGTATTGCCCCCCTCCTCCCCTTTTGCGAGGACACCTCCACTTCACCAGGCTAAAGGCACATGCGCTGTCGAACTCTGCACGCAGTCGGGTTAAGGATGAGCACTTCTCAGACAGCACCTTTTACCCAGGTAAATCGCTATTTTACCTAGGTAAATGGCTTTTGAAAATTGCCCCTCGTGGAGCAAGGCTTCAAGGAATGGATCTTTTCGTCTTCTGTGGGATCCTGCAGAGCTCAAAGTCAGTGGGAGCTCAGTGGATATCCATTAGTATGCAGACCGGGACTGACCCCAGCACAAAAGCCAAGACATGATAAATGGTCTTAGGAACAGCTCAGTCCACATTAACCATTACTCTGCAATCTTGACACCTCTATTTTCTCACCTGAAGCTAATATTTGCCAGCTCTCTAATCTTGTGCTGCAGCACAAGGCGTATGTGGAACCTTAAACCTGCAAGCTTCTAAGTACTTTTGCTTTGCACGCGGCCAGCTTATTCACATTTCATGTTTCAAAAGCTTGGTTTGAAACTACTGAAAATGCTGACAAGCAGTGAGGAGCTGGAAGCAGTCAAGGATTTGCTGATTCTGGTCTAGCAAAAACCTCTAAATGGGAAATACATTTGATGACATTTCATTGGATGTGCTGCAGAACTAATAGCTTGTTTTGACTTCCATGGCTTTTCTTTACAGTAAACTTGGTGATGCCTCAGTAATCCCATTCAGCCCACACACACACACACATTCAACCCAACATTAACTGAACAAGCTGCAGTGTGTGTGCAGATGAAATTCTGCCCAGGATCCTGGCCAGGTCTTCCGGGAGCTCTCTGCTGCCGGGACGGCCAGAATGATCTACTCCATGTTTTCGGGAAGATCAGACGGGGAGGGGGGGCTAGGGAGGGCGGTGAGGAGGAAGGGGGCAGGCAAGAAGCAGCTGATTGTTAGATGCTTTCCTGCAACTTAGCAACAAAAAAATGAAGAAAAAAAAAAGAAGGCAAAACTGAAGAATAATAAGCAAACACTGGACAAAAGGGAAGGAAACAGAAATCAGAACAAACCAAAACAGGTATTTTTATCTTCTTATCTTCTCTAACTCTTGGCAAAGGTTTGAGCTTCTAATTAGTTTCAACTGACATCAGAGCAGTTTTAAAACTTCATAATTATCCTGCTATCTGCCAAACATACAGCAGACTGTCTTGATTTCACGCCAAATCCTGGACATGCTATTCTTTGGCTGCATGCTCTCTTTTCTAGAGATTTCCAAGTCTGTAATCTCATGGTCTCTGTGCAAGCAGCAGTCATACTGAGTGTGGCATATGTGTAGGCATGCAAGGACCCCTAGAAATAGTGGGTCTAAGTGAGGCATGCCCACCCAGCTGTTTAAAGGAGCCTTAACCCAAACCAAAACACCGCACCGCATTTCTAAGCTGAAGCTTTGTTTTGTTTTTCACTTTACAACCTGCTCCCATGCTGTCCAGAATTCCCTGTTCATGACTAGGTGGGCACTTTGGCACGGAAGTTTCCTGTGTTGAAAAAAGTGATGCCTCTACCAAGCAGGCAATGTTGTTACATTCTGCAGGAAGTGAAGTGGATTCTATTTTCAAAATCCCGCTAGACACTGGAAACAAATCAACGTCGAAGCAAAAGCAGCCCTTGCAAAGTATTGTAAGCCAAATAGGAACATAAACTTTTGCAACCTTGACGAGGGTCACCAAGTAATATGTGGGAAGTTTCTGGAACGTTCCGGCTCTCCAGGGTCAGTAAGGAGTGTGTGTGTGTAGAGGGTTCCTGCTCTCTTAAGAGGTCAATTAAAGGACAGAGGGTGCTGCTACTGCAGAGCTCATGCAAACTGCAGGGCTTGTGCGCTCTGCATTCATCCTTCCTGTCAGGGGAGGGTAATTATACTGGGATATGAGAAAGGGGTGAAGGAGAAAGATGATGTCATGGTATAGATAAGGTGGTAATAATAGGAGGTACCTGCCCTATTAGAGAGGGGAGTGCTGTTGGAAAAAGGTTATTTAAGATGCTTTTCCAGGCAGCTGTAGAGGTGAAGAAGAGAGGTTTGGGGAGTGTTTAAGGGCTCCTGAAGTAGAAATGTTGCTTAAGCTTTGAAATCTGAAAAGGATGCCTCCAGCCATCCAGAAGGAGGAGCCCTAGAGTCAAAGGGGACTGTCCTTGCTGGGGAAACTCCAGAAAAGAGGTTTTTCTGACCTATGCTACCACAAAAGGCCTTGGGGCTAACTTGGATTTTGTATAATTCCCTCTTCAAAGAAAGTTATTTGAAGAAGAAGGTTTCTGCTGATCTTGTTTGAATTTTGGACTGTATCCTGTGACCTGACTGAAGATGTTTCCCTGTGACAAAGTGTTTACATTTGGATTTACAACGATTTTTTTCTTATTTGGGACCAGCAATTGGTGTGGACACTGGACTTTGTTATTTGGGCCTAGCAAGAGACTGCTCTGGTCCCCACTGGCAATCCCTGGAGGATCTTGCCTGCTCCCAGAGCTGCAGTAATGCAAGTAACCAACCCCTTCTGCAGCCTCCGAAGTTGACCCTGGAGAAAAAGGGATTATACTTTGAACAGCATACATTCAGGCAGGAAGGTGGAATCACGGATGATTATCATATTTGGCTATGCCACCTTACAAGATCATATGAGTTTGCAGATGAGGATCACGAGGTAAGAGTTCAGATCATAACAAGGTTGTTTCTCAGCCAAACTGAGGAAAGAAATTCTCAGAGACAGCAGATGCCTCTCTAAAATACTGGACACTGTATAGGAAAATTAAATGCCAAAATGACAACCTCAGGAAATAGAGCATGGCAGCCTGTCACCAGCTACAAATACTTGGGTATGCATTCCAGAAGGAATAGGCTACCTAGAACCAATCATCAAATTGCACAGGTGTTAGCCTTAGAAAACTACTTGTGTGCATTCACCTAGATGATAACAATGGCCTATTACAATTCTGGGAAATCTTGTCCACTCAAAGGTGATTGTCCTTACAACTGTGGGAAAAGAAACCTCGATAAACAAAATGCCAATCCAACAATGCTCAACGGATCTGCTTCAGACTGATAACACTACTAACAACTATGAGAATAACTTTCAAACAACTATGCGTGGCAGCGTATGTGCACGGATATATCTGTGCGTAGATTTACCATACTATTTTGTAGCCCATGAGTATCATATACGTGCGTATTATAAAATATGCGTATCTTTACCACAGAACACATGCAGGTAAGTATGCTTACACATGAAAACATGCAATGCATTAAAAGTGAGTATTTCAGTGCATTTGAACGGGCAAACTTTTCCTATTTTAAAAATATATGCACATATATTTTATGTGCAAAAATAAAGTGGGATTTATTTGCATAAAACTTGATTTATATGTGTAAGTTGGCAGATTTCTAAACATGCGTACATAATTCAATTAATCATTTTACCACTTACTCCACCAGTTCACCCAATCCTTCTCCAGGTCTTCGAGGTCCTCGTTACTCAGCCTGAACTTCTCCCAGTTCACTAGGACCTCCCACCCAGCCAATACTATACGATAAACAAGTCTAATATCAATTACACCGATTAATTAGCAGATGTAAAATTGCACAAATAAGTTGCCAAATACAGGCACGAAAGTGTCTTTTAAAATGGCAGTTATGCATGCAACCATTGGCCGTGCTCCAGAATGCCCTTAGATTTTTCCTTTTTTGCATGTGAATGTGTGCATGCAAAACGTAACCTACAAACATGCTTTTGACTATTATAAAATAGTGATTATGCAAGGACAGGCTACTTACGTGAGTACATGCTAATTTTGACATGCAGGACTCTGAAAATGACCTCCAATGCTTGTAATTTTACAGTGTCAGCAAATCAGCTTTAGTGAGGCAAAAGCTCACCCGTGATAAACTTCTCATAAAAGAGCATAAGAATGATGTCAATTTTCAAAGGGCTACATGCGTAAATTTTGGGATTTACGCGCGTGCTGGGCCTTGCGCATGTGCGCGTGGCTATCGGATTTTATAGCGCGCACATTTTATGAAATCGGTGCGTTCATGTGCGCGCGCGCGCTCTCCTTTTAAAATTGACCCCTGTGGTTTTAGGTGACACAAGTGCATCAGTGAATTTGATGGCACAACCAATAGGTTGCTATTTTACTCTGCTATTAAAGAAGTGACCAGCTCAAAATACGGAATAGTATATGAACAGCTAGGATAGGGATGGGGATGGGGATGGAGGTGGGGAAAGAGAAGAAAAGGATCGGAAGGGGTAAGAGGAGGGAGGCTAGTTTCATAATTCAGGATCTAACAGTCCACACTGCTGCCCTCAAATTATTATGCTGTGGCAACTTAAGGGCTAATTTTAAAAGCCTGCACGCATGAAAACCGAAAGATACAATTTTGGCTGGGCCATGTGTGTGCCGCCGGGATTTTCAAACGTCCACGGCCACACGCGTATCTCCCGGGACACGTGAAGAACGGGTTTGGAAAAAAGGGGCAGGCGAGGAGTGGGTGAGGAGTGGGCGAGGAGTGGGTGGGCCGGGATAGACCACATCAGCAGCCAACTGGCCCGTGCAATCTACCACTGCTCCGGAGAGCAGATAATGTATAAAACTGTTATTATTTGTGATATTTGTGGGTGGATCCTTGGGCCAGTGGCAGATGACCACGCCCCCGGGGGAAGATCCCGAGAGGGACCACCGGTCAGGCTCAGAGTTGAGAGACAGACACACACTAGTTCTTTTATTAAACTGTAAGTGAACCATCAGAGGTGGCAGTAGTGAGCTGGAATGCCCGGCTGGACTGTAGTCCCTCAGGCACTGGAACAGCGATCCCAGGATGGCTGAGCTGTAGAGAAACTGAAGATAGTGAGTAGGCAGCGTATGCAGAGTTCAGGAACAGAACCTGGGTGGTAACACTCACACAATAGTCTCTTGAGGCAGCCCAGAGGCTGAAATGAAGTAGGCCCTCGAGGAGCGAGTACCTGGGTCCAGGAAAAGCTCTGAGACAGAGATGGTAACTCACTGGTATTGTAGGCAGCGGTGACTTCCTGGCAGAAGTAGTATTCGGTAGCAGGTCTGGGAACATGGGCCCTCGAGGAGCGAGTACTGGTTCCAGACTGCGACCTGAAAAGTAAGAGAGAGAGAGGCCCCCGAGGAGCGGGTACCCCTGGTAAAGTCCGAGGAGGCAGAGTAGCAAGGTATGCAGAGAGCGAATCCCATCCGCAGTGATACCTGGAAGAATCTCCTTGCTAACTCGAATAGCTAGCAAAAACGAAGACCTTAAGTATCCCGTGAGGATGACGTCATCTCAGGGGGACGCCCCTGAGGTTCGCGCCACAGCTGGTACTTCAGTCTTGGCCCTACTGCGCGCGTGCCGTTAGGCCTCAGAAGAACATGGCGGAAGGCAGTTTCTAGCCGGTCCGGGGACGCCGGAGTAGGTCGTCAAGATAAGGCCGCGGCAGCCAAACTTCCATCAACCAAAGAGGGAGTCGCCAAAGAGGTAAGGAGTGCGGAGTGGAGACGTTGGACAGCGACGGTCGCAACAAAAACAAACAAAAAAAAAAAAGGTAAGTTTGCGGGATTTTAGAGATCGGGGTTAGTAGGAGAAAAAGGAGGCAGGTTAGATAGGGGTTTAGGAAGTTCCCTCCCAGTCCGCTCCTTTACTGGAAAGGACTGGGAGGGAATGGGGAATAGGGCCTATCGCGTTGCTGCACGCAGGTTGTGAAATCCCCCCCCACACTATTTGTCACTCGTGCGCACATGCGCGTGCTGATATAAAATCGTGTGCAAGGGTAGCGGATTTTATAACATGCGCACATTGACAAACGCATATTATAAAATCAGTGCGTCCATGTATGCGCGCCGGGAACCGCGCGCACATGGATGCCTGCGCACAGGTTTAAAAGTTACTGTCCCTGGTTTCCAACTCTGGTTGGACTCTCTCTGGTTGTTTCAACCCCATATACATTGATTTATAGGACTGGGTTTGATCAAATGCATTTAAATAAAATAATATTGAAAAATCAGTAGTAATACTTTAAATCATATTTCAAAATAGTGATGGCATTTACTTTTTGGTAGCTGATAATTCTGTGTGCATGTGGGTGTATGTTAATGGTATGCTGGTATGTGTGTTTGTGTGTGTGTGTGTGTGTGTGTGTGTGTTAATTCAACAAAACTCTTAAAAAGTACTAAAAAAATAGTTTACAAGTATAAATTGACTGATAACCAAATAATGTTTTGATTGCAGTCAGAAAGCTGAATACATGGTATTATTGCATTTATCTCATAAAAGGTAGACTCCTGCAGTTGGATGTTTTGCTCGTGTTGTCTTTCTTCTTTGGCATTTAAAAACTGAAATATAACAACATAAAAAATAACATACTGGGTCAGTCTGGGGGACACTGGCCATACTACAGAAACTTACCACTTATTACCTTGTATAGAATCCGAAAAGTCTATGAAAGGACACCTGTTTGTCTCAGAATCAGACTGCTTTATTTTCGGCCATTTCAGGTTTAGCAGTTAGAATTAAACAGACAATATGTGTCTCTACAGTCCTTGCTGCTCAGCATCGGTTTATACTGAGTAAAGCTCTGCATCATTAGTAAACTTAACATTTCAGAGACCTTGACTTGCATAGGGTATATTAATAAATTAATTAGTTAACTACCAACTCCAAAACCTTTACCTTCCATTTCTCTCTGAGGCAGTCTCTGCCAAAGGGAGCTTGCATCCTTGGTGCCTGTCAATTGCTGGACTCGGGAGGCTTGGCTGTGCCCTGGAGAAGATAAGACAGGGTGGAGACAAACAACCAGGTAACAGCAGGGCTTCTTAGATGTGCAGGACATCGGAGCTCCTCTGTTTCATCACCGGGAGGGGCAGGGGGGGTGGGGGGTGAAGGCTCAGGAATTGTCTTCAGGTGTTCATGGTTCTTCTTTCGCCGGCCTCTGAGCTCTCTCCCCAGCTACTTTTAACCGGCAAAGCGTGAATATGTAAAAGCTCATGCACAGTCGGGCAGAGGGGCAGATGGCGTTATGTCTTCATTTTAGGCCGCTGGTTCTCCTTTCACATTGGGGGAGGGAGGTCACTGCTCCTGTTATGTGGTGACTCCATACCGGGATCCGATCTTGGTCCTACAACCTCTTGACCCATGAGCTGTCTTGCCGGTGTCAACGCTTTTCTGTGAGCTGATCTGTCTGATAAACTGCCCTTTGGTTAGGCTGTTTTTCATTTCTGGGCAGTATTAGGTTGTTTTTGTGTCTGTGAACTGTCCCCTGTCCTGGTCAATCTTAGTTCATTGTCTGCAGAGAAAAGCTATAGCCCTTAAGTTAAACAGGTAGATCAGATAACCTAGGCACATATTGTTATTCTGGTCAAAAGTTCCTCATTTTGTTTTTCTGTTGAAACATATATGTCAGGGTCCATCTTATGAAGTCGGCATCCCTCTTGTGGGGACAGTATTCATATTTGGTTTTATACAGTGGCTAAAAACGTCTGATATCTCCTACACTAGTACTATTTGGAAGGATAAATAACTGTTCTCTGTTTACCTGATCCAGGATTTTAGAGAACCCTATCATATCTCCTCTCGGCTATCTCTTCTCCAGACTGGAACCTTATCCTTATAGGAGATCCATTTCATCCACTTTATAATTTTGGTTGCTCTTCTTTGTACCTTTTCCAATTCTGCTATATCTTTTTTGAAACAGAGTGAGGTTGATTATTTGATGTTTAAGAAAAAGATCAAGTCTTTTCTTTTTAATAAAGTTTTTACTGAATGAAATAAACAATGGTTGTGGTTTTATATTATTAACATTTTAATTGATTTGATTTAATTTGATTGTTTTATTCTATGTTATTGTATAAAGGTGTATATTATTTATTATGTGTTATGTGTAAAATTAATTATGCAAATTATAATCTGCAAAGAAAACTAGAGATCTGTGAAATATAAATAAGATAAATAAATAGAACTGCACACAGTATTCAAGATATAGTCACACCATGGATCGACAAAGACGAATTATGTGATATCCTCTATTTTCCTTTCCATTCCTTTACTTATAATGCCTAACATTCCATTTGCTTTTTTTTTTAATATCACCATGTACTGGGCTAAAGATTTCAAATTATTGCCTACAATGATTCCTTGATCCTTTTCCTGGAACCCAACATCATTATTCTTCCCTATATGCATCACTTTATTTCATCTGCCATTTAGATGCCCATTTAGACACTGAGTGGGCTACATAGTCTGCAGGAGTATATAATAATGCGGAACTGATGACAACATAAATCTGGCTCACCATTCTGTTTTCTTTTTTTTTTTTTTTTTTTAGAGACAAGAGTGAATTTTGTCCAGAATTGCTTTCAGCAGCAATCTGGAAGTTGACCTTTACTATCTGGAGAATCCAGGGCAAGACTGGAGGGTCAGCAAACAGGCTGCAAATTCCTATCTGCACCTTGCTGCCCCCAACAGCTGCTGTATGCACCACTCCCTATGCCTCAATACGTTCTCTGTGTTCCCTGCTGCCCCAAAACATTTCCTGTGCAAATGATCTGCCATCAGCAGGTAAGGGGTAACCCCCATTGCCTCCAGCCTGTCATGCGGCTGCACTCATTCCATCACTAGCAATTCTTAATAGGGATGTACATTTGTTTGAAACAACATAGACATTGTCCAAGTTGTTTCTTGTTGTTTTCAAAATAAAACGACAGGAAAAAGAGCACAAAATTCCCTTGTTTTCTTCTATCATTTTTAGTGCGCACTCTTTCCGAAATGTTACAAAAAAAGAGGGGAAAACATTAACAACAATGAAAATCAATCCCAAAAAGACCCAACACAAAACAACATTTTTTTTGACCTGCACATCCCCTTATTCTTAAATATTTTGGGAGCCTTTTAAATAATATCTTATGCCTTAGGAATGGAGCAAACTCTTTGCTAATGAATAAAGGCTTTTAGGTAGCACAAAAGCTCTGTTTGCTACTTGGTAAGCAGAGGAGAGACTCCTTAAGCACAGAGTTTTGTCACTGAAGCTCTAAAAGAAAACATTGATAAAACTGGACTCAGTCAAAATGAGGCCGTCTTGTTGATTAATCTGTGGGATCTCTGATTGAACATTCTAATAAAATTGGCAAACACAATAATAATGGGAGATTTCAATTACTCAATACTGGGGATAAACAGACAAAAGATTTATGTTTTGGTTTGGTTTGTGATTTCGGGAGGTGGGGAGGGAGTTCATTTTTCATTTTGTTTGAATGATAATTTTGATTCTTTAGTTTACTGAAATAAATATTTAAAAAGACTACCCCGAAACAGAAAAAAAAAACCTAACTAAATAGGGCTTCCCAGGCCCCCTGCTGCTGCTTCCTCAGGCCCCAGGCAGTTTTCCAGGACCTTCTCAGGCACCTCCGATCCTTCTCCCAACCCCAGCCAGAAGAAATAGTGTGGAGGGTTTTGAGAGGGGGATCGGGGCTGTAGAGGGACTTCTTTTCTAGATTGGAGGAGGGATTGGCACTTAGGGGACCTTTGTTTGGATCAGGGCTCAGGGAGTGATAGATGAGTGGTGGCTGGCCAGATTTAGGCCTGCTATTGCAGTGCCTAGATTTGTCTGACAAAATTCAGCCAGATAGCACTCAAAATTCTACTACCTGGCTACATTTTGTAAAACGCTCCCTGGGAATGCATCCAGCTGTTCCCATTTTTCTAAAAATCAATCCCTAAGCCATTAGTCCATAGCTACGTGGCCTTGGCATACACACTGCACTTTAGAGTACAGGCCTCCAAGTAGCTGATTTGACAGCTGGTCTCATATATTGTTTTGTTTTAGTGTTTACTTTGTGGTTTCAGGTCCAGATGAACATAAGAACATGGCATACTGGGTCAGACCAAGGGTCCATCAAGCCCAGCATTCTGTTTCCAACAGTGGCCAATCCAGGCCACAAGAACCTGGCAAGTACCCAAACACTAAGTCTATCCCATGCTACTGATGCTAGTAATAGCAGTGGCTATTCTCTAAGTCAACTTGATTAATAGCAAGCAGCTCCAGCACCGGCAAGCAGCTCCAGCACCGGCGATTCCTCTTCTCCACGCGGCATCCGGATCGAGGGAGGGCCTGCGCGATCGGCGCCACAGACCCATCGGGGTAAGGCCATTAAATTTCTCCCTTGACCCCGCGCGGTAGGCCTGACCACGCGGCCTACCGCGCCGTCCTGCCACCGCCCCGACAGGAAAGAAGGCCCGCCTCCTACCACTTACCTGCAGCCAATCAGAAAGGGCACAGAGGTCCTTTAAACTCACTGCAGCTCCGGCGCCGCGCGACAAAGGGGCCCACCCCTTTGAGCGCCCCTTCGAGCAGCCCCTTCGAACAGACCTGAAGAACCGCTTTGACTCCCCCTCCAACGCTATCTTATTTCTGCGGACCGCCTGTCCCACAGTTGACCAAGGAGGCAATATTTTTGAAGCAATCATTCTAACACCCAACACTGCAGAGTGCAGAGCACTCCTCGCCACCTGTCCAAGCAAGGCCCGGCTCCGAAGCCCCCCCGGCAGTGTCTCTGAGGTATAGCCGCTGCTTTTGCCACCTGAAGCCTAAGTGAATTCCCCCCTTAATCGCTCACCCCCCACACATGCATGAGCTCTGACCTCCCATCCATTGAACTACTTCTCCCAGTGCTCCTCCTCAACCTTGAAGTGAGGTTAAAGCAGCAATCTCACAGCAACTATCCCTTCATAGACACTCTGAAATTGTGATTTAATAAGCAACCGTATAACCTGCGCTGTGCCATAATCTGCTTCGTGCTGTATCCCATAGCTAGTCACTATGAAATGTTGTATTCTAGTCAGGACTGTATAACTTGCATTGTCATTATTGAGTCTGCACGGTATAACATGCACTTTGAATAACCTGTAAATTCCATTTTTGAGATTGGTCTAATCCACCAGTCAACAATGCCTCCTTTAATCTGTGACTGCTCCTTATCCTTTCAACTCGGACACCACTCAAAAATTCCTCCCTTAATATTCCACAGGACCACACACCACAAGACCACACACAATAAAAGAAGGCTTATTCTGATCCCCACTTTCACTCGCATACAAGCCATCAGTCTCTTACTCATTTCTATCATTTTGTTCAATGCCCAATCCCTCCAAAAGAAAACCCATCTCCTACATGACATTCTAACTGACTCTAAACCAGAAATATGTGCTGTCACTGAAACCTGGTTTAAACAACATGACACTCCCCTCATCAACCAACTGCCCATAGACAACTACGACGTGTTCTCAATCCCACGTAAAAAGAAGAGAGGCGGTGGCCTACTTTTAACTGTAAAAAAGGATCTCCAACTTCTTGCCCAGAAATGCGATCTCCCAAACCAGTACGAAGTAGGCTTTTTCAAATCTAAGTCGCTGCAAATCTGTCTCATTTACACCCCCCCAGGTCTACTAGAGAAAGACTCATCCCCCCTGATTGAATTCTTTGCTAATTCCCTTTCTGCTGACATACCCACGATTCTCCTTGGAGACTTTAACTTACACGTGGATGCCTGCCCACAATCCCCGGCCTGTGAAGCATTCATGTCCGCCCTCGAAGCTATGGGTTTCAATCAAATTGTTCACTCCCCTACACACAAAGCTGGACACACCCTAGATCTGATCTTCATCAACTCCCCCTTCAACATAAGCAATCCCCCATCATGCCTGGCAGTACCTTGGTCTGATCACTCTTTGATTCTTACTAACCTTACTCTTCTGCAAATTTCCCCTACACTACCTTGCCAACCCATATCCTTTAAATACCGTAAAACTTGCACTGTGGACACTATCACGCAAGCATGCTCTGACATAGACAGTCAAATTGACCTCTCTTCCCCAGACAATGCCTTCTCCTCTTGGGTCAACATCACACGTAGCATTGCCAACAAGCATTGCCCAATAACAACAAAAACCCTCAACCCGAACCGTAGAAATAGAAAACCCTGGTACACACACGATCTCAAAATTCTTAAAACTCAGCTTAGAGCTGCTGAAAGGTGTTGGTGCAAGTACCACTCCCCTGCAGCCAAGACCAACTATTACCAACGCATGCATGAATATAGAAACTCCATCCTCCATACTAAACGCGAATACTATGCCAGAAAAATACACGGTCTACAACATAACCCCAAGGCCCTTTTTTCTATGGTTGCAGACCTTACCACTCCCTCTCACACGCAACAACTAGCAACCTCCTCCAAGAACCGATGCAACGATTTAACACACTTCTTCAGAGATAAAGTTGCATCCATCACGGCACACTTTTCCCACAATAACAACAATGTTCTTCTTCCTATTATCAGCACCTCAGCTACTCTTTCCTCTTTTGACTCGTCTTCCTCCCTGGAAATTGAGAACATCCTAAAAAAGATGAAACCCTCCTCTCATCCCTCTGAGACCATCCCCTCTAAACTTCTACTATCTATACCCAAAGTTATCGCCAAGCCTCTATCCAACATATGCAACTGCTCCCTAGAGCAAGGCACAGTCCCTAACTTTCTCAAACAAGCAGTAGTAAAACCGCTACTCAAAAAACCCAATCTGGATCCTGCCACATTGTCTAACTACAGACCTGTTTCCAATCTACCCCTACTTGCCAAAATTCTTGAAAAACTAGTGAACTCTCGCCTTTCTCTCCACCTTGAACAACATAACATTTTCCCATCAACCCAACATGGTTTCAGGAAGCATTTAAGTACCGAAACCCTGCTACTCTCTCTTTCCGACACTCTTATCAGAGGAACAGACTCAGGATCCTCTTATCTGATTGCCATGCTAGACATTTCTGCTGCGTTTGACACTGTCAATCACTCTATCCTCCTCAACATCCTCAGAAATATTGGGATCTCTGGTAACGCACTCTCCTGGATACAATCCTATCTCCAAAATCACTTTTTCACTGTCCTAGCTGATAACAATGAATCTGAACCTATCAGTCTCCCTCAAGGTGTTCCCCAGGGCTCCTCCCTCTCCTCTACCCTCTTTAATATCTACATGCTTCCCCTTACCACTCTTCTTACAAACCTTCACATCAAGCATTTCATCTATGCAGACGATGTGCAGATTCTCTTCCCCTTTTCTGACTCCCTCCAAACTGCCCTACAAAAATGGGAATCCTGCCTTTCTGCTATTAACCAACTCCTCACAGACATGCACTTGACCCTAAATCCCAACAAAACTGAACTACTAATCATCTCTAATAAGCAGCCTCTCCCAGCTATTCCACCCTCATATGCATCTACATCTTTCTCCGCACACACTCGCAACCTAGGTGTCCTTATTGATAACTATCTCACTTTTAAACCATTTATTAACTCTATCATAAAGGATTGCTACTTTAAGCTACAAACGATAAAAAAAACTCAGACCATTACTTCACTTTTCTGACTTTTGCACAGTTCTTCAGTCTATTATCCTGTCTAAAATAGACTACTGTAACGCCCTCCTCCTTGGCATCCCTTCAACACATACCAAACCATTACAACTTTTACAAAACGCCGCAGCACGCATACTGACAAACTCTAAAAAAAGAGACCACATTACACCCATACTTATCGAGCTCCATTGGCTCCCAATACCCTCTCGAATACTTTACAAAGCGCTCTCCCTTATACATAAAAGTCTGATAAATACTAACCTCAACTGGATCAACCCCCCCCTCCTCCCTCGTACTTCTAATAGACCTACTCGCCCAGCCCTACAAGGAACCCTCTGTAATCATTCAATCAAATCTATCAAACTCTCATCTACCATGAGCAGAGCTTTTTCCCTAGCTGGCCCCACTATATGGAACTCCTTGCCGCCTGAATTACGCATTGAGACCTCTACTCCCAAATTAAAAAAAAAACTTAAAACGTGGCTGTTCCAACAAGCTTACCCCCTTTCACCCCCTCCCACGCATAAAAATCCCCAACAGCAAGCGAGTAACAATTCAAGTAGCTGACCTGTTACCCCTCCGTCGAATATGATTAAGAATGCTGTAAAAATAATGTACATTGTAGTTATTTTATTATAGTTTTTCTATTTATTTATTTTTACTTAGTTATTTCTGCCAATCAGTTTATCAATAGTTACTGTTACTATAATTGCATATGATACTCCTTATTTAGTTACCTTGTCATTAGTTAACTTTCTTCGACTGTTACTTGTAAGGGCCCTGCCCAAAAGTTTTTTGTTTGATGTAAACCGATACGATGTGCGAACGGCTATCGGTATAGAAGAGACTTTAAATAAAATAATAAATAAATAAATAAAATAAATAGCAGGTAAATAAACTTCTCCACCAAGAACTTATCCAAACCTTTTTTAAACCCAGCTACACTAACTGCACTAACCACATCCCCTGGTAACAAATACCAGAGTTTAATTGTGATTTGAGTGAAAAAGAACTTTCTCTGATTAGTTTTAAATGTGCCACATGCTAACTTCATGGAGTGCCCCCTCGTACTTCTATTATCCGAAAGAGTAAATAACTGATTCACATTTACCTGTTCTAGACCCCCATATCCCCCCCTCAGCCGTCTCTTCTCCAAGCTGAACAGTCCCTGACCTCTTTAGTCTTTTCTCATAGGGGAGCTGTTCCATCCCCTTTATCATTTTGGTAGCCCTTCTCTGTACCTTCTCCATCGCAATTATATCTTTTTTGAGATGCGGCGACCAGAATTGTACACAGTATTCAAGGTGCGGTCTCACCATGGAGCGATACAGAGGCATTATGACATTTTCCGTTTTATTCACCATTCCCTTTCTAATAATTCCCAACATTCTGTTTGCTTTTTTGACTGCCGCAGCACACTGAGCCGATGATTTCAATGTGTTATCCACTATGACACCTAGATCTCTTTCTTGGGTTGTAGCACCTAATATGGAACCCAACATTGTGTAATTATAGCATGGGTTATTTTTCCCTATATGCATCACCTTGCACTTATCCACATTAAATTTCATCTGCCATATCGATGCCCAATTTTCCAGTCTCACAAGGTCTTCCTGCAATTTATCACAATCTGCTTGTGATTTAACTACTCTGAACAATTTTGTGTCATCTGCAGATTTGATTATCTCACTCGTCGTATTTCTTTCCAGATCATTTATAAATATATTGAAAAGTATGGGTCCCAATACAGATCCCTGAGGCACTCCACTGTCCACTCCCTTCCACTGAGAAAATTGTCCATTTAATCCTACTCTCTGTTTCCTGTCTTTTAGCCAGTTTGCAATCCATGAAAGGACATTGCCACCTATCCCATGACTTTTTACTTTTCCTAGGAGCCTCTCAGTGATTTTTATTTATTTTAAAAATGAATAGGACTGCTATAGCCATTGTCCAATGCAGCGTAAAATCAACAAACAATATAAAAACAAGTATTTTGTCTTCACCACATCTTCCAGGAGGGCATTCCAGGGAGTAGGTAAAGAGGAGGTAGGAGGGGATCCTACCACCTCCTTTTGCCGCTCAGTTGATTCCTGCTTACCCACCCCCTCTCTGAATTACATTCGGTAATGAATTGCTTTTGGTTACCTTTTCCATGATTTTTTGTTGCTTGTCAGTATGTGCAGAATGATGGGAGCTGTATGTATCAGAAATGAGGTCTAGGGGTGGCCCCTCTAGTTGTGGGCTCCTTGCTAGCTGTGGTTGTTGGCTGGTGCCTAGCTTGTCTTCAGGTTGGGTTACCTAGGGATATGGTATCTTGTTGGGCTGTAGTGAATAAAGTACTGGGACAGATACAAGGGGTAATTTTCAAAAGGATTTGCATGTGCAAAACTGGGTTTTACATGCGTAAATGCACTTTACACGTGAAAGTGGGCTTTCAAAAATTGCTACAATGTATGTGATTGAATTGTCTATAGGTTACACTGTGTAAGTGCACTTTACATGTGTAAATGGCTTTTGAAAATTGCTACGATTGTATGTTACATTTACATGTGTAACTCCTTTGAAAATTCACCTGATAGGGTGGTATTCAAGTGAACATACAGCATGAGGCTCAGGTACTGTATTTTAATAAACCTGCAGCCTTTAACGTCCAATAGTTTGCCTATATTTTGTTCTTATGGATCATTCATGTATGACAGGATTGGTGCAGTGGAGGGTATCCATCCTTATATTATCAGCCAGCTGAAGGAATAATTGAACTCTACCTCAGAAAGCTTTGCTTCTGTGCATACATTTTTGGGAAACAAAGGACAATGTGAGGAGAAGACTGAACGTTAGACGAACTGGGCAGAGATCTGGTCAAAGATATCCAAAAAGTGAGAAAGAAGGGAGAAGTGTTGCTAGTTGTAGATTTTAATCTACCAGCTGTGGATTGATGCATCCCATCTGCAGAATCTAAAGAAGTAGAGACATAGTATATGCCCTTCAAGGGGCTCTGTTCAAACAATTGGTAATGGAACCAATGAGGGAAGGTGTGACCTGGTGTTCACAAATGGGGAAAATGTCTCAAATGTCTGAGTAGGTGCCCACCTGAGCACCAGTGATCATCAGACAGTATGGTTTGATATTGCAAACAGGATACAGAGAAGACACACAAAAATCCAAGTTTTGAATTTCACAAATAAAGACTTTGTCAAAATGGGAATGTTCATAGAGGAAGAACTGGGACTGGGAGAAAATGGATGAGCCAAACTGAAAAGAGCTGTTACAAAGGCAACACATCTATATGTTAGAAAAGTAAGAGGAAAAAGAAATTGATCTGGTTCTTAAAGGAAGTGGCTGAAAAAATAAAAGCAAAAAGAACAGCGTTCAAGTAGTATAAAGGATCCCAAAAAGAGGAACACAGGGAAGACTACCTGGTGAAACTGAGGGACACAAAGAAAGAAATCAGGAAAGCAAAAGATCAAGTAGAAGAAAGGATTGCCAAAGAGGTAACAAAACATTTTTCAGATATATCAGGGAAAGAAGGAAGGTATGAGATGTTTTAGTGAAATTAAATGGTGACAATGATCAATGTGCGGAGAGAGATGAAGAAATGGTAGAAATATAAAACAATTACTTCAGTTCGGTGATAACTAAAGAAGACCCTAGAGAAGGATCCTTGCTGGAGATGGGGTAGATGAAACTCCATCTATGGGAAGAGCTAGGCAAACTGAAAGTGGACAAGGCCATGGGGCCGGATGAGGTACATCCCAGGATACAGAAGGAGCTCAGAGATATGTTGGTGTGTCCACTAAAGTACCTTTTCAATAGATCCCTGGAAAGAAGAGTGGTACTGTGAGATTAGAGAAGAGTAATGCTTCACAAGAGTGGTAGCAGAGAGGAGAATGGAAACTACAGGCAGGTTAGTCTCACATTGGTGGTGGGAAAAATAATAGAGACGCTGCTGAAGGAAAGGATAATGAACTATCTACAATCTGGTGGGCTGCTGGTCCCGAGGCAGCATGGAGTCACCAGGGGAAAGTCCTGTCAGATAAATCTGATTGTTTTTTTGATTGGGTGACTAGAGAATTGGATTGAGGAAGAGCACTTGATGTGATCTACTTGGATTTCAGCAAAGCTTTTGATATAGTCCTGCCTAGGAGGCTTGTGAATAAAATCAGAAACTTGGGAGTGAGTGCCAAGGTGGATTATAAACTGGTTGATCGATAGGAGACAGCGTGTAATGGTAAATGGAACATACTCTGAAGAGAGCCATGTTAAGCGGAGTGCCACAGGGATCGGTGTTGGGACCGGTTCTGGTCAATATCTTTGTGAGCGACATTACGGAATGGATAGAAGGTAAAGTTTGTCTATTTGGGGATGATACTAAGATTTGCAACAGAGTGAACATGCCTGAAGGAGTAGAGAGAATGAAAAGGGATTCAAGAAAGCTTGAAGAGTGGTTGAAGATTTGGCAGCTGGGATTCAATGCCAAGAAGTGCAGAATCATGCATCTGGTATATGGTAATCCAAAAGAGCTGTATGTGATGGGAGGTGAAAGACTGATGTGCACGGACCAAAAGAAGGATCTTGGGGTAATAGTGTCTGGGGATCTGAAGATTGTGAAGCAATGTGCGAAGGCAATAACTAAAGCCAAAAGAATGCTAAGCTGCACAAAGAGAGGAATAACCAGTAAGCAAAAGGAGGTGATAATTAGGGGTGTGCATTCGGATTGACCGCATTAGTAAAACGCAACTCATATTTTTTTTTTACTTAAAAAATTGATTCGACATAAACGATCGGATTTCCCACATATCGAACATAGATATGTTCGATATGTGGGAAATCGCGATTGTTGAGCCAAAATAAAAATATAAACCCCCTCACCCTCCTTAATCCCCCCCCCCCCCGACTTACCACAACTCCCTGGTGATGGAGCGAGGAGTGAGGACGCCATTTCTGCAATCCTTGGCGAGAAGCATGTGACGTCGGCGGCACGTCGAGTGACGCCGGCGTCACGTGATTCCCGGCTCGTTCGCGCCGGACGGCTCGTTCGGCCCAAAAAGAACTTTTGGCCAGCTTGGGGGGGTCAGGAGGCCCCCCCAAGCTGGCCAAAAGTTCTTTTTGGGCCGAACGAGCCGTCCGGCGCAAACGAGCCGGGAATCACGTGGCGCCGCGTCACTCAGACGCGACGTCACGTGATTCCCGGCAAGTTCGCGCCGGACGGCTCGTTCGGCCCAAAAAGAACTTTTGGCCAGCTTGAGGGGGTCAGGAGGCCCCCCCAAGCTGGCCAAAAGTTCTTTTTGGGCCGAACGAGCCGTCCGGCGCGAACTTGCCGGGAATCACGTGACGTTGGCGTCACGTGATTCCCGGCTCGTTCGCGCCGGACGGCTCGTTCGGCCCAAAAAGAACTTTTGGCCAGCTTGGGGGGGTCAGGAGGCCCCCCCAAGCTGGCCAAAAGTTCTTTTTGGGCCGAACGAGCCGTCCGGCACGAACTTGCCGGGAATCACGTGACGCCGCGTCACTCGACGTGCCACCGACGTCACATGCTTCTCGCCAAGGATTGCAGAAATGACGTCCTCACTCCTCGCTCGATCACCAGGGAGTTGTGGTAAGTCTGGGGGGGGGATTAAGGAGGGTGAGGGGGTTTAAATTTTTTTTTTGCACATATGTACATATACCCAACTCATTGGATTTTTTTTTATGTCCATATTGGCCGCAAGTGGGACCCCCTTTCGGACATAAAAAATATGAACATAAAATTTTGCTCTGCACATCCCTAGTGATAATACCCTTGTACAGGTCCTTGGTGGGGCCTCACCTGGAGTATTGTCTTCAGTTATGGAGCCGTCATCCAGAGCTAGCCAGCCTGTGAGAAAGGAAGGAGGAAGAACGCCATTGACCAAGGCAAGAAAGAAGCGAACTGACAGAAGCACGCCATTGACCAGAGTCTTAGTACCTGTGAGCGCGAATTAAAGAACGGACGTACACTCCCCTGATGAAGAAAAGGATAGGGAGATAAGTTTTTGTGATTTATAATAACGAGGTGGCATTTGTGAATATAACAAGAAACTAGCCTTATTGACTTTCAATATCTTGGCGCTTTCACAAATATTTTCTGTTGGATTTAAAGTGATATTATTCCCTATCCGCTAAGCCACAAGACTTAAGCTTCTATTTTAAGTAAACATTTATAAGTCTTTAAAGGTAGAAAGTTCCAATGAACAAGGAAGAAGGTTTATTTCTGAAATAAAACACTTCAGAGATATTGAAGGACATAAAAATTTGGTGAGCTCAGGGATATGGTGAAGAGCATATCACATTTTATAATAAAACAAAATTAATAAAGTATTGAACAAAAAATTCTAAAAAAATTGTAACAAATAAAGTGAGTGGGAGGGAGGTGAGTTAATGATTATATTATAAATCAAGAGGCAAGGCCGTGGAGGCATGCGTCTAGGTATATGAACCTTACCTCATCCCGCATTTAATTATTTTTATTTATTCTCAAAAACGCTGTTAATTTACAAAAACGAAAAAATAAGGTGAGATTATTACATTTTATGCAACTGCAACATTGCTCCTTGTTTAAAAGGCAGGGGGAAAAGAGGAATTGAATTCAGATATCAACCAAGGGCCCTAACTTCCATGATCTGGGATACTGTTATACAGACATAAGGGAAAAAGTACAGGACTGCTTCTATGGCCAGGTCCTAAGTGAAACGAAAAAAGCGTGCATGAGGGTTATTTGCTGGTGCGGCGTTTACTACCCTTAACCAATAAGCCTTGATACTTTTCATGCAACTCCAACATTGCTCTCTGCTTCAACGGCAGGGGAAAAGGGGAATTGGATTTAGACAGCAACCAAAGAGAGCCCCGCCTTTTACAGTCTGGGGAATTGATAAGCATGGAGGTAATTTGCATAGAGCAGCAGTTACTACCCTTAACAGAAGGTATGAGATTACTACCCTTCACCAATCGGCTTTGATGCTTTTGATGCAAGTGCAACATCGCTCTCTGCTTCGGAGGAGGGGGCGAGAGTGAAAGGAAAGAGGAATTTGGTTTCAGAGACAAACAACACGAGCCATGACTTTTTTACAGTCTAGGGTACTGATACGCAGACATTAAGGAAAAACACAGGACTGCTTCAATGGACAAGTCCATTAGCAAAGCACATGAAGCAAAACTGACTGATACAATGGGTTAACCTGCACGGCACAGCAGATACTACCATGGGAAGCTTGCTGGGCAGACTGGATGGACCATTGGTTCTTTTCTGCTATCATTTCTATGTTTCTATGTTTTAACAGTACACAGTATTTCCATTTAATGAAATTTGTTTTTGGTCTTTGTCCGAGTACATAGGGACCAAATTTTAATTGCCAGAGTTTTTGATGCTTTTTGTTGCCTAGTGGCATATAAAATGGAATGCATGAGGGTGGCTATTCTCTGAGACTCTATTCAAAACTCTTGTTTTATTAAACAGAATCCAAACAGATTACTTCTTCTGATATTGTATTTTAACATTGCATTATTCCAGGCGCTTCCGTTCCCTTTTCTCTGTAGACTTCTTTCTTTCAAAACTGCTCTCAGTAACTTAGATGTTACATGACTTCAGTACGGTACCTACAAAGAGCCAAGTAATTAGCATTGTTCAGGCCAGATTCATTAAAATTTGCAGAGAATTACTGCGGTTTAAGAAGCATCCTTTCTGCTAGAGTCGGCAGAGTCTTTGCACACAGACATGCATGCACTGTGTCAGTTTTTAATAATATCCTTTTGTTCTTTAACTGGAAGACGAGTTCTTTTAGCTAACAGAACATTTTTAACAAAACATTTTAAACAGAATGATTATTTTTCTTGGATGACACTCTGTTCTGTTGTACCCACTTGAGATCTTTGAGGTTTTACCCCCCTTACGGCAAGCAGGAGAGTCTGTTGGTGTGTGTATATCCCTGTGCCCCAAGGCCTTCCCCCTTTCCTTTTTCTGCGATGCTCTGTCTCCTTTCTTTGCACCGCTTGTCTATCTCCTGTACCATCTCTATTCTTTTTCCTTCCTTCCCTGGTACCATTCTGCCCTTATCTACTTCCCCTTGTAGAAAGATTAGCAAGGTAAGAGAGCCATTTCTCTGACACAGATAGAAGGCTCATTGCCTCATTATTGTAATAATAGTTACGTCGATGCCTAGCAATCAGAAAGTGTGGTACATTCCAGTGCACCTCTGGTGTGGCTGGGCGATTGATATGTATTACTAGAAGAGGAACGTGTTAGAGGGAAGCATAAGAGAGTTTACTTACAATAAGCAATTAAAAGAGAGGAGTGAGAGCTTTTTTCTCCAGACAGCAAAGACAAGAAGGCCAGTAGTCTATGGATGCACTGTCATTCAAAACTGACATCAGCCAATCAGTGTTCACTTCTGGTCTAAGCCATGCCCCCCCCCCCCCCCCCCCACTCCCATAGAAGTGAATGGATATAGCCTCGCCCATGCCCCACTCCCAAACCCCATTCCTCCTGCCCCAAACCATGCTACTCCCACCATTGGTCAAGCCTCCACCCCACCCCACTCCTATCTCTGCCCCTAACCCTGCCTATTCCCCTCCCACAGGCCGCTGTGTCAGGGCACTCGGCCACGCCCCGGAACGCCGTCATGCCCACGGGCCACCCCCAGACCATGGCCCCGCCTCCAGTCCCGCCCCCGGAACGCCACTTTTTCGAAGCTACGGGACAAACGCGTGTCCCTGGGCTTGCACGTGCCGCCGAGCCTACGCAAGATAGGCTGGGCGCGTGCAGGGGCAGGCAGAGGCAGCTTTTCGGGGGTTACGCACGTATCCCTTTGAAAATCTGCCCCTATACCTATACAAAGATATTGTAGAGCACCAGCTGGTGGGAGACCATTTTGTGCAGCTATATTGCTGTGTTCCCGCTAAAGCGGGTAAGGACGAGTTTATCACCTTCACTTATGATAAGCCACATTATGTCCCTGTGAACAAGAAGCACACTGACATCCACAACTTGTTTGTTGAGCTTTTTCTATGGGTCAAAATCCAGAAACTGACCTGGAAAGAAAAAGCTTAGAAACTGTAATACCAAGTTGTAATTTCACTTAGGGTTCATAATCACCAAATAAAAATCACAAACCAAGCCTCCCACCTCCCACCCAGATCATCAGTCAGAATTTGTGACTATCTCTACTCAAGAAGAAAAAGCATTCTTAACAATTCTCATCTCCACCTCTGTCAAAGGTCAGATTAGGGAACCTCATTTAATCAGGGGATCAGAGTCCAGTATTCACCACAGTATGCTATAGGGCTTCATCCTACTTTACAGATGATACAGCTAAAATTTGAATCTACAGCCTTTTAATTCCAAATTGAAGACTATCACCAAGTTGGAGAAACTCCTCTAGCTGCGCTAGTAAAAGAACCCGATCTGTCTTAACGTGGCTTCTTATTTCAATCCTCTGACCTCAGCATCCTATCGATTTCTGTATTGCTCACGTTGTAACCCATTAAGCATGACTCTGAAGATATTTTAACTTACGTACAATCAGGCCGATCCAATAAATGCGTGCAGAAAATGGGAGCTCAGTGTTGAGCACCCGTTTTCCTAAAGAGCACCCAGACACCTCTCCTGGGCATGCGATCGAATATTTAAATGAGGGGTCACGCTAAAAAGGAGGCACTAGGGACAAATGTGCGTCCTTGGTGCCTCCTCGGCATCGGGCACACAGGAGAGGTGGCTGTCAAGCGGGTTTAGAAAACGGACACTCAATCTACGAGCATACATTTTCTCCCACTACCGGTATATACATGCACAAGATCCATGGCCTGGACCATGTATCTTGTGCGTGTATTGGATGTCCCAAATCTTTTTTTCAAAGACTTTTTTTTTTCATATAAATCACTACTTTATTTGGTTCCTCCTACTTAGTATCGCTACGATACTATCAGGGGGAATCACAGAAAGCAGAATTTGTCTTTTTATTCAATGTGCCCTTGAGCATGGCATACCTTTATGCTAACCCTGGGCTGGCGTAAAATTTGCCACGTTGGAAGGGTGCATTGGCCGCAGGGAAAATTTATTGGATTGTGGGGATTAGCTAATTGATTGAACTACATGAATTTCCATGTGATGAGCGCTATTAGCTATGCGGTGATTTTGACACGCGTTTTGGACGTGCTAATCCCTGTATTGGATCGGGAGTTATGGACGTGCATCCAAAATGCGCCTCCAATCGCATGTGGAGCTGTACGCAGAGGCTGGTGCATGGTATTAAATCGGTCTGAAAATTGCCAGCAAGGTGAAAAGATAGTTGCAGTTAGCTGATTTACAGAAATTGGAATGCAGATGTGGCCACAGATGTTAGATAGACAGAAAATAAGGGATTAGTGAAGAACTTGAGGTAGTGTGGTATTTTTTAAGCAAATATGAGCCATTAACAAAAGTTAGTGCTACAAGAAACTATCTGTTCTTACTGTAGCTTAGATGGTAACTTTTAAACAAGCGCGGGCGCATACGTCCGCACATTTGCCAGCTCGCGCCCATGGACGCAGCAATTTTATAACACAGGCACGTGTATGCGCGCATATTATAGGCTGAGCGCGCACACCTGTGCACAGTTTTAAGTGGACGTGCACATGTGCGAACATATCCCACTTCCACCGTGTAAGTGAGGGGATTTTAAAAGGGGTGTGCCTCCTCGCCATTGCCAGTTTCAGCAGTTGGTTCCTAGTTCGCCCAAGCAAGGGACAGGACTTCCCCTAGTTTAATAGCCTTCCTTTCCCTCTGTTAGCGCCAATCCTTAAAACCCCACTGACTAGCCTAGAATTTTTTATTTTATTACTTACACGCCATCCATAGCAGTGGCAAAGTTATGTACAGGGGACCCTGGCACGCGCGCCTGTACATTTTAAGTATTTACGCACACATCTCTTGGCCTTCCCCCGACACACCCATGCCTGCCCAGACCAATCCCTGCCCCTTTTTCAAAGCTTTTGACTTTTGCACATAGCAGGAGATAATATGCGCGTGCATGGGCAGCTTTTAAAATCTGCTTGGCACATGCCGGCACAACGTTTGTACGTATCTCCCGGTTTTGGCAAGCATAGGGCTTTTAAAATTTGCCTTTTAGTGAACCTAAAAAAAATGATATAAAGGACTTACTTTTCAGATTGACAAATAACACATTTCACATTGACAATTCAAATTTCACGGTTGACAATTCACATTTCATACTGACATGAGCACAAAACACTGATCGACTTCTTTGGGTGACCGGGGAATGAGATCACAGTCGTGTTACTAGGATTTCAGCAAAGCTTCAGACAGTGTCCCATACAGGAGGCTCATAAATAAACTGGCCAGGCTGGGAGTGGGCCCCCCCAAGGTGGCTGACTGGGTTAGAAACTGGCTGAGTAATAGATTACAGAGAGTAATGACAAATGAGTTCCCTCCAAGGGTAAAGAATTATCAGTGGCTGCCTCAGATATCTATCTGCACTAGAGCTGGTCCTGCTTAATATTTTCATGATATAGATATTACAGAGGGGCTTAGCAGGGAAGGTTTGTCTTTTTCTGCAGATTACACTAACATCTGCAACAGAGTAGACACCACTGAGGGAGCTGACAAAATGAAGAGTATATCTAAGAAAGTTTGAGGAGTGGTAAAGTGCTTGGCAGCTACGATTTGGCGCAAAACAATGTGCAAAATCATGCATTTGGAGTACAGAAATCCAAGAGAGCAATATGTGGTGGGAGGTGAGCTACTGATGTGCGCCAAGCAGTAGAGAGACTTTGGGGAAGGAGGGGGGTGACCATATCCGATGGCTTTTAGATAATGAAACTGCAACCAGGCAGTGGCCAAGGACAGAGAAATGCTAGCACGCATAGGGCGTGACTAGTGGCAGAAGGAAGGTGACAATCCTCCTGTACAGGTCCATGTTAAGACCTTATCTGGAGTATTGCGCCCAGCTCTGATGGCCATACCACTGAAAAAATAGAGTGAAGGTGATCCAGAAAAGAGCTGCCAAAATGATACAGGATCTGCTCCAAAAGCCCGATGAGATAAGGCTTAAGGACTTAAACATGTATACCCTAGAGGAAAGGAAAAAGAGGGGTGAGACGGTAGAGATATTTAAATCACTCAAAGGTACATATGAGGTAACATTATAAAATATTTCTTTATGGAAAGGGTGGTGTATGCATGGATCAGTTTCCTAATGGAGGTTGTAGAGGCAAAAACCTTAGCAGAATTCAAGAAGGCATGGGATAATTACAAACCTTACTTTGGTTTATAAGACTGTGAAGTCCATTGTGCCTAGTTATTTGTCAGATCGGTTGCAGGGCTATGTCCCTAATAGGACATTGAGATCTGCTGATAAAAACTTTCTGACTGTTCCTATGGTAAAAATGGTGGGGCTGAATGAAACGCGTCAGAGATCATTTTTCTGTCTCAGGGCCCACTCTATGGAATGTGTTACCATCTATTTTGCGTTCACTCGATGACCACAAGCAGTTTAGGAAATTACTGAAGTCAGTTCTTTATAGGCAGGCTTCTGATAGGTTATGATATGAAATAAATGATTTGTTTAATTGTTATTTTAATGCTGTTGAAAAATTGTATTCCGTGTTATAATCGTGAGTTTGTTTTTGTAACCTGCTTAGTCCATATTTTAATATAAGCGGAATAGAAACATTTTTAAGTAAGTAAATAAATAAATAAACAAATACATCCATAAAAGATACTTGGCTGTGAAGAAATGGAGAAAAAAAAAAAAAAAGCAGAGATCTATAGCAACGTAACAGGAATTAAATTGGACAGGCAAGATGGGCCTCATTTCGCATATCTACCATCGTATTCTGTAGTTTTGTTTTTCAATGTAAAATTCTGTAGAATACTATATAGTAAACAATAGCGACATTTCTTAAATGTCAAAGCTAGTAGCTGCTGTCGTGTATAATTAAACTGAGGTGCAGTTTGCTGCAGTTGGATGGTTGTTTTGTTTCCGATTTGATCTGGGGGGGGGGGGGGGGGGATCCTCTCTTCCACTCGACTGCCCTTTTGTGGTTAGGTTGTGGTTTTATTTTGAATGTTATCCGCTGCGGGGGTGAGAAAAAAAAAGGGTATATCCTCAGTCCTTTGCCCTGATGCAATACTAGGGGACAATAAACCTCTGTGTAAGGAATGCAGCCTCGTCTGATTTGCAGTGAAAGCCTGTGGTTTCCTCCTCCTGGGCCATTTCCCGCTGTCAGCACAGTCTCTGGGATGGATTGATTCATCCCATTTTCCGTGTCTCTGTATTAACTTTGCCGGAAGAAGTGATACAGAGGCCACATATTAGCTATTTTCTCTGAATGATGCTGCTCTGCTGCCAGACTTCAAGCTTTTCTGCACTTTGATTGCTGGAGGGCTGACTTTTTCACTCATTTCCCTCCAAGGGTGTCAAGCTTTGGAGAGTGATAGCATGGAGATATTTCATTATTTGCAATATAGAGAGTGCAGGAGCTAATATTTGTTATTACAAGTTCTGTTTCAGTTTTATGCCTTCAAAGGCTATGCCGTTTCCATTCTTATCTAATATCAAGTTGCAGTTATGATATGAAATTGTAAAGTTTAATAACCCGATTGCTGTTGGAAGGGCTGTGACATGACTAGATTTCTGGAGGAAGATCTTTTGACCTTTCCTGCTCTTTTTCTAAATATCTTACCCCAATGCCTTGTGGAATTTTGGAGCTAATTATTTTTCTAATCAGCACTACAAGTAGCAAATTTAAACAAAGTAGCACATTTAAAGCAAATCAAAGAAAATTCCTTTATACTCAATGCACAATTAAGCTCTGGAATTCATTGCCAGAGGATGTGGTTAAGGGGTTTAAAAAAAGGTTTGGACAAGTTCCTGGGTGAGATGTCCATAAACTGCAATTAGTCAAGTTAACAGGAAATAGCCACCATTTATTGCCGGCATTAGTAGCATGGGATCTATTTAATGTTTTGGGTACTTGCCAAACCTGAGTTGCCCACCTTTGGAAACAGGATGCCGGGCTGGATGGACCCTCAGTCTGACCCAGTATGACAACTTCTTATGCTCTTATGTTAACCGAGTGCATCTGGATGGGATGTCAAAAAGCCAGGTCTGCTTTAAGTCTCCCTATTATCATATCCTTGTAATAGTTGGTCAGAGTTACATGATTCAGATTCAGATAAATGTATCGGTATGACAATTTTATATGTATACAAAAGGGTCCACAGTGTTAAAAGAGGGGCTTCCCCTCTATCTAATTACAGAATGAATACCAGCTTCAAACAATAATAAAGAAAGAGGTTTATTGATAAAGGTAATTAATAGAGGAAGGCGGACTGTTCCTCTATGGAGCAGAAAAAGATACAGAGAAGGCAATACAAGCAAAGGTGTATACAGTCTGTTCAGAATCTGCTCAGAGCTCCAAGATGTGTGCTTCAGCTTATAAGGGGTCTTGGGTCTGTTATTATCAGTCATCTGCATAATCCACACCCATTACCTTTAATAGCCAATCGATATATATTTTAACATGTGTACAGCAGCTTGCTCTTACTTATAGGCCACAGGCCTCTTCTTATCAGTTAGAATAACAAACTTAGTTCCATCCTTCCAGGAATGATGTCATCCGTGCTGGATGATTCTCTGGTAAGTTCAGTAATCATAGTGCTTCACAGTGCTATAACTACATGTGTGCAAGATATATGCAGTTCACTATTCTACAATAGTTAGCCACTAGGCAGCTGGCAAAGTTAGCCAAATAAAATTATCCAGTTAATTTTCACAGGTCATTGAACAGCACAGCCACAGCACTGATCACACCTGGCTATCTTAAAATTATCCAGATACGTTTATGCAGCTAACTTTAGAACTGCTTTATGGTTTGATCAAACCTTATCTGGTTATCTGAATGTCGGAGTTAGCCCAATAACTTGAGGGCCCAATATTCAAAAGAAAACAGCAAAAAAAGTTAGCCAGATAAAACGTATCCAGTTAACTTACATGGAATATTCAGCAGCGTGGCTACACCGCTGAATATCCCCATATTCAGTGTTACTTAGCTGGATAAGTCATATCCAGATAAGTTAGATCTGCTCTAGGGCAGGTCTAACTTATCTGATTAACTTAACCAGATAAGTCCCTATATTGGTACTTATCCAGCTACGCTAAATGGATAAGTAGCCCCGCCCAGATCTGTCCAACGCCTGCTCACTGGATATCCAGCTAACTACTTAAGCCAGATAAGTGGCTTTATCTTCCTAAGTAGCGCTGAACATCGAACTCTAACTTGCTAACTTAACTCTGCCCAGAAATACCTCCGGAATGCCTCCAAGTCATTAAGTTTTGCCTGGCTAATTACCTAGCTGGAGGCATCGGCTAGTAGGAACCATCGAATCCTGCCATTTATCCAGCTAAATACAAAATCAACCAGACAAATGGCACTGAATATCAACCTCCGGATGATTAAAGTAATAAAGGGAAGGAAAACAGTTATAAAATAACTATAGCAGAATAAAATTACAGCTTACAGAAAGTACAATAACAAGGACAAGTCTCAGGTTTTGGTGCTGGTCCACTCTGTTCCTGTTCAGATTATGTTTCTGGCTGGCGGCAGGTCACCACATATGTTGCTGCTATTGCTGTTGTTTCTTCTAATTCCCTCAGGATCATTCAGGGTTTTTCCTGCTCATTCTTCGGTGAGAAGTCTTTAATTTTCTCCGTCTGCTTTGAGAGATGTCCATCTCTGATCTCTTTATATTTTGCATGGCACAGGAGGAAATGCATTTCTGTTTCTCTTTCTCTGGTGTTGCATTGCATACACAGTCTGACTTCTTTGGGTTTCCAATTCAGTTTTTTACTGCATATTTCTATTTCTTATCTGTGATTGATGAATCTATGTCTTTGTTTTTAATGCGTGGCCAAGCTCAGATATTCCTCAAGCATGTGTATTTTGGACAGGTCTCTGTAGCAGACCAGTTTATTCTGTTTTCCAATCTGTGTTTCCCAAAAGGAGGTATATTGGGGTTCTAGGGCACGTTGCAATATTTATCTTTCCACCTTTCTGAAGCTGCATGTCAGTGCTGGTTTGGTGTATAGGTGCTGAGTGGTTTTTTTTTTTTGTTCAGGGTTTTGTGTTTATTCACAAAGTGCCTGGTAGTAGAAGGTGCTTGTGTCGCTGTTATTAAGATGTCACCAGAAACTGAATATTCTTTTTTGTTTGGTGAGTAGTAACAGAAAGAGTCCTTGTTCTGCTCTGTACCCATTACTAAGGATACTTCCATGGACACATAGTGCCTGTTTGCAGAACTCGGAGGAGAAAGGTTTTCTATGAGGGTTTCTCCCATTCTGTATAATCTGGGGTTAATGACAGACCTCAGACGCAACCTGGTGGTCTTTGGCTGTTCAAGCACATCTCTGCAAGCAATCTCTCCATATTTCCTTTTTTTTTTTGGCCTCTATTTATCTTTTTGCATCAGCCTATAATCGTTCTAAAATATTATCATTTGCATACTTCTTTTCCTTAATTTTTGCTATTAAAAGTCTTAAATTGTGATCAGATGCATTTTGCAGCTTTACCCTGGATAGTATTCCTTTCCTCCAGGTTTTGGTGAGCTCTCTGGGAAAACCCTCCTGCTATAAATATGGGGTATGGGGCATAAAAATAGCAGTACATAATCTCCTTATTATCTTAAGGGGGTCCATGTAACTGTATTTCTTTATTTCTTTATTTATTTCTTTATTTATTTAACGTTTCTTTTATACCGATGACCGTTCGCACATCGCATCGGTTTACAGTGAACACAAACCATTGGGCAGAGCCCTTACATAAAACAGATAATATAGTGAACTAGGTAACATATAATAATGTTTGGGAGGAGCCCTTACATAAAACAAACATCCATGATTAGATGCCATGGGTATCTGTTAAGTAATTGAACTATAACAATAACTATATACAAACTTAGTGCGCAGTACAAAATCGACAGGCAAAGAGGCGTTCATAGCAGGATATCAGGGTAACATTCGTAGAGTGGCATTCCTAGGGGGGATTTATGTAATAGGGGGTGTAGTGGAGTAAGCCTGCTGGAAGAGCCAGGTTTTAATCTTCTTTTTGAAAGCGGGGGTATAGGTCTCAGTGCGAATATCATGGGGTAGAGAGTTCCATATCGTGGGGCTGGCAAGGGAGAAGGCTCTGTTAATAATGGAGGAGAGCTTAAAAGATTTGATAGATTGGGCTTGGAGTGTTCCTTGGAGAGCTGGGCGGGTAGGTCTCTTGGAGGTACGGGGTAAGAGGGGGGGGTTAAGCCAGTTGAGGTTGGAATTTAATAGACTCTTGTGTATGATTGAGAGAGTTTTATAAAGAATTCGTGACTGTATGGGGAGCCAGTGTAGTTCCATGAGTGTGGGGGTGATGTGATCTCTTTTCTTTGTGTTTGACAGAATCCGAGCGGCGGCATTTTGTAGGAGTTGGAGTGGTCTGGTGTGTACTGCAGGAATGCCAAGCAAGAGCGCATTACAATAGTCAACCTTCGATAAAATAATAGCTTGAA
The DNA here is from genome assembly GCF_901001135.1 of Rhinatrema bivittatum. Taxonomy (NCBI): domain Eukaryota; kingdom Metazoa; phylum Chordata; class Amphibia; order Gymnophiona; family Rhinatrematidae; genus Rhinatrema; species Rhinatrema bivittatum. The sequence continues at coordinate 281,352,766 of NC_042621.1, read as the reverse complement.
GGACTGTACGGAAATCATTGAAATGTAGCAAGGGTCTGAGCTTCTTTATTGTTTGCAGTTTAAAGTAGCAATCCTTTATGATGGATTTGTTAGCTTCTGTGGTCTGTCTCCTGTTGCAGTGGGTCCATGTGCAGGGTCGCTATGATCTATTGCTGTAGGAGGGCTGTTATCATCACCATTGGAGGATCTTCAATATCCCTACCACTATCATTAACCATAAGGCTGAAGATCTGGGTGGGGAACCTTTTTATCCTGGGCGATGGGGGAGTTAGTGGTTGAGCTCCTGGCTCATATGGAAATAGATGCAGTTAGTATGCTGGGGGCCAGGAGAAGGAATTATTATGTAAGATAAATTTGACAAAGAAAAAAAAATGTTAAATTAACAAAACCATAATCTGCATTAAGGGACCATTTACTGATATCACCGATATGAATCAGATACGATGCCGCAAACCTTATAACTGAAAGAGCCCTTCCTTTGTGGAAATAAATATAAGAACATAAGAACAAAAGAAATTGACATGCTGGGTCAGACCAAGGGTCCATCAAGCCCAGCATCCTGTTTCCAACAGAGGCCAAAACCAGGCCACAAGAACCTGGCAATTACCCAAACACTAAGAAGATCCCATGCTACTGATGCAATTAATAGCAGTGGCTATTCCCTAAGTAAAATTGATTAATAGCCATTAATGGACTTCTATATAAAGGAAAAAAATAAAATCAGTGCATTCAGAGGAGTCACTACTAGACGAGTACCTCAGAGGGGCTAAAAACAATCAAAACAATTCAAAATCTTAAGCTGAAACATGTTGCACTAAGAGATGAAGACCTTACATTCATAACCTCCAGTGATGAGCTGAAAACAGCAGCAGAAGCACAAAAGCTGTGGAGATACGAAGACAACAGAAACGAGAGCCATCAAAATGAAACAGAGCCCAAAGCAATTATGCAGGGAACCGGGAACGAATATTCATGTGGCTAAATCACCACCAACGAAAGCCGAAACAGGAATGGCTAAGGAGAGGTGAACTTGATAATTGCAGCACAGGACAGGGGGCCATGGACAAGATGGTTCTCGGCCAGCGTAAAACAGATACAGGCAAATTCTGTAACAGAGGACTGGAAAGAGTCATGCATCTCGTCACCGGGCGTCACGCGCTGATGTCGGAAGGCCTGCATGAGAAAGGCATAATAAGGTGGCACCGCTCATTCGCTGGAAATTGAGCGAGCACTTTAACATCACTGTGCCCGTTCAGCACTGGGATCACGACCCTAAGAGAATCGTAGGGAGCGAAGAAGTTGTAATCACCTGGGACATTCCTCTTCCAGCTGATAAAAAGCTTGATGCAAGAAAACCAGACGCCCTGGTAAAGGAAAAAAAAAAAAAAGCACAAGAGCGGCATTGCTAATAGATGTGTCAGTACCACATGACTGCTCTGTGGAACGTATAAGCAAGAGAAAAGATCCTCAAGTAACTGCAGATGCAACTGAGTCCGAGAAAAAGTGGCAGAAAGATACAGAAATAGTCCCAGTTGTACTGGGCACTGGCCAGATTAAAAAGAAAGCATATCTCGATACGTTGCCTGTACATATGATATCTTATAAACTCCGGGATGAGGCTTCCTTTGGTACAATGCAAGTATTAAGAAAGGCATTAGCAGCAGATTTATCATATCCAGCATACCCTGGCTTATGAGCAAGGTTCATTCCTGCCATGATATGCACAAAAACGAACCCGTTTGGAGACATTACTCCCGAGTGAGAAGGGTCATATGCCTGTGTCTTTCTGCCTTGGGGTTGGCAGGTTTCTCTCCCGGGCATCAATGGGATGGATGTGCTAGGGCTGCCCAGGGCACCTTCTGATATCAGTTATTCTTCTCCTTGTCAGACATCTGAGGTGGGAGCTTTTGGTCCGATTTTTCATCTCCTGGGATCCATTTGCTCTCCAGTTTCTGACCTCAGCCCGGACAACCAGCCCCATGTGCCAGGCTTACGTTTACACAGGTTTGCAGCAGGGAGGGTGAGTCATGAGTAAAGGACGACTGTACATGCTCAGTTTGGTGTCTCACAGAAGATGACGATTCATAGAGTTTTAAGATTGAGCATGCTCACTAACAGCGTGCACACACTATGGTTAAGACTTTTTTTATGCATGCACACTAAAATTCAGTGCATAGTGCAGTGGCATTTTAGCATACACATTATTTAGCGAAAGCAAGCTAAAAACAATTAGCACATGAATTATGCATGCGCCCCTAAGTAAATTTTACAGAACTATCCCAAAAGGAACCTCTAAAGTGATAAATATGAAACGTAAATGTAAAGAATCACTCTATAAACTTACTGAAATAATATAAATGTATCAAAGCAATGGCATGACCATCACAATGTTTCCAGTGCTAACCACACACCTTCTTTGTGTGTCTAACAATTATAAGGCAGACCTATAATTACAAAACCCAGATGCAAGACACAAGTGTCAGTCACACAAAGAAGGTGTGAGGTTAGCACTGGAAACATTGTGATGGTCATGCCTTTGCTTTGATACATTTTATATTATTTCAGTGCTAATTGTTTTTAGCTTGCTTGTTGCTAAATAATGTGTACGCTAAAATGCCACTGCACTATGCACTGCATTTTAGTGTGCATGCATAAAAAATCATAACCACTATATCAGCACTATATATATATATAGTGCTGATTTTTTATTGCAAGTAAGAAATCAACTTATCTTGCAATTTGTCATTCGAAGCCAGACACTGCTGCAGTGTTTCGAATTGCAGCAGAACCCACTTGGAACTGCTAAAACAAAAAAACAAAAAAAAAAATTGTCAGCGTCCATGATCGCTGTGCGTTCAAACTTGCAGTTGTGCTGCAATTCGGGACACCTTAGCAGCATCGGGCTTCAAGTGACAGATTACAAGGTAAGTGGAGTTTTTAACTTGCCATTCAAAGTCAGCGAAAAATATATGTAAGGCAGAACTATGATTACAAATCCCAGGCGCAAGGCACAAGTGTCAATCACCCAAGGAAAGTGTGCGGTTAGCGTCGGAAACACTGGGATAGATTTTAAAAGATGTGCGGGGGGGGGGGGGGTGTGAATTTTTGCAAAGTATGCGCAGCAACGCAATCGGGCCTTCCCCAGTTCCCTCCCAGTCCTTCCCTAACCCCCTGCCTAACCTTCCTTCCCCTTCCCCTCTTCTCCCCACCCCCTAAACCTAACCTGCCTCTCCTCAGTTTTTTTTATTTTATTACTTATTGCTCCTCGGGAGCAGAAGTAATTTACGCAGGCCGGCAGCCTCCGCCTCCCCGCCCAGACCACGCCCCCAGCCCGCCCCTTTCTCAGGGCCCAGCACTTGTGGCCTATAGGCAGTTACGAGCGTGGCCGGGCCCTTTTGAAAATGCACGCGTTTGCGCACAGGGCCCGGCCACGCGCATAAATACCGATTTTTTTGCGCGCACTAGGCTTTTAAAATTTAGCCGGTTACGATGGTCATGACATTGTTCTGATGCATTTACGTGATTTCAGCAAGTTTATGGAGCGAGTCTTTAATTTATGATATCATTGAACCTACCAGGCATTCAAGTCCTCCACCTGCATTGTTTTTAACCGTAATGAGTAAGCTTTCAGTGACAATTTCAGGGCTGGGAAGTTAATTTTCTGGATGACTTTAAGTCACTAGGCAGAGGCTGAACCAATGCTTTGTTTCACTGCACATATGGGCTTGTAATTTCCAGTTTTCCCAAGACTCAGTCTGCTTGTTGAAAAGGTTTTGATGTTACCGTATTTGCAACAAAAGCCAAATGTTCTGGGTTTTTTTTTTTTCTATCCTTGATGCTATTTTGCCATTTCATCTGCCATGTACATGCCCAGTTCCCTAGTCTGACGAGGTCCTTCTGCAGTTCCTCACAGTCTGCTTGTGTTTAAATACTTTGAATAGTTTTGTATCATCTGCAAATCTATCACCTCACTTGCTGCTTCCTTTTTCCAGATCATTAATGAATAAGTTACACAAGGCTGGCCCCAGTACAGACCTCTGAGGCACTGCACTGTTCACCTCTTTCTATTGGGAAAAGTGACCATTTAGCCCTACTCTTTCAACCAGTTATCTATCCACAGTAGGAAATCATCTCTTATCCCATGACCTTTTAGTTTCTTGAGGGATCTCTTGTGAGGGACTTTACCAAATGCTTTCTGAAAATCCAAATACACTATGTCAGTGGGCTCACCCTTGTCCACATGCTTATTCACAGCTTCGAAGATTTCAAATAGATTAGTAATGCACAACCTTCCATTGCTAAATCCATGTTGGCTCTTTCCTAGTAAACCATGTGTTACAGGATCACCAGTTCTGTCCCCATTCACGAATTAATATGTCAAGACGTTTTAGGGTAGGGGAGTCCCTGAGATGTTCTTGTTCTTAGGTTATTAAGAGAAATGTTAATTGGGCATGTAGTACTGATGGATGGCCATTGGATGGCTTCAAGCATAGGACCGAGCTATGGATTGCATTGTATTTATTACAATTTTTAACTTGAAGTTACCAAGAAGGATTTTGGTGTGGGTTTTCTCTTAAGTGAGTTGGGAAGCAATAATTGGTTGAGAGTGGTCAAGGAGTAGATAGATCTTGGGAAATTTGGCGGGATTTGCCCTTTTTTTCTGAATAGGGAGTGGAGGAAGTGAGGGGCCTTCAGGATGTAGGGAGGCTGGAGTAGCCAGCCTGTGAGCTTGTGGGTCAGGAAGCCTCCCAATAAGGAATGGGGACCTGCAGCGGCTTTTTCCCCTCAAGGGAAGAGGCCCGAGGCCGTGGATCAGAGAAAAGGCAAAGCGTCACCCTGAGGAAATGGCCAGGAGCTAGGAGTAAGGGGTTGTTCCAAAAGGAGGAGTGCCCCAAGGAGGCCAGAGAGTGCAGAAGACCTGGGTGACCTGCACACTGCTGGAAGGTGGAATCGAAATGACAATGGAAAGGTGTGAGTATCGAAGGAGGTGTGAGTAGAAGGCAGGATAATGGAGTATGATGCCCCCAGGAGTTAGGGATGTGTGCCACAGATACCACTTGAGGCTCAGTTGAAGGATATGAGAAGTAATTTAGGGATATGCATCCCATGTCCAACATTGGTTTCTAGTGTTTAAAGGAAGAGGAATATGGAAAGTGTGATTCACCTGTCCTTAGGTGAAGAAAGGGAGCTAGTATAGTTGGGGCCATATAGTGCACTTATGCCATATTCACAAGTCTGTAGTTACTTGGTTCACTCCTAGAAATCTTTTTGAAAAATAGCATTACATTAGCTACTCTCCAATTCTCAGGTGCAGAAGCAGATTGGAATAGTAAGTTATACATTACCAATAGCAGGTCTGCAATTTCTTATTTTTAGTTCCTTTTTCACTCAACGCACAATGAAGCTCTGGAATTTGTTGCCAGAGGATGTGGTTAGTGCAGTTAGTGTAGCTGGATTTCAAAAAAGGTTTGGATAAGTTCTTAGAGGAGAAGTCCATTAACTTCAATTAATCAATTTAAAACACTATGCACAATCCACAAACTGATCTATGAAGAAAATACTGACTGGCTAAACACTGCACTACGACTACATGTCCCCCAGAGAAATCTAAAATCAGCCAACAAAGCTCTACTAACCATTCCCTCTGTAAAGACAGCAAAACTGACGCAAGTAAGAGAGAGAGCACTATCCCTAGCCGGTCCAATATTATGTAACACACTACCACTCGAAATAAGACTAATGAAAGATCTAAAACTCTTTAAAAAAAAAGCTTAAAAACATGGCTCTTCAAAAAAGCTTTTCACAATGAGAGTGGAGAGTAAGGAATACTAGCGGACAAGAAAGAGAACTCCGGCACACTGTTAAAAGTCAACAAATAGCAGTTATCCCTCCTTTATTATTTTTTCTCATACCTAAAGATTAATTTAAGAATACAGTATTCTCATATGGATATCCTATTATTCATATAAATGGAACTTGCAAGCCACAATCCAAATAGCGTATATTATTTGAATCATGTAACCGAAACTTTATTGGCACCTACTAACTAATTTATAATCCTAACCAGACTTATTTATATGCCTATCTGTAAACAGTTGTGATGGTATACTACTAAACGACGGTATAGAAAAGTTTTTAAATAAATAAATAAATAAATAAATAAATAAATAAATAAGTTGACTTAGGGAATGGCCTCTGCTACTATTGGCATCAATAGAATGGAATCTACTTAGTTTTGGGGTACTTGCCAGATTCTTATGGCGTGGATTGACCACTGTTGGAAACAGGATGCTGGGCTTGATGCACCCTTGGTCTGACCCAGTATGGTATATCTTATGTTTTTATGTTCTTAACCCTACATGGGGAGTCAAGGGGAGTAATCTGCATGTAGTGGCAGTTACAACCTTAAATCATCATGCAGCAATTACAACCCTTGCTGGGCAAATTAGATGGACGATTTTGGTTTTCATCTGATGTTACTTAATATCGGCTGAATTTTAAGAGGCAAGGTTCTGGGCAGGGAGGGGCAGGGCAGGGGGCCAGCCAGCCGGGACAGCGCCATTCGATGCTGTCCCGGGGAAGCGTGCAGTGGTAGCCGGCTAGCATATGGAATCTACTGCTGCTCCAAAGTAGCAGCAAGGTAAAAAATATAAAAAAAATGTCAGAGTTAGGTAGGGGATAGGGGCTGGGGAAGAGAGGAGAAGAGGTAGGAAGGATAGAATTAGGGATAGGAAAGTTCTCTTTTTAATTCAAGCAGACTGGGAGGGAACTGGTGGAGGCCCGATTGCGTCGCCGCATGTAGGTTCTAAAATCCCACCCTGCGCACGTGAGTGACGGGCCATCCGCACATGCACGCGTGGATCTGGCACGCATGTGCGCGCGGACATCGTATTTTATAATAAGCATGCACGTGTTATAAAATAGCCATGTCCGTGTGTGCACGCCGGGAATCGCTTGCACATGGATGAGTGCATGCTCCTTTGAAAATCGACCCCTAGGTTACTATGTTAATACCTTCAGGTCCAGGTGATTTTCTGCTATTGAATTTTGTTCTACAATTCTTCAAGGCTCGCTTTGATTTTTTTTTTCAGTTCCTGGTGTGGATATGCCCCCAACATTCTCCACGGTAAAGTTCAAAGCTTTCCTGTTATGACCTTATCATCCCTCCGTGCCCATTTTAGCCCATGGTCATCTAATGGATTAACTGATCCCTTCACAGGTTTCTTGCATTTAATGTACTTAAAAAAGGATTTATTATTAGTTGTCACCTCCTTGGCAAGTCTCTCCTCAATTTCTCTCTTGGATCATAGTCAGAAATTGCTAGCAGTTCATGAACTCATACAAACTGGGTCTTACAGAACATATATTTTACTTCATGGGCCATAGAATGGTGAAAAGTCATTTTCTAAAAAGTCCCTATTTACCATGCATGCAGATATTCATGGGAGACAAAACCAGAGGTGAATGTGCCTATAACTCCATGTAATGAACAACACAGGTACTATGAATGGAGAGACTCAAACAATGCAACAAGTAACATGAGCTCCTATGAATTTGGAGAAAAGAAAATCTGATGTTGTAACTAATTAGTACTACTATGGGATATTTGCTGCAAATGTTTCTTTAGCATTTATTGTAGATTTTGTGATGATATATACATTACTTATTCAATAACAAAGGCTCATCTGAATAGATTTATGAATATTGATAAGGCCATAAAAACATTAAAGTCTATGCTTATAACTTTTCATGCATTAGAAAACTGATTCTACTAACAGATACATATATATTGATAATTCATTACATATATACATCTTTGGAGTATTAGAAAACAATTTCAAAAAGCACTCAATAGGTAATCTACATTTCTAGTACGTTCAGATTTGTTTGTTGTTTTGGGTTTTTTTTGCAGGGGTATTTTAAACACATTTTCATTTGATTTTATTTTTATAAAAGGAAACAAACTCTTTGAGCTTCATTTGTCATAAGTGGAAATTTGAAGACTATTCAGGGAGGGATTTATTCAGCTTTGCTTCAGCAGAAAAACTGGTCCAGATTTAGCAATGAAAATGTACATGCAATCTACAAAGGGAAAAACCCAGATTCAAACTGGAATCTTTTTTTTTTTACCCCTGCACAAAACTTTAACAAAATTTGTATTAAACTTCCCAACCCCCCACACAAACACATACACTAATTGTAGTCATTGGGTGCATTTGGTTAATGGTTAATCACTTAAAGGAGCACTCTCAGTCTGCAATCATGAGTGCTGTTTAGAGCAATAGCAACATAAGGAGGCAATCAAATGAAAATAATTTCCATTTATTAAGATTTCAAGTTTGACACTGATATGCAGCCCAACTAGACAAGTAGATTATATTTGCTAATGATGAGAGACAGCATGAGTCCTAATTTTAAAAGCAGGACCCCCGTGCTATTGGCCAGATTCTAAGCACTGCTTGTGTTTGGCCATTTACCTGCATGACTGGTAAATGTGCATGTAAGTAGGCTGTGATTTTTAAATTGCACCATCCAACCTAATCAAGCGTTATTTAAGACGGGACAACATGGGGATTTTCAGGGACATTGTATACTTTGACAAAATGCAGACACTGGAATGTGAAATTTCTAAAAACTCAACAGGGAGACTCTGCCCATCCCTGGGAGCTTTCTGAGTTCTGCTCATCCTGGGATGGGTGGGGGGCTGACAGGCTCTCTCTTCCTCCACCCCATCTCCTCTCTCCCCCTACCTACCTTCTTCTTAATTCATGTTCTCTAGCAGATAATAAAATTGTTTCCAACCTTTGGTGTCTCTGGCTGGATTTTCTGGCTCTGCCTTTTTTTTTTTCTCTCATTCTCTGCCCATATCTCCATTCCTTTGTTTTCTGTCTCTCTCCGGTGTCCTCCTTCATTTATCTTTTCTGTTTCATTCTCTTTCTCCTTTCCTTCTTTAAATCTTTCCTTCAGCAGCAGATACTTTCATACTTTCTCTTCCTTTTTCTCTCCTCTTCTCCTGCTTTTTTCCTATTCATCCTACCTGCTCTGCTTTCACCATCCTTCCTCCCATTTCTCCTGCACGCCCTCCTCCACTCCTCATCCCCTTCCTTCTGTATTATCACCCTGGAATCCTTCCCCCATCTCTGGCCATCCCTGGTCCTTATAACCCTTCCTCTTCCTCCTCCCCATTCCCCCTTTTCTGCCCTGTCCCCTTGCTCTCATATTCCCCATTTCAACCCTCCCTCCTCCTATCTATTGCCTTCTCACTCCCCTCTCTATCCCAACTCCTTTCTCTTCCACCCACACTCTTGCTCTTACCTCTCTCTCTCCCACCTACTATACCCTTCCCACGCTCAACTCTTGATCTCTTCTCTGGCTGTCTCTTCTTACTCTCCCCCACCTCTATATTTTTGTCCTTCCTTTTTTTTTTTGCCCCTCTCTTTTCCCATCTGTACTGGTTCCCTCCACATTCTTACTTCCCAACTCTCCACACACACACACACACACACACACTCTCTCTCTCTCACTGATCCCCACCCCCACCATACACACAGACTCACACACACATAGGTTCTCAAGTTTTCTCCTCTCTCTGGCCCCCCCCAGCACACACAAACCATGTTTTCCCTCCTTCCCCCTCCTTGGATCTATCACTCTGTCACAACGCATGTACACTTTTTCTTGCCATCTCTCCATTTGTTTACCCTGATCCATGCAGAAGTCGCAGTGGTTCCCCACCTCTCACTGCTGATTGGTTCATGGTGATAGCCAGAACCAATCAGCAGCCAGAGGAAGAGAATTGGTTCCTCCTGCCTCGGACTCCATCCTAGTGCCCGCCACCTCCTCAGCACAGACTGAGGAAAGAGGCTACAGCTGAGCAGGGCTGGCGATTTCTAGGATCCTGGAGATCCTGGGTGCTTTCCTGGAGACCCAGAGGAGGGTCCCTTAACCCTGAGTCTCTGGGTCAAAACACAGAAACGCATTAAAATAAAATAACTGGGCAGAGCTAACATTTCTTGAAAATATTTCAGTGTAAAGTAAAAAAGCAGAATAAAAATAATGGGGGTCAAGAATTAAACTGCCCGCATCAGTACAAACACCACAGGCACTATTTACCTGCAGGGCTTGCACCATAATCAAGGCAGCAGTAGGCGCACACTTTGGTGTCCATTACTGCCGCAGGGAAAAGTACCTGCAGAGATTTATGCTCTGCGTTTTCCTGGGAGTCCTTTTACCGTATAAAGCAAGGTTTCTCTCTCCTGCCCCAGGACATGCCTCCTCTGTAGGTAACAGTACATGTGTTGTGTGATGTATGTACTTTAGTTGTGTAAGTCTCATAAAGCTCATTTCTGGGGTCAATGACTTTTAAAATCGCACTCCCTTTATATTTTCGGGACGAAAATCTAATTCACAAAAGTGCTACTTTATTATCGATTAGACTGTCAAATGATTTTGGTTAATGCAAAATTAATTTTTAAAACCAGTCCCATAATGACTTTAATTTTGGTATCGCACCTTCCATTGTTGGATATTTTCTAAGTGACCTGAAACAAGGGGAAGCAGCAGAGAAGAAGACTGCTCCAGGTAGCCCCCAATGCCATATCTGTAGGTATCAGGGATTGACTGGAACTCAGCTCAAAAGGGCTGCAGATGAGCAAGAGGTGGTTTGCAGCAACCCAAAGGCTAACTCGACTTCTTGCTGTTTGGACTTGCTACCCGCTGAACCTTAAATCTCCAGAATCTTTATGGCAGCACCTTGGTTTCAGTCTGTCACTGCAATCTAATACTTCAAGCCTTTCCCTTCCTTCCTGCAGCACTACCAGTTCTAGTGTTCACTAGTTCTGCTACTGCTTGTGACCTCTTTCCTGATTCTGGCTCGTGGCCTGCAATTTCAGTCTGCTCCAGCCTGTAACCTGCCAGCTGATTCTAGTTCCTGGCCAGCAGCCAATCTCCAGATCTACTTCCACTCCTACTTTTGTTACCTGCCAACTCCAGGATCTAAGGCTCCATCTACCTGAGAGAAACTATTGAATTCTGGGTGGTCAATGCCTGGCCCATTAAGGGCTCAGCCCTGCCCACGATCATAAGTACCTAAAGGTGGGGAACCTGACAGCGAGATGAGCAGGAATTATTGGAAAGCTTAAAAAAAGTATTTATCAGCCTGGTCCAGGAGTACCTTTTAACAGGAGTGGTTCACAGAATAAACACAGCGAGGTCAATGTTCAATTAGATGGATAACCAACAAGTCACCTGCTTCAATGGAAAGATTATCCAGCTAAGTTCTAGACAGAAATTGCACTGGACTGTGCTGGGGGTCCCCAGACCTTGCCCCATCATGTGATATGGGAAAGGTCTGGTTGAAGCCATTTTGGAAAGTGGCACCAACCGAGCCAGGGAGCTTAGGTGGCACCCCAGGCCCTTTTACTGGACACCAAGGTTTTATTTTACAGGTTAGAGAGCATGGGGGCATCCGGGGTCGGGGGTTAATAAACCACCAGGTAATTTTTAGAGGGTTGAGCGGTGGGGAGACCTTACCGGCCTATATGTTATTTTGAAAGGGGGGACGGGGGGGGTGGGGTGGAAGGTTTACTCTTTAGGGTGGAAGGATCATTGTTTGGAGGGGCAGCTAAGAGACCTGGGTAGTTGTCAGATTGAGAAAGGGCTTAAACCAGAGAGAGGGTCATTGCCTTTTGTCTATTTTTAAACTTTGTTTTTGTGGGGCTGTCTCCATTGGCGGCTTCGGGGTGGGCAAAGGGGGGGTTCTAGTCAGACCCCCGGTGACTTTTTACTTGTGGTGGTGAGCTAGCTGTGTTGGGTCGCGGAGCCCTTTAAGTCTACCATGGAAAACTCAGGACCCACGTTAGGCTCTCGGTGCGGCTGCGGAAGAATACTGTTTCTGGAAAAGGTGCACACAAAATAACGTGGCTGAAAAATGTCTAAGTCAGCCGCATTATTTTATTTACATAGGATTAGGTGCGCATGAGCTGCTGTGCATGGATCTGAAAAATCCCTGCATGTAAATGCTATGCAAAGCAGCTTATAGTAATAAGGGCGTGTTTGAGGCCCAAATATCGTACAATATTATCGTGATAGGGCTATAGTGTGTGATGAACAGCATTTATCGCATGATATACGCAATTTAACGTGCGTTAAAGCCCTATTGCAGCTGGGTAAATCCTATTAGTTTGTACCTGAGGCAATGGAGAGTGAAGTGACTTGCTCAAGGGTCACAAGGCGTGTGAGTGGGATTTTCTCCCTGGCTGCCCTGGTTTTTAGCCCGCTGCTCTAACCACCAGAATACTGCTCTCCTCCATTCTGACACACTTAAAGCTTCTAAGGGAAGACTGTAGGCAACTTGAAATAACACGGCGGCTTTCTGGCAGCAATAAAGACAAAGCTGCCGTGGCAGGGAAATTTAAGGAATATCAAACATGACATATGTAATGCTAAGAGAGCATGTTATAGCGGCAGAGAAATTCTCCTTATCTCCGTTAGCTTCCTTAAAGGTTCCACAGTAAAGTCAGGAATTTGGAGCTTACTCCTGGTTGTGAGGTTTTGGCTCACATGTTTTTGGGGGAAAGATTAAATCGCTTAGGTTAACACTTGTCAGAGAGACACACCACTATCTGGTTCATCAAGTTCCCTCTTAGCTGACATTAGCACTGTAATATCTCTCTATTCGTATGATCAGCCACATTCAGAGTCTCGGACTCTTGTTGGTTCTGACGTATGTGGACTGGAAATTCTGAGCTTACAGACACAGATAAGAAGGCCATAACATTAAAATTTAGCAAAGGCATTTGCAATCTTGATCTTTTTCTAGCATGAATGAGATGATGATCTCTTGGTTTACTGCTTTTCTTCACATGTCCCTGAAAATGGGGAGTTATCCTCTGTCTTTAAAATCTGCAATTTTTGTCCCAATTTTAAAAAATCATCCTTGGGCATTACACCCTGTGAAAGCTACAGGCCAATTTCCAATCAGTCATTTTTTGAAAAAGTTAAGTTGAACATATTGTCACCGCTCAACTCCAGGACTACCCAAAGACATAAATCCTTATGCACCACTCACAGTTAGGCTTCAGCACTGAGACTGTGCTATTAACATTGCTGGACCACCCTTGACTGGTTCTAGATAAGGAGGGAGATTTCTTGGCACAATTAGATTTTTCAGCCACATTCAACTGGGTTTGTCACACACTACGACTTAAAAGACTTAGGTAACCTAGGGATCAACCACACAGTGGCTTACCTCCTTTTCTTTTCAGTCAAGCAACAGAGAGCAAAAATGGGTTCTCGCTTTTCAGAGTTGTGATCTTTTATTGTGCGGTGTCCTGCAAGAGTCACCACATTCATCCATTCTTTTCAATGTTTTTTTTTTTTCTTTTTTTGTGGCCTCTGCACACCGTTACCAGGAATTTAGAGTGTATTAATTCCAGTTATGCAGATGATATTCAGATCCTCTTTTCAATGACTATGTCACTGGAAAGTATGCATCAGGATTTCAGTGACGTTTTCTCAGTAGTTAGTAAACGAATGCAAGCTAAGAGGTTAAAACTCAACCCAGATAAAACTGAATTGCTGTGGATAGATAAATCAGGATTGCCGGTGACAAGCTTGTGCTCACTGCTGGGTAATGTTAAGGTTCACTGGATGCGGATCATCCTAGATTCTATCCATGGAAGACCAGGTCAACACAGTAACTGGCAAGGTATTTGTCAACTTGCAGTTGGTTAGACAACTGGGTCCATTTCTTTGTCAATCTGATCACAAATCAGTGATGCAAGATGGGTCTCTCCCATCTTAATTATCACCGCGCACTCAGGTCTTCCTATGAAAACACAATTGCTGGACGAAAAGATGGGACATGGCCACACCAATTTTGGTTTATTTTTACTAGCTACCAATTAAACTTTGTGTGTATTTTAAAACCCTTTACATACTGAAATATAAACAAGGGAAGTATAAATATTGTTGAGAAATCTTACAAAAATACTCAAAGTAAATCCCACTAAACAAAAAGTTTTCAAACAAATGACGAGTGAGAAAAGGCTCAGTCATTTCAATAATTAGTTCCAGTAACCAGCAGAATATAAATAAAGTAATTAAAAATTACAATTAATGGCTACTTTACACTTCCTAATTATCTTGAGCAAAGAAAAAAATAAGCAATAATGAGAATAAACAGTGAAAAACCATGAACTAAACTTGCGCATCTACATTTTTAACTCTATAACCTCGACTTCCTAACAATATCAACATAAACCTTAAAAACGAGAACCCCCCCCCCCAGCTCAGGTTCATATTAATTTCAACAATGTCCATTACAACTGTGAATCCCAACTTGAGACCACGACAGCAGTTAAAAATAAGCACTGTCTCTCGTAATCTCAGGTCCCACGACTTCATATGTTGAGGACATCATCACATTTTTATACAATCCCTGGTTTATTCTTTAGGATAGGGTTAGTTTTTTTATTTTCCATTTGGAAACAATTTTTTTACCATCTGCTCAAAAATTAAGGCTTACCAACTCTCGGCAAAGAGCGTTCACCGGAGAAGCTCCCCAGCAGTGGAATCTGTTTCCGATTGACCTAATACGTGAAACAAATTATTTCTCTTTTTGAAAAAATAAATTAAAAACCTGGCTGTTAAATGAGTTTCTTCAGTCACAGGAGTCAAGATATTTCCAGGGTCCTGATGCAGAGTTTTAATGTTTCTTTAGATTCAGCATGGTTTTTACACTGTTGTTCCCCGAGTATTTGGAAACCTCAGCCGATTAGACCAACCTCTCAGGAGCTATATAATCCTGATTTATTCAGTCGTCTTAATTATAGTAAGAGACATTGGATCTTAGTCTGTTTACTCTGTTTATTTGTTTATTGAGGCTGGCATTTTAAGTTTTGATTACTTTTATTTAACTTTACACACCTAGCTAGGTTTGAACAGTAACAAACTGAAACATTATTTTATGGTAATTAACTGGTTCTGAATATTAATAGTTTTTTTTGGGTTTTTTTTTACTGTTTATTTTGTGTTAGTTAATTATCTTAGGTTTATGGGTCCAACTGGCCTACAAGAGGTTCTGTGATGACTGTCACCATGAACTAGGACTTTCTGTTTTATATTCTTGTAATAGTTTTCCTATGTGGCATCTTAAACAGCTGCTCTAATCCGCCACGAAGTTGGAACATCCTTGTTAAAGTAGAATAGAAAAGCCCATTTAAGTTAAATTAAATTGGTCAGCAAGAATCACTCACGTCCATCAGCGCTCCGGGCCTCCATGTGCACGAGGTCAGACTCCTTATCCAAACCCGCTACCGACCTGGGAGGAGGGAAAAGAGAAAAGACAACCAATGAGACAAAATTGGGTGACCAGAAAGAAAAGACTTAAAGAGAGAATGCAAGATAAACCATTCTGTGTGGCTGTCATGAGTTTAAACAGACTATATTTAGGAAAAATCATTTTATCAAATGCCCGGTGTTTTGGAAACAGTGTAGACACAATAGTAGAAGCAGCCACTGTTATCTGGAGATTCTTCAAAAGAAAAGAAACTGTACATCTGAAATAGCCAGCGATATAAATCTGCATTGCAGTTTCTGTTATCTTAATATTGAATTTGTCAATTCTTCCATAGTATGTTGAACCCTGAACTGTAAACTATGTTGTTATATGACTTTATGCGAGCATATGTGATTGTTGGAAAAAAAAACCCCAAAAATCCCTCCTCCTTCATTTTCAGATTGCAATAAATAAAAACACTTTGTTTTTTAAACTGAAGAGTCCGTGAAGAATTGCGGGAACTTGCAGAGTGCAGAAAGAGAAAAAGTCGGTTGCAGGAACCTTTTAGCGGATGACAACAATGAATTTCTTCCAGGCAAAAAACCAGTTAAGTCAAGCCAGTTACACATGCTCGCAGTCCCTGCAGCAGCCATGCCTTCTCCTCCCTTGGGACAGAGGGCCAGGACTGCTGTGGGGACTGTGAGCACGCACTGGCTCACAGTCCCATGCGCACTCCAAATTTCCTCCCAGCTCTCCTTAGCAGTGCCCTTATACCTCATAGTTTAAGAGCCACCCATGGCAGTTTGCAAGCGGTCTTCATGAGGGCTGTGCAGTATGCAGTATGCGATTCCCTAAATATTAGAGATGTGAATCGTGTGATCGATCGTCTTAACGATCGATTTCGGCTGGGGGGGGGGGAGGGAATCGAATCGTTGCGGTTTTGTTTTTGTAAATATCGTGTAAATCGTAAATCGGGGAGGGCGGGAAAACCGGCACACTAAAACATCCCTAAAACCCACCCCGACCCTTTAAAATAAATCCCCCACCCTCCCGAACTCCCCCCAAATGTCTTAAATTACCTGGGGTCCAGCGGGGGGGGTCCCGTTGTGATCTTCCACTCTCGGGCTACGGGTGCGTTGATAGAAAAATGGCGCCGGCGCTACCTTTGCCCTGTCATATGACAGGGCAAAGGTAGCGCCGGCGCCATTTTGGTTCCTATCCCCCGACGTCACGAGCATAGGAGATCGCTCCCGGACCCCCGCTGGACTTTTGGCAAGTCTTGTGGGGGTCAGGAGGCCCCCCCAAGCTGGCCAAAAGTCCCTGGGGGTCCAGCGGGGGTCCGGGAACGACCTCCTGCACTCGAATCGTGTTGCCGTACGGCCGGCGCCATTTTGCAATATGGCCGACGCCATTTTGCAAAATGGCGCTGGCCGTACGGCAACACGATTCGAGTGCAGGAGGTCGTTCCCGGACCCCCGCTGGACTTTTGGCAAGTCTTGTGGGGGTCAGGAGGCCCCCCCCAAGCTGGCCAAAAGTCCCTGGGGGTCCAGCGGGGGTCTGGGAGCGATCTCCTACGCTCGTGACGTCGGGGGACAGGAAGCAAAATGGCGCCGGCGCTACCTTTGCCCTGTCAGGGCAAAGGTAGCGCCGGCGCCATTTCTATCAACGCACCCGTGGCCCGAGAGTGGAAGATCACAATGGGACCCCCCCACACTGGACCCCAGGTAATTTAAGACATTTTGGGGGGGTTCGGGAGGGTGGGGGATTTATTTTAAAGGGTCGGGGTGGGTTTTAGGGATGTTTTAGTGTGCCGGTTTTCCCGCCCTCCCCCTTCCCCTCCCCCTTCCCCCGATTTACGATTTTTGACGATAAAGCGAGGGAATTCCTATTAAATATCGCCTCTAACGATTTTTGACGATTTAAAATATATCGGACGATATTTTAAATCGTCAAAAAACGATTCACATCCCTACTAAATATTAACCTCACTGCTTGTTTCATATTAGAAGACAAAAAGTGCACTACTTCCCCGTTTTTTAAAGTTATTTTAGGCCCAACACGGCACCATGTTTCGCAAACTGCTGCTTCAGGGGCTGGAATCAACGTGTGTTCAATTAAAGAATTTTCTTTTCAGTCCCGTTTTCTCTCTTTAGTCAAGTAGACAGCTTTCTCTTCTCATAGCGTCTCGGCTCACCGAGATAAAACGGGACAGAAAAGAAAATTCTTTAACTGAATACACGTTGATTCCAGCCCCTTAAGCAGCAGTTTGCAAGACATGGTGCTGTGTTGGGCCTGAAGTAACTTTAAAAAACATGGAAGTAGTGCACTTTTTAATGCTCACAATTTTTGAAAAATGCTTGAAAAAAATGTCTAAATATGTTTTAAAAAGTCTTAAGATGGACCTATGATTAAAAGTGTGACCCTCTTATTTATCGATGGAGCATATTGCAAGGCTCTGAAAGATAACAACTAAGGGGTTTATATGATGGTCCCATAAATTACAAAATTATATAAATGGAAATTTGGCGAATACGTTTAATCCTGTGTGTTGGTTATAATATTGTATTGCCCTTTAAGGCGTTTTCTGTAATATTGACATAAAATCCAACATTATGTAAAGTAGATAGTTAAATGTAGCACGGATTGTGTTGACGCACATATCTGCCTCAATGTCAGCGTTAACACAAAAGTTTAACTGCATTGGTAGAGGTGTAGTTAAAGCTTTTGCAATAAACACATGCAGTAGCATGAGCGATATGGTGAGCAATTACAGTGTGATTAACATGCTATTTACTAAAGATGTTATGCCATTTAGTGGATAGCTCTAAGGGCAAAAAGGGTTCTGGAAGTTATTGAACTGGCGGCCTACCACCAGTGCCACCGAACGGTGCTGACAAATATGGTTTACGTAATGGAAAAGGCCTGTTATTGAACCTGCTGCAGGAAGCAATGGTCACACCCCAGATGATTGGGATTAGGCCTTGATTCTTTGAAAGGGATGTCTGAGAAAAACACCTTGTTCTCAGCAAATTGGGGGCTGCTTAGCTGTGCGGTTTGGTATCCGGAAGAAGAGTTACAAGTCCTTCTGAACGAGCTGCAGTGAAGTATTGCATGGACTTGTTGAGTTACATGGAAGCCAACCTGGATTCTTTGAGCCATGTAGGAGACTTGTTGTGAGTACTGTGAACTGATTCTTCCTTTCTGAATGTGGATTTGTTACTAAGGCCTGGGACCGTACTTGCTCCTTGATAGTGAAGATAACCCCCGTGTAATCTTTTAACCCTGCTTTCTAAAAAATAAATACTGTGTTGAACCAGCAAGAAAAGTGTAGCCACAGTAACACAGACTGGGAACCTTACAATGACACATTAATAAACACACCTTAATAATGCTCGTTAAAAACTTGTGTCACCACATGCATGTAATTCATTTTAGTAACCAGGCCCCAACCCTGTGCAAATTTTTATAAATAAATAAATAAATGACTGATACTGATTCCTTGAATTTGATTACAGTTCAAGAAGGTTAGCTCAATTAATGAGTTCTGCAGGGGACAAATTTGATATGGATTCAGGCAAATTGGTGTGCAATTCAGGCTGATTCTGTTCAAATTGCTCTCAGAATTGTAAATTTTGTTGACTTTGAATCAAGCTAAAACCTCATATTTTCTGCACACTTTTGCTTCACATAATAGAAAAGGGATTATGAGGGTTATGCATATTTTAACAAAGTCACAATAGATTTTACATGATTTCAAGCAGAGAATGTCCTAAAACCTTATGTAAATGGCACCAGTTTGTTTCTCTTGGGATAGAGAGGAACTCTGAGGCATGGTTTTCAAACAGGGAGGTGATTATTGTAATTAAAAGTCAAGAAATATCTTACAACCAGACAGGTTTCCAAGTCCAAAATTATAATAAATCACATACACACTGCATAATTCAGGCAATGGACCTTGGATATATTGAGGGTAAAATCTGCATGTACATTGTGGGCCGGATTTTAAAAGGGTTACGCGCATAAGTTATTTTGCATAGGCTCGGCGGCGCGCGTAAGTCCCGGGGCTTTGTGAATTTCGGGGCGGGACGGGAGGCATATTGGGGGCGTGGCGGTGATGGTGGTGGGTGATGGTACGCCAGCAGCCCGCTGGCGCGCGCAGATTTTCACCTGCCTCCAGCAGGCGTAAATCTGCAGACAAAGGTAGGGGGGGGTTTAGATGGGGAGGGGGGTTAGGTAGGGGAAGGGAGGCGAAGGTGAGGGGAGGCGGAAGGAAAGTTCCCTCCAAGGCTGCGCCAGGCTCGGAGCGCGCAGGTTGCACAAGTGTGCACCCCCTTGCGCGTGGTGCGCAAACAAAAGTACGCACGCGCACTGTTTTTGAAAATGTACCCCTGTATGCACAGATTTTACAGAGTATTTTTAAAGCATGTTTAAGCAAATAAATCTACTCTGAAAATCCTCAGGTAATTGGTCGAGCATGCACACAAATTACCTTGCACAAAGTAATGCCTGCTCCAAGCAAGGTGTAACTTGTGCAGGCTAACTTACAAACATGCTTTTTAAATTCAAACAGTATGTACTTAAGTTGCATGTATGCCCCAATTCCACCCACCAGAATGCTTCTCCTCAGAGTGCTTAAATAAGAACATAAGAACGTGCATACTGGGTCAGACCATCAAGGGTCCATCAAGCCCAGCATCCTGTTTCCAACAGTGGCCTATCCAGGCCATAAGAACCTGGCAAGTACCCAAAAAATAAGTCTATTTCATGTTACCGTTGCTAGTAATAGCAGTGGCTATTTTCTAAGTCAACTTAATTAATAGCAGGTAATGGACTTCTCCTCCAAGAACTTATCCAATCCTTTTTTAAACACAGCTATACTAACTGAACTAACCATGTCCTCTGGCAACAAATTCCAAAGTTTAATTGTGCGTTGAGTGAAGAAGAACTTTCTCCGATTAGTTTTAAATGTGCCACATGCTAACTTCACGGAGTGCTCCCTAGTCTTTCTATTATCTGAAAGACTAAATAACCGATTCACATCTACCCATTCTAGACCTCTCATGATTTTAAACACCTCTATCATATCCCCCCTCAGCCGTCTCTTCTCCAAGCTGAACAGCCCAAACCTCTTCACCTTTCCTCATAGGGGAGCTATTCTATCCCCTTTATCATTTTGGTTGCCCTTCTTTGTATCTTCTCCATTGCAACTATATCTTTTTTGAGATGCGGCGACCAGAACTGTACACAGTATTCAAGGTGCAGTCTCACCATGGAGTGATAAAGAGGCATTATGACATTTTACGTTTTATTCACCATTCCCTTTCTAATAATTCCCAACATTCTGTTTGCTTTTTTGACTGCCGCAGCACACTGAACCGACAATTTCAATGTGTTATCCACTATGATGCCTAGATCTCTTTCTTGGGTGGTAGCACCTAATATGGAACCTAACATTGTGTAACTATAGCATGGGTTATTTTTCCCTATATGCATCACCATGCACTTATCCACATTAAATTTCATCTGCCATTTCGATGCCCAATTTTCCAGTCTCACAAGGTCTTCCTGCAATTTATTACAATCTGCTTGTGATTTAACTACTCTGAACAATTTTGTATCATCTGCAAATCTGATTACCTCACTCGTCATATTTCTTTCCAGATCATTTATAAATATATTGAAAAGTAAAGGTCCCAATACAGATCCCTGAGGCACTCCACTGCCCACTCCCTTCCACTGAGAAAATTGTCCATTTAATCCTACTCTCTGTTCCTGTCTTTTAGCCAGTTTGTAATCCACGAGAGGACATCACCACCTATCCCATGACTTTTTACTTTTACTAGAAGCCTTTCATGAGGAACTTTATCAAACGCCTTCTGAAAATCCAAGTACACTACATCTACCATTTCATCTTTATCCACATGTTTATTAACTCCTTCAAAAAAGTGAAGCAGATTTGTGAGGCAAGACTTGCCTTGGGTAAAGCCATGCTGACTTTGTTCCATTAAACCATGTCTTTCTATATGTTCTGTGATTTTGATGTTTTGAACACTTTCCACTATTTTTCCTAGCACTGAAGTCAGGCTAACCAGTCTGTAGTTTCCCGGATTGCCCCTAGAGCCCTTTTTAAATATTGGGGTTACATTAGCTATCCTCCAGTCTTCAGGTACAATGGATGATTTTAATGATAGGTTACAAATTTTTACTAATAGGTCTGAAATTTCATTTTTTAGTTCCTTCAGAACCCTAGGGTGTATACCATCCGGTTCAGGTGAATTACTACTCTTCAGTTTATCAATTAGGCCTACCACATGTAACCTATATGCAGGAAACCAGGTTACATGCATAGTTTTACATACAAAGACCCCTGACCGATTTTTAAAATGCCACTTACATGCATAAGACCAAAAAACCAAATATCCACATGTACATGATATACACACATTCAAACCAACTAATCATGCCCAAGAACAATTACTGCTCAAAAGATCTTAAAAAAAAAAACAGTTCTGCATTACTCGAACAAAAATAGTTATAAGTGGAAGATGGAGATTTAATAGAAGGCAACTTTTGACTCAACCAGAGTTTAGGTGCTGAATTTTAATCACCAGTTCCATCTTACCCACCCAAAAAACTTATGAGTGATCCAAGGGTCACTCACTGGCGAATGCTGATTCAGCTAAGCTTTTTTGATTTGTGGGAAAATGTCATTTTTTAAATAATTTTTCAAAAATATTAAAAAATGATTTTGTGATTAAAGCATTGGGTTGGGTGAGTAAGGTAGGACTGATGATAAAAAAATCGGCACCCAAACTCTGGTTTAGACAAAGGTTGCCTTGTATGAAGTTTCCACTATTTTTGTTAGAGTAGTGCAGGACTTTTTTAAAGATCTTTTGAATAGTAATTGTTCTTGGGAGTGATTAGTTGGTTTGAATTTACGTGCATAACACAGGATTTTATGTTTGTAAGTCATTTTGAAAATCAAGTCCATTGTGGCTTTACTGTTCTTAAATAGGCCAAACGGTAAGGCCATCATGACATAT